>NC_137969.1:125592541-125997541 GCF_963924665.1 Micromys minutus
TATTTGTAGCAGTAAATACTAGAAAAAAGTCATAGGGTTCCTGACACAATACCATTGCTACCTCCTGCTACTTTCTGTCCCTAGTGGTCTCTCCACCTCCATGGCTAGTCCCACATTGGCACCTGCTACTCTCTGGCCCCAGCAGTTCCCCCCGCTTCGCCCCCACAACTTTTTGCTGTGGACTCTGCTTACATTCCTAGCAACCCAGTAAAAAAATCTCACTCCACAAAATGTCTACAGAATAAACTCAGAGACAGCTGATATTTATACAAACTGCCCACCTAAATAAGACAAATTGCCCTGTACTAATCTGTCCCTTATAAGATATTCATAGCTATCTGTGGCTATTTAAAGCCACACAGGGGTGGGTCATACTTTTCCTCCTCCATCTTCTCTTCTTCTCTCTTCTCCTATTTCTCTGGCCTCTCAAGAACTCTGTGCCCACCTTAATTTTTATTGTCCAATTACAGCCCTTGCCTTATCTTGTGCCTGCCTTCACCTGCATCTAAATATCAATGACATCTTTTATGTGAACTATCAAGGGCTGAAGAGACTGTAAGCTGTGCAGAATCTATACGTGAAACAAATCATTTTATACAGACAATTATACATTCATATCACATTCAATTAAATACCTTGTAAGGGAATTCTGCATATTCAGAACCCAATATGTAAACTTATGAAATTTCATGGTTATTTATACTTTCATTGTTATGAACCACTTAAAAATTTAGTAGCTTGATCATCAGAGAACCTTTTTCCTGTAGCAAATGGGAACAGATACAGAGACCCACAGATAAACATTATACAGAGAAAGGATGTGTAAGAGGAAGAAAGAGAGAGAGAGAGAGAAATAGAAAGAGAGAGAGAGGGGTGGGGGTTGGGGAGAGAGCAAGCTTTTGGAACACTTAGGTCTAAATTGGATGTCATCATCAAATTCCTCTCATAGCTCAGGGAACCCTACAGAAAGTGCGGAAAAAGTGTAAAAACCCAAGGGGATGGATGACACTGGGAGAACAAAACAGTCTAGATCACCTGAACAAAGCTCATATGTACCTACAGAGTCTGAAGCAGCATCACTGGGTCTGTGTAAGTCTACACTAGGTCTTCTGTGTATATGTTAGGGCTTTCAGTTTACAATTTTTATACTCCAGAGTCTGTGAAGAAGTGGGTCTCTGATTCCTGTTCCTGCTCTTGATCTCTCTCCCTTTTGTTTGTTTTCCTTGTCCAACATCTGTGTGATAGTCTTTGTTTCATCCTATAATGTATTTTGTTATATTTTATTGTCTCTTAGATACCTGTTCTTTTCTAATGAGAGACAGGAAAAGAGTGTATATGGTTGAAAAGGGAAGTGGGGAGGAACTTGGAGGTGGAGCGAAAGAGAAATCTGTAATCATGATATATTGTATAAAAAAAAGAACCCATTGGACAATTTAGTGGCTTAAAATAGAAAATATTCCTTTCTAGCACACATCATGAATTTGGACAAGAGGAAGCAGACATGGTATTTTCCTGTTATAAGATTCCCATGGCCTCAGCAATCACTGGAGACTTAAAATGAATGGCATTTCTTTCTGTCTTTTTGTTGTCAGCATTTCTCTGCATGGGGAATGTTGGACAAGTCTGTCATCACAACCTCAAGATTCTTAATTATTATGTGGTCAAGGGGATACAAGCAACCCAGAGAAACTCTAAATGACTTGTGGGTGTGCCTTAAAAGTATGGCTGCATTATTTTCACTGCACTTCATTATTAGCCAAGTCACTAAGGACTGTACATATTCAATGTCGAGGTATCATAATCCACTTATTGGAAGATTGCCAAGGAGGGGGAGTGACAAAATGTAATCTCCCTCAAATTGCAAAGTCCTTATTTCTGGAGGTTTGTAGCCTATAATTCAGGTCTCAGTTCTTATTCATTACTCAGTATCTCTAACCACACTACCTAAGTTGGGCTAAATTCTGATGATGTGAATTGACTTCCTTGAAAATTCTAAGTGATACTTATTTCTTAGATGCCAATGAACCAATGAGAAGTGGGAACATCTCTTTTATTTCCTACTAGACAAGTGGGTGGAATAACTTCCTATAAGTTGTTGTTCCCAAAGACTCTCTAAATAATGCAACACATGAGTAATGTAATATCAGGAAATGACACATTTAAATACTATTGTATAAGTGTATCAATCAACTTAATTTTAATAGTTAAATGTACAAAAGTAAATTCTTACAAATATGATGTCAATGTTATGTAACTCTCAGTTTCTGGAAAATCCAAATAGTTTGCCTTGCAAACAAAGTCAACAGGCATTATGCTCTTTTTCTTGATGTATTAAAATCATATAGTTCGTCTCCAAATCATCTGTTCTCAGAAGAAAGACAGAAAAGATTCTATTCATTCAACTATCTTGCATAGGCATCCCAGGGACTCCTCTGGTTCTCCCCTTCTTAAGGTCCAGACAGCATCTCAATGATGACAAACAATGGTTTGTCCCAAATCATTTTCTGCAACATAGTCAGTTCACATTTTCCTTCTGCTGTATTTTGAACTCTTTTCACTGCTCCTGCATGACCTTGGAAGTTAACGTTTTTGTGCCATGGTTTCCTCATAAAAACAATGATAATTTTGGAGTACATGTCTTTAAAATATGCTTTCTAAAATGACTGGTGCATTATTGTAAACAAAGAGACTTACAAAATGTTGCATCGCCCATATGGTCACAGCAGAAATTCAGAAACACACCTATGCACTTTTGACAATTATTTTTTCATGCCCCTTGTGCCATTTTAAAATTCAGTGTTTATTTCTCATGTTCTTTACTCGAGGTGTGACAATTCCTTTCCTTAGGAACAAAAATAAATAACTTTTTCTTACAACTGTCACAGAGAAATGAACACATTGGGAAGAAACTGTACCTGGGGTAACTTGCCTTCAAATAAATGAATACTAATGTTCAGTGTTTAACAACAAATTTGAGGAAGCAGAAGAGGAAAATTAGCCAGTGTTACATAAATAATTATGCATATGAAAGAATAAAACAAGTGAAAGAAATAGAAGGCAAAGTATTAAGACCTAGGCACTGGAGGTTATTTTTCTTGCTTTGAAATCTCAAAGCAAGAGCACTTTACAGCACTTAGGATATCAAAGTTACTCTGACAGGTTAGGCAAATGTGCTCTGCAACCAGGTTACAGCCATAACTTTTAAAGTGATTATGTCTAATGATAAATAAAAATGGCCAGAAAATAATTTCCTAAAAGACAAAGATTAATTTTCCTTGGCATATGAGCCCAGTTGAGAAAACATTCTCACTAGATTACTCTGTGGAAAAGGCTATGGCACATTCATTGGATTGATAATTGGTGTGAGAGAGCCCATCTCAATGTGGATACTGTCATTCCTGGACTTGTGGTTGTCCGTACTACAAAAGATCAGACTGAGCAAATCATGAGAGCAAACCAGTAAGCAGTACCCCTCTGTGGCTTCTGTACTAGTTTCTGCCAAGACACTCCTGCCTTGAGCTCCTGTCCAGACTTCCTCCAGTGACAGACATTGATGTGAAAGTAGAGGCTTAAGTCATAATGGTTTCTTCAACATTTCTAAGAGGTTCAACTTCTCATGACAAAAGACATTATTCATTGGCTATGGAAACTGGTGCTTTCCCTCCTGAATCAGAGGGAAATCATGTTTCAACTGATCCCAGTGTTTATTTTTATAGCTATCAACACAGGATCAAACTAAAGTGCAGAGGTAAGCATTAAGAACAGATTATGATACAGAGTCCACACTGTAAAGACTTCAAGATACACTCACAATTTTTGAGCCTGACCAAGAGAAACAGGGTATATTGATCACCTTTTGACTATACCAGCTGCCATCTTTCTTGTGGAACATTACCAGACACTAAACTGTTTTCCAAAGCACTAATAGAAAGTGATTACCTTGAACCAAATTTCTTCCCCCCACCCCTGCCTTTATTTATTTATTTGCTTTCCCTTCTGATCACCAACCCCAAACTCACTTTATGTAAACACTAGAGCTTAATACCTCTTTGGAAAATATTTTAGTTGAACAACCCTCTGTCACTGTTGTTGGAGGATATACCACTGTATTGTGCAAAATCTCTAGTAATTTCAATAGTCTGATGCCTTGAGATAGAATGTTTCCTTCTCTGGATTCTCAGTTCATGTCATCTCAGGATTATTTGGCACATTCTTCCTAGGTATTTCCTGGCCTCTGATTTTGGGACAACACTAAGAACAATCACTGATTAGTATTCACTATTATTCTCGTTCTCTCTCTCTCTCTCTCTCTCTCTCTCTCTCTCTCTCTCTCTCTCTCTCTCTCTCTGTGTGTGTGTGTATGTGTGTGTGTGTGTATGTGTGTGTGTGTGTTTGTTTGTGTCTGTCTGTGTGTGTGTGTATGTGTGTGTGTGTGGAGTGGTGCTTACGTACAAGGCCATGTACACTAGTGTGTACATATTGAAGGCCACATGTTAGCAGTAGTTTTCTGTTCCTCCTTTTCAAAGCACTATCTAGTTTATGAAATAAAAGTACTCATAAACCCTTAGTTTATGTTCTAATTTTGAAAAAATATGTTTAAAAATACTCTGAGAAGAATTTTAAAATCAGGCTACTTATAATTTTTTAGCTGTAGTTTACATTACAAACACATGATGGTAACTGTTTAGCTGCATAGTAGCAATGTTAAATTGTTTCAATGTTGAATAGATACTCTATAAAATTGGGTACATAGCTGAAAATTATTATAGAAAATAGAATTTTATGGCATTACTAGAGCTAAAAATGGTCCATAGTGTAAATAATCTTGATACAGAATTTTGATGTAAAAAGGTATTAGGATGCCAACATCATTCTATTTATTACAGGCTGAATTGTGTCCTTCCAGCTCATAAGTTTCATAAGTTGAAACATGAATGTCCAGGATCTCAGAATGTAATTCTATCTGAAAATGTATGGTGTCTGTTTGTCCCCCTCCTCTCTCTTTCTCTCCCTCTCTCCCTCTCTCCCTCCCTCCCTCCCTCCCTCCCTCCCTCCCTCCCTCCCTCCCTCCCTCCTCTCTCTCTCTCTCTCTCTCTCTCTCTCTCTCTCTCTCTCTCTCTCTCTCTCTCTCAGCTTGTCTCTGTGTGTGAATCTCTGTATCTGTTTGCCAGTTCCTTGCTCTGTGTCTGTCTTTCTCTCTCCATCTTTACCTATCCCTGTGTGTGTGTGTTTCTATGTATGTGTGTGGGGTGTGTGTGTGTTTGCTGTTATATTTATTGTTATGTTGCATGGGTTTTGAATGACCTAGAAAGCTCATATCTGGGTGTGTTTATGTGGATGTTTACAAAACAATTTAAATGAGGCATGGGAAGGGAAGACCAACCCTGAATCCCCTGGAACAGGGTCCCAGAATAAAAAGCATAAAAATAAGAAGACAGTTGAGTATCAGGATTCATCCTTTTATATCATGGCTTTTGGCAAAATGTGTTCAAATATATTTTGCTTTTTAAAAAATAACTTATTTATTTTATGTCCATTAGTAATTTCCCTGCATTATGTCTGTGTGAGGGTGTCAAATCATGTGTAGCTGTATTAAAGACCATTGTGATATGCCATGTGGGTGCTGAGATGTCAGCTTTGCTCTTCTAGAAGAACAGCCAGTGCTCTAAACCATTGAGTTGTCTCTTAAAGCCACAGTATTAAAAGTAACTAATACAAAAATTTGGTACCAAAAGATAGATTACTGTTGTCATAAACCTGACAACAGGGCTCTTAAGCTTTTAGAACTGGTTTTCAGGAGAAAAGTTGTGGGCCAAAACCAAAAGAAGGTCTGGTATCAGATCCTAACAGGCCTTTCTAGTGAGGGTGTGGAAAGTTAGATTTTTGACAGAAAGACAAGAAAGATTGTGTTCACAAAGTTTCAGAATAGTATAAGGACTCTTTGATGCTGAATCTAATCTACTTTGGATAGCTGAAGAAATTTCAAGACAGCATAATGTCCAACTGTAGCATGGTGCCCTAGTTAGGATTTTTATTGCTATGATAAAGGGCAATGAGTAGAAGCAAGATGGGGGAGGAACAGGTTTATTTGTTTACATTTCCACAGTGTAGTTCTTCATTATGGGAAGTCATAACAGGAAATTCCATAGAGCAGGAACCTGGAGGCAGGAGCTGATGCAGCAGTAAGAGAGGAGTGCTGCATACTGGTTCGCTCAGCCTGCTTTCTTATAGAACTGAAAACTACTATTTCTGGTGTGGCATTACCCACAATGGTCTGATCTTTCCTCATTAGTCATTAAGAAAATTCCCTACTGGATGTCTACAGCAAGATCTTATACGGGCATTTTCTCCACTTAGGGTCCCTTTTCAGACATCACAAACTAACTTGTGTCAAGTAGACACAAAGTTGTTAGAACAAATGGTATTACTGTGCTTAGTATGATTATGAGAAACTAAAAATGTATGAAAAAATGTAACGTGGTGAGTAAAGTGGCCTAAGCCAGTTCATGTGGAGAAAGCAACTGTGCTTCTTGAGATATGAGTAACATCCAGGGGAAGAAATGGCAACCTGAGGGCAAGACTCTGCTCACCAAAATCTCCAAATTTGAAATTAATTTTTTTTCAAAGATGCAGTGATTTGAGTATGCTTGGCCCAAAGGGAGTGGCACCGTTGGGAGGTGTGTTGCTATGGGGGTGTACTTTGAGACCCTCCTCCTAACTGCTTTTGAGACAGACTTCTTGTGCTTGCTTTTGGGACAAGATGTAGAACTCTCAGCTTCTTCAGCACCATGTCTGCCTGGATGCTGCCATGCTTTCTCCTGAATGGAAAAGGAAGGAACCTCTGAAACCGTAAGCTAGGCACAACTAAATTTTGGCTTTGTAAAAGTTGCCTTAGTCATGATGCCTTTTCACAGCAATGGAAACCCTGTGAGAGGCATGCAAATACATGTCAGGGACAAGCAGACAAGGGACAAGCAGAATCTAGAGATGGGCAGTTATAAGTTAGTATTTTGAAGGACATTTTTAAGGAACTATAGAAGGTAAAGATATTACAGCCACATCAGTTTTTATAGCATGCTCAGGAGACATGTCCTGGCTTTCTAGAAGATGGGATAGTAAATTAGGTTATTTGAGAGAAAGTGGTAGAAAAGCTAAGGGATACTCAGTTGAAGGACAGAGGTATTTATTCTGTGATTATCAGATAAAGCTTGAGTTATTATCCATTATCCTCACACACAGATTAAAACCTACTGAAAAGTATTAACTAAGTGTAACTCTGCCAATCAAAGAGGCTAAGGATGCTCTCAGCTTCCATGGCCTATAGCTGAGATGTCTAAGTTATGTTATAGGAATGTTTTACTAATGTAGCTGAAAAAGGTTTCTACCTATTATTTGTTTGTTTGTTTGTTCTGTCACTACAAAACGTTCATCGAAAGAGAATTGTGGGTTAATCTAAATGTGGTTCCGGAATAAAAATCTCTTTTCTAGACTCTTAAAAGAAGTCACCAGCTAGTGAGGATCCCAGAATGGAGGGAATTTGAGCTGTTTCCCTGTCTGGCAGAACACAGAGGACTTCAAACTTTATGGACTCCGCCTCGGGAGCCCTGGGCTGCATTCTGGGATTAGGCTAAGGGCGTCTCTCCTCTCCAGCGAGCGCAGGACGTGATGAGATTCGCCTAAACCGAGGCCTTCTCAAGGCACTCACTAGCCAACATTAGTATCCCATGGTCCCCGCGGCTCTCCCACCTATAACAATTCGACCCACCGCGTAGACGCGCTGACGTCATAAGCGGCGCGACCGGTAGGCGGCGCGTTTGATTTGCGTCAGCCCTGGTTCTAGCTGTGGGCTCAGGCCTGAGCACGGTCTGAATTATGGAGTCTCGCTGGCCGGCCAGGCCCTGAGCCGCCGAGGCATGTGGGCACTCGCGGGGCGGGCTCTCCCGCCGAGGGCCGCCGGGGCCGTGCGCTTGCTGCCTCCTTGCTCTTGGCACGCGGCTTCCTCGGCGCTCCGGGCCGCCTGCAGGCTCTTCAGCGCGGCCGAGCTCAAGGTGACAGGCTCGTCCCTGGAAGGTGCAGGGCTTCCGTTCGTACATGGTGGGCGAGCCCCTCGACTGCTCACCGGCGTGGGGTGGGCTGTGCTCTACGTGCATCAGCTTCATGCCCGCTAGCTCTTAGGCTTAGTGTTGTGGGTCATGAGAGGGTCGTGTTACTTCTGAAAATCTCCTTTGTAGCATAGATTTTCCTGAAGTTTTAGTTATGTCCCTTGGGCAACTCGCTTGACTTGCATCCGATTTTGCAGCTTCATTGTTGCGTTGAGATAGGTTATGCAGCTTTTACAGTTTTGTTTAACTAATTCCTCCATACCTTTATCTGCTTTACACCGAGTAACAAATAGAAAGCTAAAACAAATGTTACAGTCATTACAGTTTCATCAACTGAAATATCAATGTGGGGAGGAGGATACGTAGGGACCACACACACAACCCTGACTTAAACTTGGACACCAGTTTCCAGCAGCACGTGGTGTAACAGATTTTCCTTGATAAGGCATCCTCAGACTCTTGAGTCATGTATGACTTTCATTCTCCACTCATGAAAGTAAATTTGCAGTTATCTCAATATGTGAGGAAGTATTAAAGGAATTTTTATTTATATTTAGCTTTGTTTATGGAATTGGTGTTTTTGTTAAGTCTTTGTTGTTAGGCATAGTCAGACGTCTTTGTTAGAGAGCTGGGAGCATTAAAAAAAAAAAAAACTGCCGGAAGTGAAGTCCATAGATGAAAAGAATTTTCTTTGAATTTGTAATTTGTTTTATGGAAATTTTATACCCTTAACTGTGATATTCCCTTCTTAGGAGAAACCTGACATGTCTAGATTTCCTGTTGAAGATATTAGAAATTTCAGTATCATTGCACATGTGGATCATGGCAAAAGTACTTTAGCTGACAGGCTCCTGGAGCTAACAGGTATGTTTTTACTGTATATCATCCGCTTGTGATTACCTAAAGTTACTGGGAGTTTAGCTTTACCACGATATCATTTTTAATGTTTTCTGCTAATAGCATGTTCAATGGTTTTTGTTTTAAAGCCCAGGGAAATTAGTAAGTGCTTCTATTTCTAGGAACAATTGATAAGACCAAGAAAAATAAGCAAGTTCTTGATAAATTACAAGTGGAACGAGAAAGAGGGATCACTGTGAAGGCGCAGACAGCATCTCTGTTTTACAGCTTTGGAGGAAAGCAGTATCTCTTAAATCTCATTGATACACCAGTAAGTTTCATATTGGCTCTGCAAAGATTGCTAGTTAATCTTGTAACTATTGCAACAAAATTCTTACATTTGGGGGCTGAATTTTGCAGAAGTGTCTGATTTTCTTCTTGCTGTTTTCTGTATGTTCTAGTATAACTTGTTTCCAATGTTTTCACAAAAAACACATTATATTTTTTTGTCAGTAAACTAGCTATAATATTTGTTCCTTTATATATTCCTTAATACTTAAAGGTACTCATATTTGCTTTTTAGGGCCACGTTGATTTTAGTTATGAAGTGTCTAGGTCACTTTCTGCATGCCAAGGTGTTTTACTGGTAGTTGATGCAAATGAGGTAAGAGCCTGCATTATTTGTGAGCTGAGATGCCCATTTGGTTGTTTCATAAAGTTCTTAAAATGCATGTTGGAAACACAGCCTTTTCATTTGAATAAGAGATTTACTGTACTACTTACTCTAAATCAAAAACTTTAATAATGTTATATTGAGGTGCTGACTCTCTATTTAGTTTGACTATATCTTTACCAGCGGCAATGTTTTGAACTCTAAAACTTAAATGGTACAGAAAAGCAGGAAGTGGTAGGATCCAGATTTCTATAACTATATAGAAATCTCTGATATACCTGCAAAGGGAAATTTATTTTGGCTCACAGTTTCGAAGGTTTAGTCCGTGAATCATTGGCCTCATTGTCTTTGCATTCATTATACCACAGCAGCACAGTGTAGTGGTAATGCTTGCAGATGGGGCTGAGGGCAAAAGTACTGCTTGGGAAGCACAGTAAATAAGGCCTATGTCTAACCGTCCCTGCAAGGCATAACTCTAGGTAGATATATATGGAATATATTGAATTAGTAATGTTGTGGTACATTTAGTGTCAAAATAGTCACCTTGGTCTCTCTTGTCTTGGTGTTTCCAGGGCATTCAAGCTCAAACTGTAGCAAACTTCTTTCTTGCATTCGAAGCACAGTTGTCAGTAATTCCAGTTATAAACAAGGTAATCAAAATGACACACCAATGCCATTACTTATTTTACCTCCTAAAGACAACCAAAGTGTTTCATTGTAAAGTATAGTGCTTTATTTATTTATTTTTTAATATGAGGGACATGTAGTTACTATTCTTTCAGATTATCGGTGGGATTTCATGTGATAGAACTGCAGGTCAAATATTCCTTGCATAGAGTTGAAGAGGTTTGTCTGAACTGCATGGGCCATTTCTGTAGGAAAAGGGTGCAAGGCAGAAAGAGGTGCCAGTCACACTGTTCTGGAGAAGAGGGGCTTAGAGTTAACAGTCAGCAACAGGCCATGAAACAGGTCGAAACTGACGTTTAACACATGTAAGTCCATCTAGTGGTGTAAACTTAAGATCTTCATTTAAAATTTCAAACTGCATCAAGTTGCATTTCTTAATATCACTGACAAGTATAAAGTGACTTGATATCTGACCTTATTTTAAAAATCTGATCTCATGGTCTTAATTGATATATACTCTGTCCTGCTTACATTTTATTGCTTATTTTGTTGCTTGAATTTTTTTCTTTTTTAGTAGTCATGCTTGTTAAAATCATGTTGATGAAATATGGGTTTTTAAAAAAATTTTTTTGGAAAGGTCATGGACAGGTCAGTTAGAGTTAAATTACAGAAGATTATTAATAGTATTACTATGGACTAGTTTTATTTTTGCTATGTTCACTAAATAATATTGTTTACAGATAGATCTGAAGAATGCTGATCCAGACAGGGTCGGAAAGCAGATCGAAAAGGTGTTTGATATCCCTAGTGATGAATGTATTAAGGTAAATAATTGTTCTTAAAGGTGATCGCCTTAGTTGTTCTGTTGCTGTGACGAAACACTACGATCAGAGCAAGGGTTTATTCGGCTTATACTTCCATTAAGCCATCGCTGAAGGAAGTCAGGGCAGGAACCTAGAGGCCGGAGCAGGAGCAGAGGCTGTGGAGAGGTGCTGCATACTGGGTTGCCCCTAATGGCTTCCTCAGCCTGCTTTCTTACATAACCTGTGACCACCAGTCCAGGCTTGGCGTCACCTACAATGGGCAGGGTCCTCTCCCATCAAACACTATTTAAGAAAATGCTGTACGTTCATGTCTACAGCCTGATCTTTTGGAGGCATTTTCTCAGCTAGGGTTACCGTTTCTCCGATGAGTACTCTGTCAAGTTGACCTAAAACCAGAACAATTATTGATTGTTCTGTGGAAAACCTCAGGCGGCTGACCTAACTGAAATTCCGTGGCCTTTTTTCCCTTGCACTCTTAACACTTTTTTGAGTTTTGAGTGCTTATTATTTTATTAGATTCAGGTGAGAAAGCTCCTCTTATGTTGTGAGAATTTACAGATTGTTGCTGTATTTTAAATGAACTAAGGCTTAAATATTTAGTCACATGCCTAAGATCACAGCGTTAGCCTGTGTCAGGACTAAAAGCCTTTGGAACTCATTTTAGCATTCGTTTTTTAAGGCTCTATTTACTTAAATTTACCTATGTATACATGTGTGTGCCAGCACCAAAACTGTGCACCGTATACGGTCCTCAAAGAAGGGCAGATGTGGGAATTGGATTCTATCTCACTGGAGGTTCAGGAGATATGAGATTTCCTGCTGTGGGTGCTGGACTGGAGCCCTGGTGTGCTCTCAACCTCTGGTCTACTTCTGCGCTCAGCGTCACTTCTCACACGCTACTTTGTCTGTGTAGAAACTTTGTCTTTAAAGAACAGGTATTTTGTACTTACTAGTTATTTGGCTAGAGATGTGCATTCTATTAAAATATATTTTACTCACAAAAATGTTTTAATTCTTATTCCATTGGTTTTTGAATACATTACATTAAGAATGCTCTGGAGTGATATTGCCATGAACACCTAATGATAGGAAGAAATCCTTAATCTTTTTCTGTGTTTGTACAAAAGAGTAAGAGAACTCTTCCTGTGATCATAAAGGAGGAGCCCCCAGGAAGGATGAGTGCAGCCTTAAATCTCAGTGCTTTGATTTCTACACACTTTCAGATTTCCGCGAAACTTGGGACGAACGTTGACAGTGTGCTTCGGGCGGTCATTGAACGGATACCTCCGTAAGCAGTTTGCTATTCCACTATTCACTCAGGTTTAATAGTTTAAAGTAGGTTTAGAGTTAATAATTTATGGATAGTTATAATGTACTAGTTTAGATTAATAGGCCATCAACTGATCAGTCAGTTTAAACTAGTGAATAAGGCAAGTAATCCCGCAGTAGGTTGGGATGGTTTCATGTTTAATAATGTAAAAAAGTTAGTCATTGTAATAAGATGGGAAACGGCAAGGTTGGTGGCGCTGCCCAGTAGCCGCGGTGTAGGGCTAAAGTTTGTTGGCATTTGTTTGCGTCATACTCAGTACACATCCATAAATTTCGCGATGTAAAACAGATGGCTGAATTAATATATTTTATAGAAAATTTGGCTTTGGCATTTGAGTAATTTCTTTTACAAAATTAAGTTAAAAATACTTCTTAGGTTGAAATAGGCATTTTCTTATATATACCTAATTTTATCTTTTATAATAGTCCAAAAGTACATCGTGAAAATCCACTGAAAGCTTTGGTCTTTGATTCCACATTTGACCAGTACAGAGGTGTGATAGCCAACATAGCACTGTTCGATGGAGTGGTGTCCAAGGGAGATAAAGTTATATCTGCACACACTAAAAAAACATACGAAGTCAATGAAGTAGGCATTTTGAATCCTAATGAACAGCCAACTCATAAATTGTAAGTAATTTGTTATAGTCTATGTAATAAATATATGTGTGTTTCTCTCAGTGTGTTCATAATATAGAATTAAGAAAACCAATGATCTATGCAAATATATATCCAGATACTTAAAAGGATCTTGTGTTTGATTAGTAGGTAGTTTTATAAATATGAAAATGATCATGTTTTATTAATCAGTAGAAATAACTTAGTGATCTAGTACAGACTTGCTCCTGTTAAATGTATTTGATAGAACAATTAAGTATTAGTTAGGGCTCCTCAACTATTATCCAGTGGATTTTTTTTCCTTTTACATTTATTCTCACCATGACTAAATTTTAACCATTCTTTTCTTCACTGTGGAATTTAGGGTTAAACCTAAACCTAGATTAATTAAAATGTATTTTAATTAATATTTAACTTAAATATCTAAGCCGTATTTGAGCTAGCTGGGAGACAGCTGCTGAGTGGCTACTGCTGACTGAGCAGACATGACATCAGGCACTCGGCTGTGCTGCTCTGGTCATCGCTGAGAGTGCAGGTGTGGCCTGGCTCATACCAGTTTCATGCTGTGTCTGTGAAGCCTCATGTGAACCACATGTTTTCAGTCAGTTCATTTGAGTGTTAGTGGAGTCTTTCTAAATTAAACCCATATGCATGCATATGCATGTATGCTATACACACAAATATATAGCAATACAGGTTTTGAACATTAATTACTGCATCTTCATTGAAGGCTTTCCTTGCAACCTACATGCAAATGAGTTTGTTACTATGACTCTGGCCTATTCATGTGAAAGTCAGATGTGTAATAGACTTGTTACAAATTTACGTTTTTCTGCTTGGTTAAACTTTTCCCCTTCTTAATGAGCCTCCATCACATAATAATAGACGTGACAGTCTCCTGAACTTCTTTCCCGTGGTGCCATCTTTACAGTGTGTAGTTTGCAGAAGGCGTGCACTATCACAGACAGACTTAGGTCTGTGGACGTTGTGGGCAAAGGATAAGATGAGCTGCTGTGTTCTTGCTGAGCTTTAGAGGTTGAAGATTGGTATGTGGCCCTTTCTTGTTTGGGCACTGTGTGAGTTTCCTAGGGAGACAGAACTGTGAGTATGAACATACAACAGAAAAGCAGTAAACATTTGCATATACTAATTTTATTTAGATATGCAGGACAGGTGGGCTTTCTGATTGCTGGGATGAAAGATGTCACTGAAGCACAAATAGGAGACACATTATATTTACATAACCATCCAGTGGAGCCCTTGCCTGGGTTTAAATCAGCGAAACCAATGGTATTTGCAGGTGAGGAGCTCACATATTGAAGACAAGGGGCCAAAATATTTTTTAATTAAAAGTCTATTTTTGTGGTGAAAACAAATGTAGTAGAAGATAACATTTATTTTTACAAACCTGTTTGTAATACATATGTATGTATGTATATATGTATATATTTTATTTGCTCATATATATGTATGTGGTATTTCTGTATATTATGGTGACATTTTATCTAAGAGATCATTTAGGATTCCTTAAGAGTTAAGTAACTAGGAGATCTTAGTAACATAAATTTTCTTTTTTTTGAGAAGTTAGTTGGTTATATTTGAAATTTTTTTCTCTCGTTAGGAAGGACAGTTCTCAGTAGAATTAATGAATTCCTTCCTCGCAGTTGTTTTCCTTAGTTACTGTTCTCCTGTGGATAAAGTAGACCGCCATGTAGCCTCCACTATGTGTAACAGCAGATCATGTATTCCTTTGAGCACTGAACATATTTATATAGTGAGGACTGATTGACGTTCCTCTGCTTACTCTAACCCACTCAGGGTATCTGCCCCACTTTCTCCTCACAGTGTCCTCTCAGCAGAGGTCAGGAACTTTATGACTGTGCTTAGACAGACTCAGTCATCTGGATTTCGGGAGGTTTGTAAATGTAAACTTTATAAGCAGGTGATAAAGACAGTCGGTGTGATCAGGAGTGGCTCCCATGGTTCTAAGGGGCAGATTCACATTTACTTTAGTAATGAATTGGTCTAGAAGCTAAGTCTAATGTCATGTTCATTTCTGGTGCTATTTCCCACCTGCTAACATTTTTACTTACAGTGGTGGAATATTTTGTACTTCTGTTTTTTTAAAATAGCCATACTTTGCTTAATTATTAGTAAATTAATTCCCTTGGTCATTTACAGTTTTTTCTTCTTTTGATATTTCTCTGAAAGCATAACATCACTGTTTGTAGTGTGATCTCAATTGTATATCACTGATGCTAATGGATTCTCAGATAGCCTTGTAGCCAATTATAGAAAAAATAATATGAATGCAAAATAGTTAATTTTGAAAGTGACAATCCTTACTATTACCTTTGTATCCCCAGGAGTGTACCCTATAGACCAGTCTGAGTACAATAACCTCAAGAGTGCTATAGAGAAGCTGACCTTAAATGACTCCAGTGTGACAGTGCATCGGGATAGCAGTCTGGCCCTGGGTGCTGGCTGGAGGTAAGGGACATCACAGCATAGAGTCACACTGGATAGGAAAAGACCTTCTAATTGGTTGCTCATGAACATTTCTGAAGATCAGACTAAAGTTTTTGTTTAATATTTTTGATGGTGGGGTAAAGGGTTAGACAAAAGGTCTTGCTATATTGCCCTAGCTGTCTTGGAATTGGCTGTGTAGACCAGGCTGGCCTTAAACTCACAGAGATCCACCTGTTTCTACAGATATGTTTTTTTGAGTATATGTACACAAGTATGTGTGGGTGTGCACACCATGTGTGCATGCTCACAGACCCAAGATCAACCTTTGTCGCCACTTTATTTTTGAGACAGCATCTATCACTGACTCTTGGAGATTACCCTGGCCCCTTGCTGTCTCCTCGCACACAGGGATCACAGTTGTATCCTGCAGCTCCTGTTTTTTCCTGTAGGTCTTACAGATCCAGATTAGGGGTTTATGCTTATACAGTGAGCACAATATCCACTCAGTTTTCACAGGCTCTACTGTGAAATGGAGTATTTCACATACTCCATTTCTGTGAGTAAACCAAATCAATCTCTTGGTGTCTGTTTATGTCTCAAGTGCATTTACGTTTTTTCGGTAATTTAAAATAGATTGACAGAATATTTTGGTGTTATTTCAAAAAACTATACAAGAAATACAAATTGCTGGAATGATTCTTGATTTCACCCTTTACTACATAGTAGTAATGTGTTCCAACAGCAAACAGCCCAATAAAACAGACATTTAGAGGAGTTTTGGTGTTTTTTTTCCCCCCTTGTCTCCAGGTTAGGATTTCTTGGACTTTTACATATGGAGGTTTTCAACCAGCGACTTGAGCAAGAATATAACGCTTCAGTTATTTTGACAACTCCTACTGTTCCATACAAAGCTGTTCTTTCCTCTGCAAAATTAATAAAGGTACCTCACTATTTACTTTGATTTTGTATCAGCTTGAAAGAGAAAATTCAATAAAGATATGTACATGTATATACTAAATACAAGAGAAGTGTTTTATTTATTTGAAAGTAAGTCACTATTAAGAGTAAAAGTAATAAAAAATTTATTACTTTTCTGAAATTAATTCATGTTTCATGTTTCTTAGCTCAATCTTTTCATTATCAAACTTAGTCTGGTAATGACAGTAAAAAGAACTATTAATGAGAGGACCATTATAATTCAGTTCAGAATTTGAAAGATAATGTTGATCATAATTAATGTCATAAAAAGTAAAACATTTATTCTTACAAGAAATTTTTAAGTTAGTGATAGCAGTACTGTATTCCGCATTAGTGACAATTTATAATTTATTCATTTAAACCACTGCTACCTTAAGCATACATCAACTGATTTTATACACTAATTATATTACCCTAAAAGGTCAAGTTAAAATGTAGTATTTGTCATACTTTTTAAGATGGTTCATGGTATGTTTTATAAATTTAGTAACAAAACTGCTGTATTACATTTAGTATTATCATTACTAACAAAATTAAAAGGTAGTAATTGGAAGACTTTTTTAGTTGTTGTTTCTTAAACAAAACATTGTATTTTTGATCCTGTAATCTTTAGGTGTTTTTGTTGTTACTGTTGCTACTTTGTAGTAAATTCAGTACATTTTAGAGTTATACCTATGTGAAAAGCAAACCATTAAGAAACATAATGGTGTTAGTATTTGTTCTTAAATACTGTTCCCTTTCCTCACTTTTAGGAATATAAAGAAAAGGAAATCACAATCATCAACCCTGCACAATTCCCTGACAAGTCCAAAGTAACAGAATATTTGGAGCCTGTTGTTTTGGGCACTGTTATTACGCCGACTGAATACAGTGGAAAAATAATGGCACTTTGTCAGGTAGGAACACAAGGTTGGATTCTGGACCAGTGCTGACCAGCTTCTGTTTCTTAGGAGTCCTTCTGCTGAGAAAATTCCTTTCACGCACTGGCTTTAAGTTTGATTATCACTGTTAGCTGAACAGTTTAGTCAAAGGAATGAAAAAATTACATACTTATCCCAAAGGGACTTTTATTAGGATTTAGTGTATTTATGTACTCAAAAATGAACAAAATGTGATTTTAAAAATAGAGATTCATTAGTTTAAAATGAATATAAGTGGCATACTAAGTAATGTTGTTTCTTCCCGTGTTAAAACCCTTGCTTCTAAATTTGTGGTAGACTATTAAATAATACTCTTCCATTGTTTACCTTTATTTATGGGAGTTATGCTTTGGAAATTAACATCTTTAATTTATTCATACCAATATTTGTGTGGATTACCATCATACTTGTCTTTCTTTAGGCACGAAGAGCAATTCAGAAAAATATGACTTTTATTGATGAAAACAGAGTTATGCTTAAATATCTCTTCCCTTTGAATGAAATTGTGGTAGATTTTTATGACTCTTTGAAGTCTCTGTCTTCTGGATATGCAAGGTGAGGGGATCGTGGTGATGACAGACATCTCTGAGGTTTGAAAATGCTAATTGTGAGAACTTCTGCTCTTCTACTGACTTCACCCTAAGACAGTCGGGAATCATAAGGTTAGGGAGCTTGCAGCCTTATAGGTATTGTACAAAACCTGACATTTCCTTCTAGGAAGAAAAGCGCTTATGATTTTCAGATTGATACTCTCTAAAGGGGAAGTATGCTCGTCAGTAAGAGGCTATTTATAGCCCTGTGGCTTAAGAGTTGGACATAATTTCAAATATATCTGTGACTGAATAACCCTTAAATATATATGTATGTAGATTGATCCACAGAGCATGTACTTATAATTGAAAATGAATATAAGTATTGAGTATGAGGGATGCTAAATACATACTGCACTTAACCTTGTTATAGTCAGGAACAGGTCCTCAAAGGAATATGTGGTCCATCAAATAAAAATCTGCGTATCTTAAAGGAATACAGAAAACCTAGCCAAATAAAAATACAAGAGCTGAGTGTTAAATAGCCAGAACCCTTTTATCCTGCCTTTTGGCTCCAGTGGTGTTATGAGTTAAACATTTGACTAGCACTGGTAGCTTGCACCACCCTGGAAACAGCAACTAACATGAGTGTTTGTCTGTGCCTGGTTAAACTTTGCTGTAACTATTCAGTGTTACATGTCTTTTGGTCCTGACAAAAACTTATGTTCAAACTGTAGATCTGGGTAGGAAACTGTAGTGTGCCCTTTCTTAATGCCATGATCAGTACATTACCTAATATGTTATCAATAGAAACCTCATAGCCACCCACTAAGATAGTGTTAGCTGAAGACCACCAACTGCTGGCAACATTAGAAAGGAGCTGACATTTGGTTTTGGTGGTTGATTTTCCTAGTTTATCTCAACAAATTTCTTTTCCTTCTCTATGGATTCATAGTTTCTGTACTTAACCCTAATTTTATAAATGAAGGTTGGTGCATTTTGTTCTTTACTATGGACATAAACATCCATTAAATGAAACCTTATGTGTGGTAATACTTTTATCAAGTTTCTTCAGGGGAGAGCAGGTAATGGAGGTTGTAGGGGAAAAGGAGTTTATTGAGTGTAATCTGACAGTATCACGCTTGCCAATGTTCTTTTGTCCTTGTTAGTTTTGACTATGAAGATGCTGGTTACCAAGCTGCAGAACTAATAAAAATGGATATTCTGCTGAATGGAAATATCGTGGAAGAGCTAGTAACTGTGGTCCATAGGTGAGAAGAGTAAGAGATCGCCAGCTGGGTGGTTTGCTGTAGTTGATGGTCCCTCACTTAGTGCAGCAGAGACACTTTGTAAAATGTTAAGATAATTAAAATGAATTTTAGTCTGCTCCTTTTTCCTTCTGTTTTTACGTCAGAAAAATATGACTTATTGATGAAAATAAAGTTATGCTTAAATATCTCTTCTCTTTTAATGAAATTATGGTAGATTTTTATGACTCTTCGAAGTCTCTGATTCTGGATATGCAGGGTGAGGTAATTATGGTGACCAAAAGCATCTCTGTTACTAAATATAAAATATAGAATTACCAGAGCCAAAGGAGTAGTATCATGAAAATAATTTTTCCTTTACTGTGTTAAAGTACAAGACTTTTTAAAATTTTATAATAATCTAGGTTTACTATGACAAAAATATTTTCATAGTCATGAAAATCACTTATGATAATGAAAAATTCAAGTATATGTGTTCATGAACTGGCAGACTGATATTATGCTGTACTCATGTAATTGTAGATTATAAAATAGACTAATACATAGTTACAAAAAATGCCTGTTAGGTACAAAGTGTTGAGTTTGATTTGAACCTCTTAAAATTCACAGATTAATTACTGCAATGGACTATGAAGATAATTTCAATCTTTCTATTTAAGATAGCCGTGTTTTTTCTTTCTCAGAGAGAAAGCATACACTGTTGGCAAAAGCATATGTGAACGTCTGAAGGACTCTCTTCCCAGGCAGCTGTTTGAGATAGCAATTCAAGCTGCAGTGGGAAGCAAAGTAATTGCACGAGAAACGTGAGTTGAAATTCATTGTTCTTTGAGGCCAGCTTTAGAAATAATATGCTCAGAAAACAAAACTAAACTTTTAATTAATGGTGGTATATGCCTTTATTCATGTAGATCTTGAAATGATACTCTTATTACTTTGGATTGTTTATTAAGTGATGATACTTAAAATTGTATAATTTATGAAATTAGTGAATTTCTAGGTTAAGGGATTTCTGTAGGGTTTCATTCAATGAATTATAATATCTGAATTATTATAATAATTTAGTTAGATTGTGATAGAACAGAACCTAAAAGTTGTCATCGGGGGCCAGCCCCAGTGTGGGGTTCTCTCTTGTCCATTCTTGAGGCAGCGGAGGGGAAAGAGCGTCTGCAGAGGGTAAGACTTGGTCTTACAAGATACATGGATAAGACTCATATTACGAGATATTTAGGGTTGGTTTCTATATAATAAGAGTTTACTAAGTCTGAGTGACTATGGTACTGTAGCTGACCTGTCTTCTCTGTTCTTCTGAGGCCAGAAACTGCAGTCTCTGGCACTTAGCACCTCTTCCTAAAATAGCAAAGGATTAAGTAAATAACCTTTTTGCTATATCAGCTGAAACTGCTGGGCTCTAACTTTTTTATTCTACTAGTTGAAAGTCACAGAAATTAAAAGGACACATAGAAAAGTGATTGTAATGTTTATAACTAAGTAGTTTAAAAGTGTCCTATGAAAGCTATTTAAAGGGAAGGAAGAAAGATACTAAGTGGGAAAAGGGAAAAAGATTCCTAAAGGAAAAAAGTTCCTAAGGGGAAAAAGTTCTCTCTCCCTCTCAGTTTTTAAAGATCTTTCAGAATTCATGATCACATGTTACAAAGTTCAACACAATTTCACACAAAAAAATCAATTTATAAATTGAAATAGAAGTTTACAACAGAATGTTTACATGCATATCCATTAGGAGTAATTACCTGGCTAAACATCCACCACCTGTCTCAGCTCCACAGGTTCACTGAAGGTTTAAAACCATAACTAAGTTATTAGTGAAATTTTGTATAGAAAAACCCAGTCAATATTTTATCTTGTCCTAGCACCTATAGTAAATCATTAGTTCTTTTTTTATGACCTTTGGTTAATTATTTAACATCCTCTTGGAATGTGCTCGGAGTAGGAGAAAGTCTGGTTACCATCTAAGAGCAATTAACTGATGACACTTGGGAGACTGGCAGAGTTCTCACTGCAGTTTTGACTATAAGAAATGACCTAATAGCAGTCCCACTGTACGAGAGCTTAATAATCATTGATATAAATTTAGGAATTCTTATAGGATCATCATTAAGACTTAAGTCATTTATATGTCTATATAACATCACTACAAAGATCTACAACTTTATAGATCTACAGATATCTGCTCTTACTTAATGATTGTTATATATGTTTAATAATAACAGGAAAAGTATTTTAGTAGCAGGAAATTTTCCTAACATGAATGTCTTATAGCCTTGCTTAATAAGGGTGAACCGGTCTCAGATTATATAATAATCCAAGGTTGGCCATTTCAGAATGATCACCTGTTAGTTATTAATTTGTCCTGTTATGGCTCCTGACAAAAAGTAATCAAATGTTTTCTCTGAAGCAGCAAATCAGAAAAGATCATAAATATCATGTTAGGTTTTGTTTCCTAGGTGAGGTCCCTCGTGTGGTTTATAGTGGATATGGAAAGTAAGGTAATTTTTGAAGAAAGCTAGCATAAAATCAGGCACCTGTAGCAGCAAGTATAGTCTCTGGTGGCACGTCCCCTGCCCAGCTGTTAGGAATGTCATGACCCTGGATATTTTGACTCCTTAGTTATGACAAATTGGGGATTGTTATTTAGTTATAACTTAACCTCAGCCTAATACTAGTTAAATACCATATGTGTGTTTGTACTTGTGTGTGTGTGCGTGTGCACGCGTGACTACTGCCATTATAAGAATAATTTCATTTTGAACACTATTCTGTTTCAGTTACCTAGTGTCCAAAAACATCCAGAAATTAGGCAGAATTCCAGGGAACATCCTAGAAAGTAGAGCAGTGAACATTAGCACATGGTCATTTTTACATAAATTACATTGGAAGTACATTAAGAAAAGCAAAGTAGACATAAAAACAATTATGAAAAGAATCCCTTAAAAAGGAGATAACCTTTCAAAGTTAGTGATCTGAAAAATGCCATAGTAATATAGTAGTGTAATTGATAGTTGGATATATTAACAGTAGTTTGTCTTGAGAATGGTAGGTTTTATAAAATCCTAAATTTAATAGTAAATCCTTTAGTAGTCACTATGTTTAGTTATGTCAGAATATGATGATTTCATTTTATTAAATACTGCTGTTCAGAGTATTTCTAGTTTGAGCTTGGAATAATATATTTTTTATTAAAGTCATGAATACTCATATTCCTACTTAAGCATTCCACCAGCAATGACCTTTCTTACTAAAGTGACATTAAAATGAATGTTTTTGTGTGTCTTACATTAAGTATATGGGAATAAATGCACAAACATTTAAACTAGTTGTATAAGGCAATTTGGTCTAAACACTATCACTAAATATTTTATCTGTGTATTTTATCTGTAACTATTTATCTGTAAATATTTTATCTGTGTAAAGCTGTGTATACAAATAATGCTTCTAAACTGTATTTCTTCTTTTACAGTGTGAAAGCCTATAGGAAAAATGTGTTGGCAAAATGTGTATGTATTTTTCTCCTTTACGATATTTAATGACTTTAAGATCAAAGGTGTTATAAATTGGTTTCTATTTTAGTTTCATGTACCATGCATTTCATCTCCAAGTTTTATTTTAAATGGGTAAATTTCTACTGAACCATATTAGAGTCTTCATTTTAATACATTTAAAATGTTTCTTTTCTTATGTAATACCATCTAAAAGAGAATTTTATGTTAAACTTACATAATTTTATACCTAAGGAAAGATGTATAGTGACAGTTTCTTACAGTTGGTAGAGAGTGGGAATTGAAATCTTCCTTATGACATTGACTTTTGAATAGCCTATTTGTGTGTATGTGGAAACAAAATGCTTTTTCTAAGTGCCTGGTACAGTTTCTGGCACAGGTCTCTAAGAGTGTGTATTAAGCTATAGCTATACAATGCTTATTCTCAATGAAAACTGATTGTTGAGACTGGATAGGGAGGGCCTGGGGGTCATAATGATAAGTTTATGGTTTTGGTGTTTTCTTGGTGTAATTATGTAATCATTTCCTTTGAACGAATTTGGATTTCTTATTTTTCAGTATGGTGGTGATATTACCCGAAAAATGAAACTTTTGAAGAGACAAGCAGAAGGGAAAAAAAAACTGAGGAAGATTGGCAACATTGAGATTCCAAAAGATGCTTTTATAAAAGTCCTGAAAACCCAGCCTAATAAATGAGTCCGGGAAAGCAGGGGTTCTCTGTGTCTTCTCATTTACATTGGCAACAGAATGAAACTCAAAAATGCTTAACACTTTCAGGGTCTTCAGCTTTGACCTGTTCCGTGCTTCTCAGACCCCCAGGGCTGCCACTCTGTAGCTCAGGTCCTCACGCTGTGCTGGCACAGCCATGACTTTACTGCTTTGCTGCCATTCATAACTGTTATTTTGCTACTTTTATGGATCATAATTAATTATTTGAAATGAGGATGGCTGGTATGTGGCCTTGGGGAGAGTGTTGTTTGGCCTCAGGTTGAGAAGTGCTGACCTGACGAGAGAGAAGACGTTAAATGTATGCCACATTGCTTATTCTCTCTTTTATGTTCTACTCCTCACTAGGAATCCCCACAAAATTTCTTAAACTTCTTTAAAACTGAGATTATGTTACTACATTACCCCACAGGCTGCTTTGGAGGATTTGGAAGTTTGGTAGCCTTAGTTGATCCTATTACATAAACTATCTCACTTCTCCCAGCCTGACATGCTAGGTACAAAATAACAAATTCCCACTGCAGTATTTTTTTTTTTTTTTAATGACAATATAAAAACTAAGACAATGCAGTTGTTAAAATGTTTGGTTCTTATATCATTGCTAAGGGAAGGTCAAAAACTGGTACATGTATCCTAATATACAATATCTGCAACGTAACACTTGGGGCCTTTTTAGATTTGGGCTATTCCTCATTAACCAATGACTCCTTAGACATTATTGTACTAACATTAGAAAACTTATTAAACATGGTATGGGTTGGCCAGTGTGAGTTTTATATACTTTTTCAGTCTCTAATAGCAGAGGTAAGATGTTGCAACTTAGATCCCGGAAACAGACAGAATCCAATAAGTGGGGTTTTGCTTCAAAGACAAAGATTACTGCTTCATATGACCTCTGTGTCAAGTACCTTTATTGCTGAGCCAGCTCTCCAGCCTCCATTCTTTCCCTTATGTACCGTCTTCAATTTCCTAACTACGTGATGGCAACAAATTAGGAGCAAATGTAGTATCATGGGTACCATTAACAATCTTTCACATGAATGTAATTTCACTTTTAGAAAGAAAATTAGACAATTGTTTTATTGTAAACTTTATTTGAGTTAAAGATAGAAAACAATATTTTACCTGCAACTTAATTATGCAAGTTATTGCAATTTAAACATTTACAGTAATTATTTTAGTACATACTTAATATCTCCTTTAGACATATATAAGGATGATTTACAAAATTTAACAATAATCAGAAAATGTTTTTCAAAAGGATTTCCTTAAGTTTGTAACTAAGTATAAAGCTCATAATTGCCAATATATGTATTAAGAGCATTAATCCAGGTCATTAAATAAAAATAAGCACATCTGTAGAAAAGGACTACATAAGAAGGTGCACAGAAGCATGCACTTACACACTTTCTGAAAGAGTATGAACTACTTTAGGGCTCTGTCATCTCTTCAGATTTCCTTAATTAATGGTCAGGACTCGTGATGTCCAGATGCTACTGCAGAAAAATGACTAAGGCAACTACAGGCAGAAAGCATGTGTGTGGTGCACAAACATCCATTCCAGAGGCGGAGGTCTGGATGGTACTGGAAAGGCTTGGAGTGTCTTCAAATAAGTCAGAGATTAAGTCACTGACAGGACCTGCAAGTGCAGAATCTCTTACAATGCAAATGTTTCACTGCTAGACTCTATAGGCAGCTATGTAGCTTCTATACTTTATAACAGCCAAATAACTTTGGGATCCAGCTGCTTCTAGGACCTAGTATAAGACAGACACATTCTAAATACGGAGTATTTAGCACACGCTGGTCTTTTCTTTGTAAATGACTCTCCCTGTTTCCCCACTTTTGTCATATTGCATAAGCTGGGATGGTATCAATATGGAAAGGTGCTTTGTGTCCACACAGAGCTCAGTCTCCTTCAGTTTCCTTCTTTCATACTGTATAGTGGCTCCACAAGTTTATTGTGCACATGCATTAAACCTTAGGGAAAAAAAAATGCATAATTCTAGTTGTAATTTTGTTGATTTATAAGGCAGCATATTTCATTCTTATAGGACTATAAGGTCTACTGAAACTAAACTACAATTTATGCATTGTCAGTGTGGACGGGGAACAAGCAGATGTTCTGGGAGCCCCGATGCAGCCTCAGTGTTTGTCTTGAGGAGCACTGGAGGGGCTGGCTGGCAAAGCTGAATATGACTGGTCAATACATTTTTCTAGAAATGTAGATTCTGATTTTTTTTGCCAGTTCTAGTTGGTAACAAGGGACCCACACTGTCATGATAAGATAGATGTCTTCCAATATACTACCTATGCATCTTTTGGGGGAATGTATATAGTATTATGTTTGTGCATACATGTGTAAGTCCCAAAAGTCAATGTCAAGTGTCTCCCTTTACCACTGCACCTCACTGTTAGAGGTTTCTCACTGATTACAGAGACATGAACTAGGAGTAAATGGCTGGTCAGCATATTCCAGAGATCGTTGTGTCTGACTCCCAGCCCTAGGTTAGAAGGTATATACCACCATGTTCTGCCTGTTAATGTAGAATCTGTACTTGGACCCTCATGATTGGAAAGCAGGCTCTTTTTCCACTGATCCATGTCGTTAGCCTCTTTACTGATTTTGGAATGCATAGCTACAAACCAGGTTGATTAGAAGCTTACCCATAGCATACTGAGAATATTTGCCAAAGCAATGCAGACATTTGTTTTAAATAATTTGGTATGGAAACATATTTTAAATTTGAGTAGCATAACCATTTTATAATATGTATACTTTAGAGTGGAAGTTTTATGATGAGGATGTATGCTTGTGAATCATATTAAATCATTAAAGCCTCTTTTCCAGATACACGTCTGAAGTAGTATGTGTCTTTTAAAAAGAAAAAAAAAAAAGATCTTACAAGATTGTCTTTGACAGAATCAATGAACTAAGTAAAATTTTATAGTTTGGAAAGCAAAGTAATCAGTTAAATTTTCCAGGCCATTAAAAACTAATAAAAGGCTGTCGGTATTTAGTTTCTTCAGAAAATTGGGTATTGGACTTGGGAGAAAGGTGACAGAAATGCATGTTCCCTTTAAGAAGGCTTCAGAAGGCACTGTAAAATCCACACACTTAAGAAGACCATGTTCGAGACTAGCAAAGAGGTATGGGAAGTGCTCCCACAGGAGAAAAACCCCAGGGAAGGAAGAAGAGTTCCACTGTGTGGAGCAACTGGAACATGAGAACTGTGCTCTCCCACAGCAGCTTCAAGTCAGCACTTCAACCATCACAGGGCCCGACAGACTGGGCATCCAAGGTAAAAGTACTTTCAGAACATGGATTTCCACTTTTTGAGGAAGCTCATCTAGATCAGTGGTTCTAGAACTCTTTAATATAGTTCTCCATGCTGTGGGGTCCCTCAACCATAAGATTATTCTCACTGCTACTTCATAAATACTGTAGGCAAAAGGAAAATCGACACACAGTCGTCTAAGCAACCAAACTCATCTACTTATTTTATCCTGTGTCAAGTCTGCCCACTGCAGTATCTACTGAACTGGATTCGTCTGACATCAGGAAGCTTAGATGGAATAATGGGTGAAAGTTGGAAGGATGAGCCAGACAGAACTTCCAAATGTTACCAAAAGAAAAAGAAGACAAAACCAAACCCCAAAGACCTAGAAAGAATAATACTGAGTTATTTAATCTTGTATATGCAATAGAAAACTAAAATACTTCATAAGATTTCAAAGAAATTTGTCATGAAAACCCTGAAAAGTACATCTGAGAAACTGTAGTTCTTGAAAATCCTGGTTATTTTGTTAGCATGACAGTTTTTAGCAAACTCCACTAAAAGAATAAAGTCCACAGTTATTAAGTTTTATCCACTAGAAGTATCTTATTTAAAATTCAGTGATTACCTTTAAAGTATTTCACAGTTTTAACTCTTAATTCTAAAGTAGCATCTTCATCACATACAAAAATAGTTCGGGGATGCTGCTGGAAAGCTGAAACAGTCCACATGTGATTGACTCCTTCCTCGATGGCTTTGTACAGTGCAAAGGCCTTGTGTGCACCTGTTATGAGGATCATCACCTGCAGAATCATGGGTATCACTTGTTAATAGTGAGTAGGAAGCTCTATACCATGTAAGTGATGACCAGAGTTAATACTTTGCCACTGACGTATAAAATACCTGCCTGGGAAAGTAAAAAGAAGAGCTTCCTCTAGGGGGGAAAAAAGAGCTTATGTGTCTTCAATGAATAATACATAATATGGGCTAACATCCCAAATCTCTCTAGTCCAGCTAAGCAATATGTCCTACATTAGACAATCAAGTGCTGTAAAACAACAGAGATACAGAGATTTGAATAACAGCTAGAGGAGCCTTAACTTCATTTCACCCAATGGGCACAATTATCTTAATGTTGTTCCAAACACACACTGCACTTAAGAATTTCAAATCTCCTGAACACAGGACTGCCTCCGAAACACAGGGGTGAGGAGACTCTTGGAAATAACAGAAACTGAAAATTTTGTGGTTTTAAATGCCTAAACACCAGTAAAATAATTCAAGAAACATGCAAATGTGTGTCAGAAGGGACCTTACAATTTTCAGCTACAGTTCCTTCAAGGACTGAAAAAAAAACACACCTATGTTTACATATTTTAATCAGTGTTAACCATAAGCCATAATGGGTTTTCATTATGGCATTTTCACAAATACACATACTTAAATAATTTCCTGTTTTTTCTTTTTTCTTTTCTTTTAGAGATAAGGTTTCTTTGTGTAGTCGTGGCTGTCCTAGAACTAGCTTCAACAGACCTGGCTCACCTCTAACTCAAAGAGATGAGCCTGCCTCTGCTTCCCAAGTACCAGGATTGAAGACATGCACCACCACCACCTGGATCATTTCTACTCTTTTTTTCTTTAATTTAAGTTATTCACTTTATATCCTGCTCACTGCTCCCCCGACCCCAGCCAACCCTCCCATAGGTCTTCCTCCCTTTGAGTCACTGCTTGGCTAGGCACTTCCTCTCCCACTGAGGCCAGATAAGGCAATGCCTTCCTCTTCCCTAACTGACTCCCTTCCTCTATCCAAATAGTTTCCTTCTTTAAATTCTGATCATATGAGAACATGAATAGCTTATCTTGCTGAGTTTAGATTAGTTTACTTATTTTTTCTCATTACAATTATTAAAGAAATTAAAATGCTTATGGCTCTAAAATATTTCAAATAAATATGTTATATTCAAATAAAAATTTATATTTATGTATATGTTATGATTTAGTATTAATAGTATAGGAAATGAAACATGAATGGATCAAAGTATCTTTATAAAATCATAATTCAAATTAATATGCACTGGGAAAATGAACCTTAATTAACATTCAATGAATCACCTTAAAACCATTTGCCTTCTTAAAGCAAAAATTAACTTGATATAAGGCAAGCAAAAAATTAATGATTTCTAAATTAATTCTCCTTGTTGAATGTTATTACCCACAGTGGTATCATAAGAATAAAATATTTGCTACAAAAACGGAAATGGAATGTGTAAGTCTGTACCACATGCACAAAGCTATACATCACTAGCAGAGTCAGGTCTTCTCTAATGATTCATGTTTGGAGCTTTGGCACAGGAATGAGTCCCTTAGGTCATTAGCATGCCAAAATCTCATAGGAAGTCCTCAGCAGGCAGCTGAATCTAATGCTTCTTTTAAAAATATTAAATGGCCTTTTATGCGCATGTGTGACGTGTGTGTGTGTGTGTGTGTGTGTGTGTGTGTGTGTGTGTGTATGCATGTATATATGTAGCCATCAGCTTTCTCCTTCCAGCATGTGGGTCTCAGGGATTAAACTATGGGAATCAGTATAGTTATCCTCCTAATTGGAGTCAAAAAGCACATGTGCTCCAAAACTATGTAGGACATCTCTGTGTCCCTTTCCCACCTGTCCTTTAACAAGACGATTCAAATGACAACAGAACCACACTGTTACTGTAGTGGTTTGTATATGCTTGGCCCAGGGAATGGACTATCAGGAGGTGTGACCTTGTTGGAGAAAGTGTGTCAGTGTGGTGGTGGGCTTTGAGACCCTTCTCCTAGCCATATGGGAGCCAGTCTGCTCCTGTTTGCCTTTGGAACAAGATGCAGAACTCTCAGGTCCTCCAGCACCATGTCTGCCTTGATGCTGCCATGCTTCCCGCCATGATGGTAAAAGACTGAACCTCTGAACCTATAAGGCAGCCCTAATTAACGTTGTCCTTTATGAGTTGCCTTGGTCATGGTTTCCGTTCACAGCAGTAAAACCCTACGTAAGAAAGTAAACCTGTAGTAGCTCAAACTGTGAAGTATGAATAGGCAGATGAAGCTGTAGCTGAACTGAAGGCTCCTGGAGCCTGGTTTACAAATGAAGATTTATGTCTACTTGATTCTTAACAAAGAGAATGGCGAACGTTAGTGACAGGAAATTAAGTATTTTTATTGAAAACTAGATGAATCTAAAATATTAAGCACCATAATTACTCAACATCAAAGAAAAATAATCCAAAAAAAAAAACATTTCTTACCTCCCTAGCATCCATCACTGTCCCCACACCAACAGTCAAAGCCATGGTTGGCACTTTTGATAAATCTCCATCAAAATATTTAGCATTTGCCAAAATGGTGTCCATTGCTAGTGTCTTTAATCTTGTTCTTGATACTAAACTGGATCCTGGCTCATTGAAAGCAATATGACCATCTGGACCTATTCCTTTCAAAAACAGATATACACACTCATATCATCATGAAATAAACAAGGATTCAAACATATAGTATATCATATTTTCTCAAATTTCCAGTTATAAAGGCAAAGAAATAACCATCAATACACTTACCTTATTTTAAAACTGAATTTGTAATACTGGATTAAGATATTTATGTCTGTGTTTCATTTGGTATTTTCATATATGCTGAGTACACAGCATGGAATGACATGTATGTAATCCTAGCAAGAGCAGGGAAGAAGCACATTCATAGAGAACTACAGGCTTAGAAAGCATTTTCACAACAGATAGTATTTGGTAATTTTGTGGCTACTTCCCTCATGGCCACCTTTTCGGGAACACAAAAAGAACCTGATGTGAAAGACCAGAGCCCTTGCTGATGTTCAGGAGCGCAGTATAGTAAACACCGAGATACACTCAAACTGCAGGCTTCTGACTCCGGGGTTTTTATATCCTCACTGTGCTTTGCTTTAGTCCAGTTTAGGTGAGGCAATTAACTACAGTTCCCTTTTAGTTTTGTTTCCCCTTAAAATACTGACTTGCATCAGACAATACCTAAGATACCAGTTTTATATTTCAAACGTTCTGATTTTTCACTACAAACACACACACACACACACACACACACACACACATCTAAAATAAAATCAAACAAACAAAATGCATAAAATTACACTTGGCTTTACTGGGATCTCTGCAAGGTCTTTTCTGTTACACTTCATTTGCTTAGCCGTGCAAGAAGGGAATACATGACATATAGGTATCAACCACAGTGACCTATACACACCTACTATATCCTATGATGGCTTCTAAAATATAAAAAAGAATATAATATTTTTTATTAAAGGACTCTTAAAGGTAATTCCCTTTATAAAATCAAAACCTCTAAAAGTCAAAATTTACACAATTTTATCCTGGTTGTCACACTTAGAGCAACTTCCATAAAAAACTAAAACCGCCAATTCTCTAAATAATTAAAATATTTTACATTTATACTCCACATGTTTACTTTGAGGAGACAACAAGTATATTTCACTGATTCTTGCTGTATAAGTTTCTCAAGTCATAATAAAATATGGCAAGCTATAATCTAGTCTTGAAGGATTAGGAAAAATACAGTATAAAGCACAGCAATATAGCAGTGATTAATGTGGGAATGCACATTTTTAAGAAGGACTCACAAATGTTTAATATTCAAGGATTGTTTCCATTCCCAAGTATAGACCTGTTTCTAGTATGTTTTAATTACACTAAATGCATTTTCCTATGTATTTGTTTACTCTTGGATATACAAATATACTATTTATATTGTCTTTAGATGCACATGAAAGAAAGGTTAGAGCTAGAAATATAAAAACTTCAGAAAATAAATCAAAGGTCCCCTAAATACCTTATTAGTGTTTTTAGTGGTGACCTGGGACACAGAAAGCACATGGCTGGCCTGAGGTCAAGTGTCTTGTTAGAGGAACGCCACCAACCACATACACTTTCTGCCACTAATGGCACAGAGACTGATTCCTGATAATGATTTATGTTCTGCTAACACTATTGCCTTTACATCTACTTAGGGTCTCAACATCATCTCAAGAACTCACTGGTGGGACTATGATATTGATACATATTATATATCCTTTGTTCAGTTCTTGTGGGCAGTTTGTAAACTTCCTTTGAGTAAGTCTACACTACTCAGAAGTAAACATTACACACAAGAGACATTCAGTAAGTCAGAGCTGAATGAACTAATGCATATTACTTCTCTTTGGTTGCCTCCGCAGTTTCTTTTGCTATATCCCTTCTGCTCCATTCCTCACTACAGGTTGCAGGGGTCAGGGGGTGAGGATGTCACAGCTAATTAATTCCTGTGTCCCTGTCATTCTGAATGAGAGTGGCAAGAGAAAAGGACTCCAAGCTGAAGCAATGGCAAACTCTTTAGAGCTGATCTTTATCTGATGAACAGAGACACAGGAAACACAAACACGGAACTAAATGACAGTAGCTGGTTAATGAGCCACTGCTTCTGGGAGCCGAGGCTCTGGTTCTTTTCTGATTGATCCCTTCTCTAGGTTTTGTGAACTATACCAGAATCATTTCAATGAAGACGCTACTAGTCCTCCTCTACTAGTCACCCCATTATTGCCAAAAAAAGGCTTCAAAATTTAAAACTATGAAAGTTTTCCTGAGTCTTTTTAAAATTTTATATAAATGAAATACCAAAGTTTAAGTTATTACACTTAAGTTTCTTTATGCATACCTTACTGCTGGGTCATCCTTAGATACTTAGGATATACCTTACCTTTCTTAACATGTCTGTCATCAAAGAAAGAATGAAAGCTCTAGGAGTATTTGTTTCCTCTTTTCTACCAAAAGAAAGGGACTCACGTTCTAATTCCCTGGATGAACAGCAGCAAATTTATTTTCTTAGACTCTTCTAGTCCTAGGCCAATTCTCAGTGGAGGGGAAAACCAATACTGGCTTCAAGCCCAACCTACAGTCTCTATTCCAACTTTACCTTTAATAAAGCTGATATTTTGATCCCATTTGGCACAGTTCTTAGTGTTTTTATTAACCAAACCCTGGAACAAAAGAAGGGTAAGTGGTAAGACCCAGATACCAAGCCTCATCTTAAAAATTCCAAAGACAATAAATAACCTACATCAAGAAATGCAAAGAGTCAAATGAGATTCTTTCATGAACAATCACGTACAACAACCAGTACCGCAAAGTGGAAGACAGGTCATCAGCTAACTCATCTCTCCACACACAGAAGTCACATTTTCTACATGGTACACATAAAATGTCAGGCCATGGATCATCAGCCTCCAATAAAAGACATAAAGAATTTTCTTAAACATGTTTTCTGGTTTGGGGGTAGTAATAAAATAACTATAGAAAGCTTAAGATAAAGGTGGCTACAAAAGCATCAGTAAGAGTCAGTGAGATATGTAATTATAACTAGGAGGTATGATTTACTTAGAAGGTAGACATGGTGTTTCAGGAATCAGACCAAAAACATACGTGAAAGCAAAAGAGGAGAGAGAGACATAACATAAGCAATGGGAAATGATGAGTCACCAGGAAGACTGGATAAGAGAGTTGTAGTCCAGAAGAGTCAGAATGCTTTCTACACAAGGCCATGAAAGTCGTCATCAGCCATTCTCTTACCCACTAAGTTAATTTTTCTTGCACTGAATCTATGAGGGCTTTGTCACATGGACCCTTCCATAAAGTCAGCAGAATAACGGGAAAAATAAATGTCCACAAATGAAAAACAGTTTTCAAACAGTCATTTTAATCATTAATCTCTAAAATCTAGTATGTGTTTTCACTATAACAGTAGATTAGTGAAAACCTTTCTTGGAAAAATAAAACTAAGATAGGCTGTTTAGGAACAGTATAGTTTAGTAATTTTATTTTGACATGGAAATTACATTTTCATAAATGTTTATACATTTCCAAACATCTGGTGTCTGAGCCTTAATACTGGCAGGTAAGATGGAACCATATTTACAAAGCTTGATTATGAAAGGGCTCTATAGGATTACTAAAGTGATACTAGCAAGATTTAATTAAAATGGATGACATTCGATTTAAAACAAAAATAGTAAACAAATATTCTTGCTCAGACAAATAATTCTAAACAAATCAAATCTACACAAGAAAATGAACAGCACTGGCTCTCTACACATAGGTAAGAATTCCCTCAAAGAGATCAGCCACACTTGGTCATTCATATAAATAAAATAAAAATCATTCAGTAAGAACCACAGGGAATCCACGGACAATGACATCAGTCTCTATGGCTTATGGAAGACAGCACTGAGGTGGCCATGAGTCAGCTGTATGCCATGTACCATTCTAAGGCATTTTAAACATGCTATAAAACACTGAACTTTCAATGGTGGGAAAGTAAAAATTAATCCTGTCATACACATGATGTAGTTACACTGAACTTTAGTAAACTGAACAGGCGTACACAGAGACTGAAGATGTGAATGCAAGTCTTACTGTAAAACCCACCAGCATCCAACCACCTCAATCATACTCAGCCATTCCAACCATGGACCCACCTCAGTATAACCCTAGTGCATACAGTGCTGGGAGATAGTCTCATAAATTCAATACAAAATAAATGCAGGTAGTTTGGAGCACTAGTATGTTCGTTAAATACTAAAGACCGATAAAGATGGTTTGGGCTTTAACGTACTTGATTTATATTTTACTGATGGCGACAACCTTCTCAAGATGTTTCATATGGGTAGAGAGAGCCATGCTATTACAAAGGGACAAACTCCTATTTTTGGTACGTTTAGTCACACACATACATACACATAAATATAGAATTTTCATTTATAACATTTGGTTAACCAAGCATTCATTCTCTTTGGAACTTATTAAGGCACTCACAGAAGCGAACTGGTCTAAAGGCTGGTGATAAAAAGTCTTAGGTCACTCATAACTGATTTGAATGATCTTAGCGTAACTGGAATTACCTGTTAAAAGTCCACCCATTTCTCATACATTTTTAGCTCTGTTAAGTAGCCTGTGCTAGAACAAAGTAATCAAACACTCAGGACAATGGCCTGGCAGAGGATTTTCAGTCTATGGTAAACCCTTAATTTTAAGAGGTAATCAGAATACTTTAACAGGGATGGGAACTTACTTCTTAAGACATAATGTAAACAATGTGTTAGCTATACAAAGTTAAGTTTATTTTTACCTTATCTGTACTTTTAAAATTAAAATAAAGTAAAACTGGAATCCTTCTATTTCTGTAGTTGGATATCAATAGTCACTAACCAATGTCCTTTGCATTACGTAATGGTGGAATTTTTGTTCTTTTTAAAACACTCTTTCAAACATTAGCAGACAAATGGTTGATGTCAAGGTCTTCTTACATACCTCCAACAAAAAGATCTATTCCTCCGGCTTCTTTTATTTTCTCCTCAAATGCATCACACTCTGCCTGCAAATCTGCAGCGTTCCCATCAAGGATGTGAGCATTATTAGGATCTATATCAATATGCTTAAAGAAGTTATTCCACATATAAGAATGGTAGCTTTCAGGATGGTTTCTTGGAAGTCCTAAATATGAGATTAATAACAAAAACTATAACTTTCCCCAAAAAAACTTTTTTTTAGAATACATTAAATTTGGTTTGGTTTAAAACATGCTTCAGTATTTATGTGTCACTTTAAATTTCTACACTAACAATTTTAAACATAGATGAAAATACTCCTATCATTCTCATGGTTCTTATCATAGGCAGCCCGGAACTTCCCCCAAATCAAACAGCTGATACAGGGTTTGCAGCTCAAACACTGGGAGTCTAGTTTTACTCACTTGTCACTGCATACTTCTAAACAAGTACAAATACCTGTCACCTTTGGTAAGTTTTACTTTGTTTTTGGTGTTACAATACAAACACATCAATTCCCTTTGCTCCCTCCAGAATCTTTCGTGTACCGTCTCCTGCCTCACTCTTTAAAATTCATGGCCTCATGTTTTTCAATTATTGTTACATATGTGTGTGTGCACATGTATATATTCCTAAATATTTCAATGACAACATGCTTTGTCTATATAAAATGTTACTTGTATGTATAAGTCTTATTGAATGGAGGCCTTTTCCTCCTCCTTTCAGCATGCCTTAGTTCCTGTAACCGTGCGTGTAGCGTTGAGGCCTCTTGTGATTTCACTTCCCACATTAGCATGTAAAGCCATGTTTAGGCAGACAAGAGTGAGACTTCATGGGTAGAAGCCACACCCACAATGTCTATATTTCTAAATAACTAACTGCTGGCCACATCCCTCTCCTATGCATTCTACAAGTCTGCAAAGTATGTGGAGTCATAGTAGTTATCTGGCTGTGACTTATACAGACGTCGAACATGAATTCTGATCTTTAGGCTTTAACAGAGAATTTCTAAGCAACATTACAGAGCCTTCCAGTTAAGCAAGTTAACAGATTTCACAAGTTTTGTGGGTGCTAACACAAGTAACAATTTGAAAACAAAATCTGTGTGAACTACCTTTGCATATGTACGTATCATTGATTCTCTACCATTTGGATTATCCCTGAAGGAAAGAGGAGCAAGGCAGAAGGGGAGAAAAGGAGAAAGAGAAGGAGAGAGAATGTGAAGGCCTGTGGACGGAGGGATGCACAGGCAGCAACACAGCTCGGCAGCCAATGAATGCATATGTCCAATGCATGACCATTACACGGCTACAATCAGTTTCACCACAAAGCAGGACACAAAGGGTCTCGAAATTCTAATGATGTAATACAGTATATTCAAATGTATCTTACCAACATATTCGTCCATGTTAAAAGTCTTCACATATTTAAAGGAAAGGTTCCCACTCTTGTGGTATTCTATTAGTTTCTTATAACATCCTAAAGGCGTACTCCCTACAAAAGATAAAGTCACCATTTTCTGTTACTTGAAAATTTATATAATTAAAATGTTCAGGAGTAACAAACATTCTACATTTCAAAGTAGGCAAGCAACTCAAATACAGACGATGTTCATGACAGACTGAGGTAATTTCTTTCCACGATGCCTTGGAACTGCATTAAACCATGATTTGGTTAGTGAAGCTGCAAGCCATCAACATAAACGGCAGTTCTAAAGCTGCTCTGACCTGTTCTCAGGATTCTGAATTGCTTCTGCAGATTATAAAACCAGAATCTTTTAGATTAGACACTTGCTGAAAGAACTGAGTTGTAGCAAGTGTGACAGAAGCTAGGATACGAGGGAATCTTTGCAGCTCGGCCTCCGGGTTTTCTTTCTCATTTATTTCCCATGTGTTTCCCTTAAAAGGCTTAGGTGAGAAAGAAAAGGTTTGCACCTTTAAAACAGAGAGTGCTGCCTGGAGATCCTCAGGACACACGCCAAGCTTAGTGCAGTCAGTGTTTTATTTTACATGCTCTAGAACATTATTTGATTAATTTAGCAATCCCAGTTTTGGTTTTTTTTCTTCATGGTATAACACAATAAAGATAAGCTTAACAGCTTATGGAGGGCCTCCCCCATTGTTTATTAAACTTGTTTTATTTATAGTTTTCATTATAACCACAAGAAGAGAGGCACCTTTATTATCGAGTGACCTGACTTTTCCAGTCCTGGATGGAATGGATTTCTTGTCCACTAATTATCACAAAACAAAAGCACCACAGAAATAAATATTTTGTGGAGTAGTAGTTAGACTTAGGCAGTATTTAGCGATCAGCAAGATTAAAGAAAAAAACAGTCTCTGGCCAAAACAACAAAGGGACTAAGGACTTTCAGAGTAGTAGAGGGCCCCTCACTTAAGGAGACAGAGTGACAAGTGGCTATAAATAAGAAACACCTCATAGGTGGAGAAAGGGGATGATTAATGGATTCTGAGGTAAAGCATATGTTACCTTATAAGTTATGGATAAACAGATGGATAAAACACTTCTGTTTTATTTCTAGAAGCACAGGAATCTTCCACTGTGAGAAAACCAAGAGGCACCTGATTTAAGGTTATCTGAATTTCAGTCCAGTGGGAAGTGGCCACAATGGCAGTTATAAAGAACACATTCACTTTCTGACATTTAACCAGTGTAGTTGAAGGAAAGGAATGAAAGGGATGATAAAAGTGACCCTGTTCCAGAAACTTCATTTTATTATTGGCATCATTGTGGTCACTTGAAACCTACACACATGACCCAGAAACCGTGCTTGGTGGGAGACTAATTTATTACAGGATGTTGTTTTCTTTAGCCTAGAACTTCGTGTTTCAGTTTCAGAAGCAGAAGAAAACAATCAACAGAGAGCATGGGACAAAATGCCAGTGCGGGTGTCTCAGATCGCCCTGGACAGGTACGCTACTTATACATCTAAATACATGCGGAACATGTCTGGTCCCCACTGCTAACATGCAGCACTCTGAAGTCTTTCTGTCTCAACTTACATTATTATTTCTGTGTCATAGCTGAGACAAAATGGTTACCGTGGGCAGCCTGAGAATGAGCCAATCCTAGTGTGCAAAGGGATGCAGAGGGTTGAGTCACCAGGACCTACGTGAGGGTGCTGATGCGGATGGTCTCCATCAGTATGCCCAGGTAACAGAAATGTCCCTTTGTCATTCTCGCCAGGACCCTCTGTCCTAGACAAAACGTGAGACAACAAAATAGCCAGCCAAATTATCCAGAAAAGGATAATTCCTAAAAACCACCTAAGTAAAATGAGTCACGGCAATAGGTTTTATATATTTAGATCTGTGGGGAGGATTGGGGAAACAGTCTATTTAAATAAAACACTCATGGGAGATGAAAGCGACATAGCACTTAACCGCATTCAAAAGATCTGCACACACACACTGTTTTAGCTGAGCTTCAAAACAACATTTCAGCTACAATAATTATGACTATTTTATCTTTTGTGCATGTAAGGAATCCAGAGCTCAAGGGACATAGAGTAAATAAACTGCAGCCATTAAAATTCAGTTCTGAGTCTAGGCCTCTCAAAACCTATCAATACAAAAGTACCCGACGGTCAAGTGATACCACCTGATCATTTTCAAAAGGCAACTCTGGACGGAGAAGTGAAGCCAATACATGTAATTGGTATGTGAGTTTATCTCTGTGATAAAGCAACAGGAGGTTTTACAATTTTCACTTGAGACACTTCTATGACGGAAGAATAAAAATTAAACGCCTAGGAAGGTAAGAGGTCACGTTAAAGGTAACGCGGAGTCAAAAAGTAGCAGTGTGCTACGTCGTCATCACCTGTCAGTAATAAACAAGCGAAGCTGTAAGAAATCACGAGTGATGAAAACGCTGACCTGGAAACCCAAGAGTACTAGGAAAAGGTACGGAAATACCCCGATCAGCAGTTAAGTTGGGGCACTCTGGGGAACGGCAGTTTCTGGAGTAGTAGGTAAAACAGAATCTTAACAAATAGAATCCATAGGTAGGCAGTACAGCAGACTGCATGTACTTCTGGCTTTATATGCTAATATGTTCAGGGCTGTAACAAATAATGAAAAGCACCTCACTAAGAAAGGCCCTATTTCTTCCACGATCGTCCATAATGTGAGTGTATAAAAATAAAAAGGACGGCTGTTACCTGTTGGTAAGCCCAGTGAAAAGTATCTGTCCTGTCCTGGTTTAAATTTTATGATCCGATTGCAGATGTACTTGGCTGCCCACTCACTGGCCAAGTCATAGTTATCAAGGATGACGAGCCTCATTATTGGTGGCGTGCAGCTGAGTCCAAGAGGTTGACACCTGTGGAGATTCCAGTAAAGAGTACTTTAGACATTTTTCAGACCCCCAGTGTATGATATGTTGATTATTTTAAAGAAGGGCACGAGTTAAGGAGAGCACGCACATATAAAACACAATCCATGCTTATGACACAGCAGCAATCTCACTCTCTTTTGTAAAACAGGTGCTGAGCTTCTGGCACTGGGTTAGGCCATTTAGATGCATATATTATTAACCCACATAGCAATCTTGTGAAATAAACTGGTTTCAGAGGAGAAAATGCACTCACAGGATTCGTCTGTGGTCACATGGGTAAGTGACACATCAGATTTCGAATTCAAACGAAGCCATCACACTACAATATGTAAGTACAATTCATTCTCTCTCACCCAAGCAGCCGTCCCTGAACCAAAAAAAAAAAAAAAATCATTTCTTAACTACAAGTCAAGTACTGTAAGGATTTAATGCCTCTGAATTACCAAAATCCAGAATGGTTGCTAAAAATACCATGATAATCAAATCTCTGTTCTGTTAAACACGTTTAAATCCCATCTGAAATAATTTTCAGTATCATCTTTATATACATGTCAGAGAAAAGATTTTAATAAGACCATACTTGACAAAAGTGCTGGCCTCTTGTTCTTCACAAACAAGCAAAATTAGTACCTAAGTGTTTACTCTTTTACTTAAAAAGAAATATTACTAAAAACAAGTTGTATGTACTATATGCAGTAACCACAAGTCTAAGATTTAAATTTCTAGGTTCACATTTAAAAATGTCAATCACCAACACTGACCCTTCAATGACATGGTAGCTTCAGCCTTCCTGCTCAGTAACAGGGACCTACACACAGAATACTAAACCAAACTGTTGAAGTCAACAGGAACCAAACATCTAATAACAGATACATAGAATCTGAATGATATTCTTAAGTACAGGACTTAGGATTCTAAAACAACAAAAGGCAATCATCACTGTAGTCTAGAATTCTGGGGCAATAATAATAAGAGGTGACCAGCATTTATAGAAAAGAAGTTAGGGTTTTTAAAACGCAGCCTCACAAGGGAACTCTGTCTCTATTTATGCCCCTCAATAATCTAACATCAAAAATAACTTCAGAGTTACACCAAAACCTCCCAAACTACTTCTGGCTCTCACAGATAAGTACTTCTAATATTCAGTGAGCAACCAGAAGAACAAGGAACTATAAGGAGCAGCAATAGAACCCGATAGATCTCAGTTTTTCACACGTGCCAGGGTTTACTCCATGTTAAAACACTTTGCTAGCCTCCACAGACACAAATTCGCTGAGTTGGACCCTGTGGCTTTAAGGTATTCGATTAACTTAACATTTTCTAAATCTGTGATGATTCCCCACTTTCGAGGTAGAAACTGTAACTCAAATACTGTATATGTTACAAAAGCTGTTACGTTTTGGTGGGAGCAGGACAGAAAAAAAGTCTCAAATGTTTTACCTATATGCAATCACTAATAATACTTGTTAAAAAAAAAAAAGAGAGAGAGAGAGAGAGAGACAGAGAAGAAAATAACAAAACTCTGGGCCCCTCTCCTTAGCTCCAACAGATCTTAAAAGAAGTATGAGAACCTGTTACATATCACAGGGGATTCTTGGACTTGAGGTAAAGTGAGAAAAGTTTCAAGGTAGCAACCAAAGCTCAGGCAAGTTGGTTTTTTACTCTTAAGAGACCTGAGTTCACCTCCAAAATTTCTCAGTGAATCCCTCTCACTTAACATAAATTATCTGTATTTACTCAGATGTTCAATACGCTCCTTTCCCATGTTTTGTGGTCATCGGAAACCAAAACTGCCCATGCATCGCAACTAGGTAGCATTAAAATCTGCCATTAAGGGCTTACAGCAGGTGCTGATTCATTGGGGCAGGGCATCCCTGGGAAACTGGCTGAACCGAAGTCCCCGAACTCACTATGGGGGTGGTAACTTCCCCACCGCCGGACTTTCACGGGTTTTCGACGAGTGGGGCAGCCCAAGAATCCACGCACTGGGTGTGCTGAGTTTCTGCAGCACCCTCCCCTGATCCGATGTGTGAAGCCCCAACGCTGCAGGCGTCCAGGCTGCCTGCGCAGGGCAGACCTAGCTGGGCCACGACTGCTCTACCCTAGGCAGCCCGGGCTAGTGAGGGCAGGGAGCGGACAGGCGCTGGAAACCTCCGGTTCCAGCCACCGACTGAGGCCGATGGCTCCCAGGGGCTCCAGGCAAGGGCGCCCAAGCCTTGCTAGACTTCGCGCCGGGGCCCGGGAATCTGCGACAACGAGCCGCGACAAAGCCCCGCATCGGAGCCGAGTCCCCCTGAACTCACCCGCGGACCTACAGCCTCATCCAACGGCCGAAGAGCAGGAGCTCACACGCCCTGCAGCCCGCCAGCGACTCCAGCCGGTGAGGACTGAGGAAGCCTGAGAACCCGGATACAAACACAAAAGCAGGAAGGGGCTCCGGGAGGACGCTGCGCATGCGCACTGCGGAAGGTGGTGCGGAGGGGGCGTGGAGCAGTCTTACCCATGGCCCGCCTTTCCCCATAGGGTTGTGCTGGGGAGTCTACAGTTCTTGGGTTATTCCCTTTTTTTCGTTAAGTCCTCCAGAGGCTGAACTGTGGGAGATTCCTTGTAGGACTGTAATACCCAGAAATGATAATATGAGCTTCTAGGTCACTTTACCCCAGTAATTTAATATTTAGTTTTCTCAACATCATAAACTGGTTCTCAACTTAAAAAGGAATAAGAAAGAATTGATTCGGGAGTCAAGCAGTCTCACTGAGTATTTTTAGTAACAACAAAAGCAAACTCGTAACTCAATATGCTTTTCAAATACATTGAAGTATTAGATAGAAAGTTCCAACAAAATGAGAAACCTCTGTTGTATACCTCAGAGGTTGCTTGATGATGTCTCTGGCGTCTGTTCCTGTCCATTTGTTCCAAGAGCATTTCCCTACTAGAGGACACACACACACACACACACACACACACACACAGTAGGCAATAAGTGATCATATAAAGCATTGAGGCACAGCAGGGTAATTGTCTCTGGACCTGCAACATTGAAGCATTCCACAAACAATAAGTTACAACCACCTCTGAAGGTTTAAAATAGGTACAGTGTTCATTTCTCAGAACTTAGTTCACGTTTTTGCAAGCACAGTGACTGCTCATAATCCCAATACACCCTGCACCCCCATCAAAGTTAAGTTTGCAGAGAAGAAAAACTAAAACCGGGACACTCTCAGAAGGTTTAAAGTAGGAGATTATAGCATTGTGTGGCTTGTATTTAGGGGATAGAGAAAGCCGACATAAACTTTGAATGTGTGTTTCAGTTCATAGTAAAGGAAAAACGTAAGTAAGCAGCAGCTACTTGCAGCCAACCATTAGATTGAGGTCGAGGATCCCAGTGGAAGAGTTAGGGGAAAGACTGAAGGAGCTGAAGCGGATAGCAACCCCAAAGGAAGACCAACAGAGCTCCCAGAGATTAAGCCACCAACCAAAGGCATACAATAATAGTTCTGACTACATATGTAGAAGAGGATGTCCTTGTCTGGGAGGGGGTGCACTTGGTCCTGTGGAGACTTGATGCCCCAGAGAAGGGGGAAGTTAGTGGCGTGATGTGAGAGTGAGTGGGTGGATGGGAGACTACCCTCTTAGAGGCTAAGAAGAGAGGGGATGGGGTGGGAAACTCCTGGAGGGGGAAAGGGTCAACATTTGGAATGTAAATAAGTAAAACAAGTAATAAAACCGAAAAGACAACAAAACGGTTGTTCTCAGTGACAAGCTGATTCAGGATCCTGTTTCCCTAGACAGTATAAAATTAAGATAAATAAAGCTTATTATTTATTCAGACTTCTGAAATTAGGTACCCTCCCTATTATAAATCTAAACTGGGTCAAATATCAGTCTTGGTAATCCTTCAGGAAAATCAAGACATAAGTTATGAAGTCTCATGGAACAGTTAATACATTAAAAAGAAATAATGTTTCTTATGATCATTGATTTAACTAATTTTAAGAAGCAGCTGTTAGCTTTTCTCAGTACCATTGGCTTCAATTAAAAGAGTATTAATTGTGCATTATTGCAATATCATTTTTAATCAGATTTTCTTTCTCACTGTTTTTACCTAAGTGCTTTGCATATTCTAACATTAAGCTAATTTCATTCATGCTGTAAATACAGACAATGGAAATCTTTGTCTTGATTCTAAAATGCTATAGGCTTGCTTCTCATTGCTCTAATTTGCATCCCAACCACAATCTTCTTTGCTGTTTAAGGGGATTGTTTTTTCATACTAGATGGAGAAATTGTTTTGGGACAAGGACAAGGGCATGAACGTTGGGTCATTATTTGTTCATTCTATATTGTCTGAGAGAACTTTGATGTTGGTAAATATTGACTGAGCACCAACAAAGGTAAAACAGCTACAGTCCCTGTCATCAGAGAAGGCAAAGACTTACAGAAATGCAGGTATAAGTCACCACCAGCACCTCATAAATTAGGACATCATGATATTCAAAGTGATCTTGGCCAAGACATTTCATTTTTCATGTCTTTGTGTTTGGAGATAAACTTTACAGAGGAAAAAAAAAATGTGTCTTCTCCAAATAAAGTCTTGAGTACGTGATGAAAAAGTAGAAATGTTCTAAGGATAGAGTTTTAGGGAAAGGAATCTGGTAGAGCAGTTTTAACCAATGATGTTCATAAAGAGTAAAAACATTCCAGCAGCAGAGGGATTATCTAGTGTAGGTGTCTATGAATGTGGCAGGAAAAAAATGAGTTTAGACTCTCTCTTCCTTAGTACATGGTAAACTGCCTGAAGTTATCTGGGCAAGCAGCTCGGGGCAGAGCCTAAAGTATGTTTCAATCAATATTCATAATGAAAATGGAAGCTGCCTCCTTGGATACCAATAGGAATACATACTGAGAATGAAAACCACACAGTAAGAGATCCTATGCAATTATAGCTGATGTAAAAGGAAAGAGAATGAACTCAGTGAAGATACATTGACTCATTCAGCATGACATCAATAGCAGGTATTTAGAGTTCACAGACTTTGTAGAGTAGAAATGTGTAGTCGAGTAAACTACCAAGACAGTTAAGCTAATCAGAAGATAATTTACTTAAGTGCTTTTATGTTTTTGTGTGGCAGTGTTCTAAGATTAAAACATTCTATCCTTCAGGAATCTCCTTAAGAAACATAACAACTATTTGAAGAGTTGTATCTTGATGGAGATTGCATGAAGTCTGTAGGTTGCTTTTGGTAGGATGGCCATTTTTACTATGTTGATTCTACTAATCTATGAGCATGGGAGAGCTCTCTATTTTCTGAGGCCTTCAGTTTCTTTCTTGAGAGACTTGAAGTTATTGTCATACAGATCTTTTACTTGCTTGGTTAGAGTTACCCCAAGGTATTTTGTATTACTTGTGACTGTTGTGAAGGGTGTTATTTCCCTTATTTCTTCCTCAGCCCATTTATCATGTATATGAAGGAAGGCTACTGATTTATTAGATTTAATTTTATATCCAGCCAGTTTGCTGAAGTTGTTTATAAACTGTAGAAGTTCTCTGGCAGAATTTTTTGGGTTGCTTATGTATACTATCATGTCATCTGCAAATAGTGATACTTTGACTTCTTTATTGCCAATTTTGATCCCCTTGATCTCCTTTTGTTGTCTTATTCCTTTAGCTAGACATTCAAGTACTACACTGAATAGATAGGGAGAGAGTAGGCATCCTTGACTTCTCCTTGACAGCGTTAGGAAGCTCCTGAAACTGACCAAATTCACCAAGCACCTCCCTCTTGAGAATAACTGTTGAAGACCACTGAGAGTCACTTTCAGACAAACCCAATGGGAAGAAGACTTTCAGAAGAGCACAACTGAAAAGACTCGGAGAAAAGATCGAAAGCGTGAAAGAAGCAGGAACTGGTCAAGCTGCCTTGAATCTATTTAAAACAACACTTGGAAAAGATATCCTTCAATAGGTTGAGCAGATCGTGCAAACTGCTCCAATTTCCCAGCATCTGTGAGCTGTCATCCATTCTGGGGTGAGGTTGATGATAAAGCTGCCTTTGAGTCATTTCTGATTCTGTAAATTACCCTCCCCCATATTACTGTAACTATCACCAATATAACTCATTGGCTTCTCTGAGTTGTACTCTGATGGAATCTGTACTTTGTTTCCATGGGCTTTCTATCTGCCTTGAATACATTATTTTGAGTCTCCCTAGGTTAATTCTTGTCATTCAACATTTAGGAATAAAACTTCAGCCACAGATCATGATATGTGGTTGTATTGACCCAAGTTTTCCTAAAGACTTCTGATGTTTGAGCATCTTTTACTGCCATTATTGGGTCTTTCTACATCTGCTTTGAAGGACTATCAGCTGAAATCTCATATGACTTTAAAAATTATAGTATATTCTTTAGTTGGAGGGTTGTTACAGGGTTTTGATTTTTGAGACAGGGCCTTACTATGTATTCCTGGATGGTTGGAATCTACTTCATAGAAGAGACTGGCTTCAAACTTATAAAGATACTTCTCTTTTCCAAGTGCTGAGATTCCAATTTCATGCCACCACAGTGCACCATACCAAGTAGGGTTTAATTTTTTTGGTTGTTTGTTTGTTTGTTTGCTTGTTTGTTTTAAACAATACACCATAAGTGCTAGATCTTTATCAGATACTGAATATGTAAACATTTTTTCTCACTCTACAATTTGTCTTTTCACCTTCCTGGCATTGTTCTATGTAGCAGGAAGCATTTTAAAATTAGATGTAATAAAGTTTATCTTTTTTTCATTGTCTGGTGATCTTGATATACTGCCTTTGGAAATTAGCTAATTCATGTGCATGGAGATTTAGATTTCTGTTTTATTCCGAAGTGATAGTTTTAGTTGTTCATATTTAGATCTTCAATCTAATTGCTAACTGTAATATGTGGCAAGGGCACAACTAGCTCCATCTTTTTGTGTGCTTGGTTGTCATATGCTTAGTTGCACACTTGCATTGTAAAGGTGGTTCTGTCTTGATAGCCTTGATGACTGCTTGAAAGTCTTTTGATCATAGAGGCACGGACTCACAGTGCTATTTTATTGAGCTGTGTGCGTCTGTCCTTACAACAGAATGACAATATGTTGTTTATGCTAGTTTCCTAGTAAGGATTAAAATATGGAAATGTGAATCTTCCATGCTTGTTCTTTCTGAAGATTGTTTTGACTAGACTATCTAGGATGACTTGTATTTCCATATGTATTTCAGGAGCAGCTGTGGGTCTTTCTGAAAAACAAATGTCATAGGGAATTTTCAGCAATTGCTTTGAATGTGCAGATCAATATAGACAGCAGAGCCATCTCAATATGTCATTTGTGTTTATGGCTTAGATATGAAGTATCTCTCAAGCTGGTAGAACTTGTGAGGTTCTGGAAGTTTAGGAGGCTGGATTTCACTGGGTGAAGTATGTCACTGGGGCAGTTCCTTAGTTGTATCTTGTCTGTTTCTCATTCCTGCCCTTCTTGTCTACAATGAAATAAACAGCCTTACTCCACGTTCCTGCCATCATGATGTCAGATACCATGAGCTAAAACCAATCTTTTGTCACTATGTTTATTCTTTCAGATGTTTTGGTCTTGGCAATTGAAAAAAATTAGCTAACACATCCTTAAACCACGAACACAAGACATACATTCTGCATAACTTCTCTTAAAATTTTAGCGATCTCATGTCTTGTCAGTACAGAAGTTGTAAACCTCCATGGTCAAATGTACTCCTGATTCTATTTTAATGCTATTATTATGAATGGAATTATTTATTTAATCTGATATTTTAATTTTTATTTACTTTTTTCCCTTTTTTATTGGATATTCTCTGCATTTACATTTCAGATGCTATTTGCTTCTCCCAATCACATCCCCCTCCCCCTCCCATTGCTTCCATGAAGGTGCTCCCTTTCCCAACCTCCCTCTCCCACCTCAGCACATTGGCATTGCCCTACACTGAGAAAACAAGCCTTCACTGGGCCAAAGGTTACTTGCTTTTTTCAAGTGTATACAAATGTAACAGATTTTTACATAATTGAATGTGTAACTGCAACTTGGCTGAATTAGTTTATTATGTCTAATGTCCAATAGTGTTTTGTGCGTGACTTTGTTATGTGTATGTGAATATAGGTTCCTTTTAGAAATTTTCATGTGTAGAAGACAGCATCTTCAAATTTCTATCTGTCTTATCTACCTTCTATCTGTCCTTTCTGTCTCTGTCTCTCTGTTTCTCTGTTTTTGTCTCTTTCTCTGTGTGTGTGAGAGAGAGTATGTGTGTAATTTTTCTTCTCAGTCTGAATGATATTTATTTTTCTTCCCTTACTTATTGTTCCAAAATATTTGTGATCATGTTACATAATAGTGAGAGGAACTGACCTTATTCGGTTCCTACTCTTGAAAGTAAACTCTCAGCCTTTCACAGATAAGTATGATGTTAGTTATGAACCACACATGCCTATATCAGCTTGAGAAGCTAACCCTCAAGTCTTAGTTTTTCATATCTTTCTCTCATGAAGGGTTCTGGCATTTGTTTGGTACTTTTTCTAGGTCTATTTGATCAACTGTATGATGTTTTGTTCTGTTCTATGAATTGTAGTTTAATTATATCTTGGGATAAATTCTGTTTGGCAATTAAGAGCTTTTTAAACATGCAAATGAATTTATTATTTATGTAGAATATTTTGTAATTATTTTATAATCATTAACATGTTCTTTTATTGAAGAACTTTATTTAAAAAACAAAGATAAATGTGCAAATTTTAAGCATTTTTGCAAAAATGTATATGAATACATTTTTGCCATTGCTTGGCTTTTTTTTTTTTTTTTTTAAGGTTTGATAGTGTGCATTAAGATCATACTAGTTACAATGAGCCTAAAGTACATGTAAAACAGGATGTAGCCTGGAATTAGTCAAAGTTTTCTTGGCGTGTAAGGAGTAAACATAATGGTTTTTTCTTTTCTTTTCTTTTTCTTGAACTTCACACAGTCTGTGAGTTGTTTCTGGAGTGTTCAGAGCTTTCTGGGGTTAGTATCCAATTATCAGTGACTGCATATTATGTCTATTCTTTTGTGACTGGGTTATCTCGCTCAGGATGATATTCTCTAGATGCATCCATTTTCTTAAGAATTTCATAAGGTCATTGTTTTTGATAGCTGAGTAGTACTCCATTGTGTAAATGTACCACAATTTTTGTATCCATTCATCTACTAAAGAACATCTGGGTTCTTTCCAGCTTCTGGCTATTATAAATAGAGCTGCTATGAACATTGTGGTACATGTGTCTTTGTTGTATGTTGGAGCATCTCTGGGGTAAATGCCCAGAAGTGGAATAACTGGGTCTTCAGGTAATATTATGTCCAATTTTCTGAGGAATCGCCAGACTGATTTCCAAAGTGGTTGGTTGTACCAGTTTACAACCCCACCAACAGTGGAGAAGTGTTCCTCTTTCTCCACATCCTCACCAGCATATGATGTCATCTGAATTTTTGATCTTGGCCAATCTGACTGGTGTGAGGTGGAATGTCAGGGTTGTTTTGATTTGCATTTCCCTGAGGATGTTGAACATTATAATCATTAACATATTCTAATTGTTTTATATTTGGCTTGCTGTACATCCTAGTGGTATTGGCTTTAAAGAATTAGATAAGAAGCATGCTCTCCTCTTCAAATTTTTTAAAAATTTGAAAGGGACTATACTTTATTCTTTGTAAAATATAGTCATCTTTATAAGTTTTGGATGACTAGCTAAATCTCTGTATTATTCTATATTATTTAGGCTTTATAATGTACAGACTTCCAAGGCTTTGGTAGGTTTCGTGATGCCTATTCTTGGTTGTTCTCTTGACTATATCTGGAATGAACTACAATCCAGAAACGGGGAGCAACCCTGTGATCATCATCTTAAGGTGGGAAGACATATATTTAGTCCAGGCAATACCTCCTGCTGGAAGCTTATATGAGAATAATGGAAGAAGGAAGGTTTTCTGCAAATAAATTTATATGCATCATTACTAGCTATCTTGTGGTTTACCAATTAAAGAATAGAATTAATTGTTTCCTGATATCCATTCTCTTTCTAATGCAACTGAACTTTTAAGAGAATGATTTTGTAAAACTTCTACAGCAATTACACATCTTCTGTAATGCACTAGAAAAAAGAATATAATCATATATGGCTTTATAAACACTTAACAGTTTGACCAGGAGGATGAGGTTCGCAGAGATGTTTTATGCATCCAATGGGATGGTTAACCTTTTTATTTTTTATATCATCACATCCAATGGGATGATTATCACTTTTTACATCACTAAACAGCAGGACCATTGACTCCATATGCAAGGTAGCCAGTATATGTTTCCTAATTAAGGGTTTGACAAATTTTCAGATAAATGAAAATACATGTGTAGGTTGATGTCAGGGTGATACATGATTGGACAGTAGAGAGTGGGGTGGGGACAAAGTTTCATAAGGTGGGATAGAGGAGGAAAGAAGAGGAATAAAGATGGAGGCTACAGAGGAGGAATTTTCAAATTTAGGTGAACTAGATTGATTTTATCATGTCTAGGTGGGCAATTTATATCTTTATTAATTGGCAGTGAATTTATTGTTTGGATGTATTATGGATTCAGAGTTTAACTGTACTGGCTGGTTTTGTGTCAACTTGAGTTAATCATAGAGAAAGGAGTCTCAGTTGGTAAAATGCCTCTATGAGATCCAGGTGTAAGGCATTTTCTTAACTAGTGATCAAAGGGGGAGGGCCCAGCCCATTGTGGGTGGAGCCATCCCTGGGCTGGTAGACTTGGGTTCTATAAGAAAGCAGTCTGGGTAAGCCAGGGGAAGCAAGCCAGTAAGTAACATCCCCCCATGGCCTCTGCATCAGCTCCTGACATGCTTGAGTGCCAGTCCTGACTTCCTCTGGTGATGAACAGCGATATGGAAGTGTAAGTTGAAAAAACCATTTCCTCCCCAACTCCTTTCTTGGTCATGATATTTTGTGTAGGAATAGAAACCCTGACTAAGACGTTAATATGTAAGTCTAATTGTTAAATTGCAAATTTCTGGAACTTTGATTTTACCAGGCTAAAGAGGACAGTGTGTGAAAACAATGGCTGAGAGGCAGCTGGAGTATTTTGATCTGTCTCTGTTGCCGGTGCAGAGTAAGAACAGGTGGGGCCAGCAAAACATGATGTGTGTGTGCCAGACACAGTAACTACCTGCCTAGGAAAAGTGTGGAGAGGGCTGTTGAAAGAGAGACAGCAGAGACAGGATGGTTTGTGGACCTTATGGGTCTGAGAGAACTTGAGGGCAGCATGGAGTCGCTGAGACAATGATACCCGCAGTGTGACATGTGGCACTAATGGTGCTGACACTAGCATGGGATAAAAGGTTAGTCTGTTTAATTTTTACTGCAACATGTATGTATACAACCAACACACACACACACACACACACACACACACACACACACAATTTGCCAGTGACTTGAATGGACAGGCAAATAAGAGAAAATCAATCCCATGATGAAGTATAGTATGCTTATATTTCTTTAAAATATACAGGCCAGACATAGTAGCTCACATCAAGCACACCATGACTTGACAGGCTGAAGTAGGCAGACTGCCATGACTTAAGGACAGCATGGGATACATAGGGTTCCAGGCTCTCCTTGAACAGAAAAATATCCTATCTAAATAAACAAAACAAAACAAAACGAAAAACAGAAAAAAAAGCTTATTGACAATAGCAAAATTCATCAATTTGTGCCCAAATTGTATTTAGCCATATGTGTGTGTGTGTGTGTGTGTGTGTGTGTGTGTGTGTGTGTGTGTAATGAGAAATTAGGCTACTTAATATGAATTATCATTTGTATGACTGTGTTTGTAAGGAGAGATCACCTTTAACCCCCCCCCCCATGAATACACACATGCACGTGTAATGAGAGACTAGACTATCTAATATGAATTATCATCGGTATGGATGTGTTTGTAATGAGAGACTATCTTACCCCCAAGAATATATATGCATGTGTTTGTAATGAGAGATTATACAATCTAATATGATTTATCATTTGCATGCATGAGTCATTGTTTTAAACTAAATTTTAGATTTTGGGGGGTCATTTATAGCTTAGCACAATTGCAGGAGGCCTTAAGGTACCACTTATGGCACTATCTTAAGCATATATTTCTTGTTAAGATGAAGTTTGACTTTATATCTTAAAGGTGTCTGGAAATTTTGGCTCTATTATGATTGGTGGAACTTTTGAAAGGTAGAGTCTAGTGAAGAAGGAGGTCACTGAGAATTCTACTACGAGAAGGAACCAGTGTTGTTCTCCTGAAGTGAGTTATATCCTTGAGAAAAAAATGATTTTTATTAGATATTTTATGTAATTACATTTCTAATGTTAAAACCCTTTCCAGAACCCCCCTATCCCATTTCTCTTCCCCTGCTTCTATGAGGGTACTCTCCCTCCCAACCATTCCCTTCCAGCTTACAACCCTGCCATTCCCCTATACTGGGTAATTGAGCCTTCATAGGACCAAGGATATCTCCTCCTATTGATACCAGATAATGCCATTCCCTGCTATATATGAAGCTAGAGCCATAGGTCCCTCCATGTGTGCTTTTTGGTTGGTGGTTTAGTTCCTGGGAGTTCTGGGGGGTCTGGTTGGTTGATAATGTTATTTTTCCTATGGGGTTGCAAACGCCTTCAGCTCCTTCAGTCTTTTCTCTAACTCCTCCATTGAGATCAGTGTGCTCAGTCCAATGGTTGGCTGTGAGCATCAACCTCTATATCTGTTAGGCTCTAGCACAGCCTCTCAGGAGACAGCTATAACAGGTTCCTATCAGCAAGCACTTCTTGGCATCCACAGTAGTTTCTGGGTTTAGTGTCTGTATATGAGATAGATCCCCAGGTACGGCAGTTTCTGGATGGCATTTTCTTTAGTCTTTGTTCCACATTTTGTCCCCATATTTCCATTAAACAGGAGCCATTCCGGATTTAAAATTTGGAGATGAGTGGCGACATGTAGGCCTTACCTAACCTCTGTGATATGATCTCTACAGATTCTCCCTCCCCTTTGTTGGACATTGCAGCTAATCTCATCCCTGTTGGGTCCTGGAAGCCTCTTGTTTTCCTAGCATTTGGGACTTGGTAGCTACCCTCAGTTTCCCATCGCCTATTGCTACACACCTCTTTTCAAATTTCTGTCCCTCAGAATATCATCCCTCTCTCTTCCCATAGTTGATCCTTCTCCCCCTTTCCCCAACCCTCCTTCTCTTCCTCTAAAGACCCTCCTACACTCTACCTCCCATGAACAATTTGTTTTCCCTTCTAAGAAGGACTGAAGCATCCACTCTTGGTCTCCCTTCTTCATGAGCTTCATATTGTCTGTGAATTGTACCTTGGGTATTCTGAGCTTTTGGGCTAATATCCACTTCTCAGTTAGTGCATACAATGTATGTCCTTTTGTGACTGGGTTACCTCACTCAGGATGATATATTTTAGTTTCAATCATTTGCCTAAGAATTTCATAAAGTCATTCTTTTTAATAGCAAAGTAGTACTTCACTGTGTAAATATACCACTTTTCTGTATCTATTCATATATTGAAGGACATATAGGTTCTTTCCAGTTTCTGGTTATTATAAATAAGGCAGCTATGAAAACAGTCCTTGTTATATGGTAGGGCATCTTTTGGTATATGCCTGGGAGTGGTGTATCTGGGTCCTCGGGTAGAAATATTTCCAATTTTTTGAAGAACCATAAGACTGATTTCCAGCATGGTTGTACCAGCTTACAACCCCACCAACTGTGGAGGAGTGTTCTTCTTTCTCCAAGTCCTTGCCAGCATCTGCTATCACCCGAGTTTTGATCTTAGCCAATCTGACTGGTGTGAGTTGGAATCTCAGGTTTGTTTTGATTTGCATTTCCCTGATGACTAAGGCTGTTGAACATTTCTTTAGGTGCTTCTCAGCCATTCAGTATTCCTCAGTTGAGAATTTTTTGTTTACCCATTTTTTAATACAGTTATTTGATTCTTTGGAGTCTAACTTCTTGAGTTCTTTGTATATGTTGGATAATAGGCCTCTATCAAATGTAGGATTGGTAAAGATCTTTTCCCAATTTGTTGGTTTCCGTTTTGACTTCTTGACAGTGTCCTTAGCCTTACAGAAACTTTGCAGTTTTATGAGGTCCCATTTGTAAATTCTTGATCTCAGAGCATAAGCCATTGGTGTTCTGCTCAGAAAAATTTCTCCTGTGCCTATGTGGTCTAAGCTCTTCCCCACTTTCACTTTTATTAGTTTCAGAGTATCTGGTTTTATGTGGAGGTCCTAATTCTACTTGGACTTGAGTACAGGTGATAAGAATGGATCAATTCCCATTCTTCTACATGACCCCCAGTTGAACTAGCACTTGTTGAAAATGCTGTCTTTTTTCTACATGATGGTTTTAGCTTTTTTGTCAAAGATCAAGTGACCATAGGTGTGTGGTTTCATTTTTGTGTCTTCAATTCTATTCTATTGCTCTAAGAACATGTATATGTACCAATACCATGCAGTTTTTAATCACTATTACTCTGTAGTATAGCTTGAGGTTAGGAATGGTGATTCCCCCTGAAATTCTTTTATTGTTGAGAATAATTTTTACTATCCTGGGATTTTGGTTATTCCAAATAAAATTTCAAATTGCTCTTTCTAACTTTACAAAGAATAGAGTAGGAACGTGGATGGGGATTGCATAGAATCTGTAGATTGCTTTTGCAAGATGGCCATTTTTACTATTTTAAACCTGCCCATCAATGAGCATAAAAGATTCTTTTTTTATCTTCTGAGATCTTCGAGAGTAAAATGATTGATGTAAAAGGGAAACAAGGGCTCCTGCTCTCTGGCCTCATTCTCATCTGGTAGTCCTTCTGCACTGGCTTTTCTCATGATATTTTCTGTCATGAGTCTCCACCAGAGTAGAGGACATTTAGAGCCTCCTAATTTTAGACCTTCAGCCTCCAAAACCATAAATTACCTGACATAAGGTAATTTTTATAGCAATAGAAAAGAAAATAGTGTGGTCTCTCCCTGAAAACACTGAAATATAATAAAGCCTTCTCAGATTAAGACTCAGAAGAAACAATCATTGAATAAATGAGAAATGCACACTATTCTCCAAACTCATAAATGTGAGGACAGTGCCCCATTTCATAGATATGATGACTTAACTTTCAATAGAGAAGCATCAGTTGTTTTATAAGCCTAGGCTACATTAAGTTTCTATTGATTTAAGTGTTTCATTAAAATCTAATTCTACCAAATATTCTTAATGTGGCTTACATTTTATTGTATCCATATGCATAATGGGAAGGCCCATTCTGACCCAAGCGATAAGCATTTATTCTTGGGTGTCATGATTGAGTCCGTGTTTATTTAAATGAAGACAAGAACCTTTGTTCTCAAAAGCCACACAGTCAGATAGTAAAGTCTGTAAAATTTATATCAGAGCTGAGACTTCAACATGGAAATGTCTTTAGACAACAATCATAAAAATGCAGATGGTGAGAATATATAATGAGATTTGGGGAATTTCAATTTTAATAACAGAACAAAGCACTGTCTCTTGTCTGTAATTTAATAAGAAGAGTCTTCCTGAGGTTATAAAACGTGAAATTACAGCCTGAGATTTCTCAGTGACAACTAAGATTAAATAAGAGCTTTGGAAGGAAACATCACAGGGTTTTATGGCGAAGAATGTACCTTTGTAAATACTGTTCATAAATATAAGTCAGTGTATCCTAAATATTTTACCACTAGATGCTAAGGAGAAGCTGGAGGCAGGCAAATAGAATCAATACTTGGATATTTTTCACAAAAGAAATTATTGATGATATTTATTTTTCATTGATGCAACTATTTGTACTTTAAAATGAATGTGTTGGTCTTTCTACAGGGGTGTTTTAAAATTGAATTTAAACTTTTAGAATTGAGTAAGAAAAGTCTTAAGTAATTTTCATGGTGATAAGGGTCTTTAAATGTTGTCATTGGCATCCAGAATTAAAACCAGCATTATAAATGGGCTCTGCTTGCAAATATTTCCATTTAAAATGAGAGTTGCTATGCTACACTTTCACACAAGAGGGCAGGATTGGCACAGACACAAGACTGGCCTGACAGCTCTGTTCTTTTCTTTTGGAACTAGGCGCTTTGTACATAGAAGCAGCAAGAAACACACTCAGCAAGATGCATTCATATATTTTGAATATGTACATATAATGTACTGGTACACAACATATGTACATATATGTATTCATACATCTGTTAACATTCTAGCACTCTGTATGTCATCTGTGTATCTGTCCATTTATCTACTTACATGTCTATCTAAAGCAATCCAAAACAAATGGCCCCAAATTTAGTAGTGAATAAGGATGGGAAATGCACGGGAGAGATCAGAGAAAGAAAGAGAAGTGGGAAATGATGGAATTTTATTTTAATTAAAATAGAAAAGCATTTGGAAAAGGAAAAAGCATGAGCTTGTTTTTCTTCATAGTTATGGACAGCATGTTACCTGGGAAGAACCCACACACAACAGTACTACCAGTCAACAAAACTATACAAAAAAACTATGAAATGTCGTGACAGTAGAAAATGTTAGATCTGTTTCCATTTTCTGAAGCATTTGCTGGGGCTAGGGGATGAAGAGAAAATATAAAATTCAACATTTTCCCTTTCCTGAGGTATGTAGTTTTGAGTTTCCTTTTGATCCAAGTCTCATGTATCCCAGACTAGTCTCAAACTCACTGAGTAGACAAAGATTAGCTTGGTCTTCGTATTCTGCTGTGTTTAAAGGATCTTGTCAGGGTTAGATTACAGACACCACCCCCAAGGCTAGATGTATGCAGTGCTGAGAATCTAACCCAGATCTCCTGCCAGGAGAATACGTTTCTTTAACAGCAAATGTCCTCGTAAATTGATCCTCCATGTAAGATCATTTTGTTCTGTAGTTGTATTTCTTGTTAGATGTACATTTTTATTTGTTCTCTGTTTCCTATTTTGATGAATAGTAGACAAATTAATATCAAAAAGTTAACTTTGATACAGAAAATGCATTCTTCACAGAGTGTCCGATAATAAATAAGGATAAGATAGGTGTGAATAAGTGTCCTCTACAGCTTTCTAGTTGGGGAGACTGTGAGAGCTTGTCTGACTAGACTATAGGCAGGTGGTTGTTCTGCCTCTTTAAGGCTCATGGATAGCAGAGCTGCATCTTGACAGCCTCAAGATAAAATCTGTAGCAACTTAGACTACCTGTATTGCCCTGCCTTCCAACTCCTTCCCTGGGAACTCAGATCATCTTCCATAAAAATCGAGTAGTATAATAACTAAGTAACAAAGACATTTCTAGAACAAGTAGAAGTTTTCTTCACTAGCCTTTGTAACTATGATATTTTGTCGCTGAAATTTTAGAAAATTTGTTGTCTTTTTATTTGATCTCTGTGAAGCATTTAGTGCTACTGACCTCTTTTTCATTTAGAAATGTTATCTTGGGCTGGGAAAGATGACTCAGTGGATAAAGCACTTGCAAAAAATCACAACAAACAGAATTTGCACCCTGAAGTCCTGTGTGAAAACCAGGTGAGGTGACCAGCTGTAATACACCAATTGAGAACAACCTCACAAATGTGTGTGGGCACTATCTGATCCACTGTGGATCTGGACAGAAGAAAAGGACAGACAGAATACTATTTTGCCTCCAGGTCTGAGCTGGGTCCACCATTTCTGCACCTGTCTCTTGAGCCTTTAGGCATAGGCTGAGACTTACATCCTTCATTTTTGTGATTCTGAGTACATTACTTATGGATTAAAACTGCACTATTATCATCCCCAGATTCAAAATGGACTTGACCCTTTCACCTTCTTTCGTCTGTACTAAGCCTTTTTTCTCATTGTAGTGAAGTGTGGATTTCATTACTTTTCAGACTCCCCTATATGAACGAACCTCTTTCCTAACTCAATGTGCCTGCCTGGCACTTGTATCAAGACATTTTAAATATCTTGATTAAAAAGTAAGATACATCTTCACTTTCCCCACTATCATTAATATATTTGTTATTGGGATGTCAAATATTTCCTCATTTCTTGACATAGTCTGTTTTTAAAGCAGAGACACATCATGGCAATTAACAGGTCTGTCTCCTTAATATCTAAAAGAATAATAATCATCTACAAATCTCAAATGTTATCTGAAGATTTCAAAATACATTTGGCTTCTCAATTGGTGTATAAATTGACATTAATTAAAAAACTGTATTAAGTATTCATTAAGCTTAGTAATATCTCTTAGTAATTGTTTTGACAAATAAGTCTATTAATAAGTTTCTCTTATATGAAATTACAATGTTTATCTTACAAATGAATATTGTTTAGAAGTCAGAGTCATGACTCAAACAGAATAATTTGCTGCTATAGTTAGAGGGCGCAGTATCTGGGCTGCAGTGGAAAGTTAGATTAATTTTAGTGAATGGATTAATTTCCTACTTCTACTGTGAGACATAATTTCCAAGAAGCTGGTAGATTAAAATAAAACCGTAAAAACATTACTTTAAAACGTTTATTACCTTATTACCCTAAAACATTTGGGAGTGTCAGAAGTCTAAGTTCATCTCATTGGGCTACAGTCAAGGTGTTTACTGAGCTTCATCCTGCCAAGAGACTGGAAGAAACCCATGTGTGTGTCCTTGCCATCCTCTCAAATTTTCCTGGTGTTTCTGGCTCATTATTGAATCTTTCTCACAACAAACATCTCAGGTTTGACTCTTTTTTTTTTTTTACAACCTTTCATTTTTATTCTTTTTTTTTTTAACAACTTTAGTTTACAAAACAAAGATCAATGTACAGATTTTAAGCATTTTTTGCATAAAATTATACAATACATTTTTGTCAGTACTTTTTTTTTTTAAGGTTTGATAGTGTGATAAAGATCCCACCAGTAACAATGAGCATAAAGTACATGTAAAACAAGATGCATCAGGTTTGACTCTTATTCTTTCTTTCACATTAAAGGACCTTTAGATTATACTGAGCTACCTGGATAAGCCAACATAAAATATTTATTTTAGCTTCTGTTGGTTAGAATACTTAATTTAATCTACAATCTTAATTCTTGATTTTTTCTTCTAATATAACATTTTTAAAAGGCATAGGGATTAAGATGTGACATCTTGAGGCGGCTCCAGCCAGAAAGGCGGCTCGTACAGGCTGAGCAACTAACTGGTGAGTGGGAGACCTAGGCTGCGGGGGAGCAGAGGGACCTCTGCGGAGTGCACACGAAAGGGCACCCCCTGCCCTGATCTGCCCTGTCCTCCCCGATCCAGTAACCGGGAACAGATCTTAGGAACTTCTGTTCCCACCCGGAGAGGACTTCAGGTCGCAGAGCAGAGCCTGGCCCAACCACCAGCCGGAAAGGGGGCTCCAGCCAGAAAGGCGGCTCGTACAGGCTGAGCTACTGAGACCTGGAACAGATCTTAGGAACTTCTGTTCCCACCCGGAGAGGACTTCAGGTCGCAGAGCAGAGCCTGGCCCAACCACCAGCTGGAAAGGCGGCTCCAGCCAGAAAGGCGGCTCGTACAGGCTGAGCAACTGGTGAGTGGGAGACCTAGGCTGCGGGGGAGCAGAGGGATCTCTGCGGAGTGCACACGGAAAGGGCACCCCCTGCCCTGACCTGCCCTGTCCTCCCCGATCCAGTAACCGTGAACAGATCTTAGGAACTTCTGTTCCCACCCGGAGACGACTTCAGGTCGCAGAGCAGAGCCTGGCCCAACCACCAGCCGGAAAGGCGGCTCGTACAGGCTGAGCTACTGTGACCAGGAACAAATCTTAGGAACATCTGTTCCCACCCGGAGGTGACTTCAGTACGCAGAGCAGAGCCTGGCCCAGCTGCCACCCGGAACCTGGGCTGCTGGGGAGTAGAGAGATCTCTGAGGAGTGCACACGGAAAGTGTACCAGGGACACAGACCAGATACAAGGGAAAGGCAAGAACATATCACTGACAACAAAATGGCAAGAGGAAAGAGAAAGAGTATATCCCAAGGAAACCAAGACAATCTAGCAACACCAGAACCCAGCTCTCCGATAGTAGCAAACATAGGAATTCCAAACACTCCAGAGAAAGAAGACACAGACCTGAAAACATGCCTCAAGACGCTGATAGAGTTACTTAAACAAGAAAGGGAGGAAAAGCAAAAAGATTCAGAAGCTTTTAAAGAAGAAACAAGAAAAACACTCAAAGAACTCAAAGAACGAGAAGAAAACAGAACCAAGGAAATAAAGGAATGGAAGAGGGAAATTAAAACAGAAATTGACACAATAAAAAAAGCGCTAAAAGAGATAACCCTAGAGTCAGAACACCAAAAAAAGAAATCAGGAGTCACAGAAGCAAGCATTTCCAACAGATTACAAGAGATCGAGGAGAGAATCTCGGGGGCAGAAGACAACATTGCAAACATAGACAAAACAGCCAGAGAAGATGCAAAAAACAAAAAGCTCCTAACCCAAAATGTCCAGGAAATACAAGACACAATGAGAAGACCGAACCTAAGGATAATAGGAATAGAAGAGGGAGAAGAGTATCAACTAAGAGGCACAGTAAATATCTTCAACAAAATCATAGAAGAAAACTTCCCTACCCTCAAGAATGAGATGACCACGAGCATAAAAGAAGCCTTCAGAACTCCAAATAGGTTAGACCAGAAAAGAAATACCTCCCGACACATAATAGTAAAAACATCAAGTGCCCAAAGTAAAGAAAGAATACTAAAAGCAGTAAGGGAAAAAGGTCAGGTAACTTATAAAGGCAGACCAATCAGACTCACACCCGATTTCTCAGCAGAAACTATGAAAGCTAGAAGAGCCTGGACAGACATCATGCACTCCTTAAGAGAGCTCAAGTGCCAGCCCAAGCTGCTATACCCAGCAAAACTATCAGTCACCATCAATGGAGAGACAAAGATATTTCAAGACAAATCAAAATTTACACAATATATGACCACAAACCCAGCACTACAACGAATTACAGGTGGAAAACCCAATACAAGGAGGGAAAATACAGCCTAGTAAAAACAAGAAAACTCCTAAACAAGAAAACTTAAAAAAGAAAAAAAAAAACATGGACACAACTCAACCCAAAAAAGCAAAAATGGCAGGATACAGAAACAATTATTCCTTGATATCTATTAACATAAATGGGCTCAACTCCCCAAGAAAGAGACACAGACTATCAGACTGGATACATAAACAAAATCCAGCCTTTTGCTGCATACAGGAAACTCATCTCAGAGACAGAGACAGACACTATCTCACAGTAAAAGGGTGGGAAAAAAACTTCCAAGCAAACAGCTCCAAGAAGAAAGCTGGAGTGGCTATTCTAATATCGAATAAAGTAAATTTCCAACCAAAAGTTATCAAAAAAGATAAAGAAGGACACTTTTTACTCATTACCGGGGAAATCTGCCAGGAGGAACTCTCAATCCTTAACATATATGCTCCAAATAAAAAATCACCCACATTCATAAAAGAAACTCTACTAAAGCTCAAAAAATACATTTCACCCCACACAATAATAGTGGGAGACTTTAACACCCCACTTTCACCAATGGACAGATCAGGGAAACAAAAACTGAACAAGGACACCGCAAAACTAGCAGAGACTTTGAACCAACTAGAATTAATAGATATATACAGAACATACTATCCTAAAGTAAAAGAATACACCTTCTTCTCACCACCCCATGGCACCTTCTTGAAAATTGACCACATAATTGGACACAGAACGAGCCTTCATCGATATAAGAAGATTGAAATACTCCCATGCATCCTCTCAGATCACCATGGTCTACGGCTGGTCTTTAACAACAACAAAGACAACAAAATGCCCACATACACATGGAAACTAAACAACACTCTGCTAAAGGATAGCAGGGTCAAAGAAGAAATAAAGAAAGAAATTAAGGATTTTCTAGAATTCAACGAAAACAAAAACACAACATACCCAAACCTATGGGATGCAAGGAAAGCAGTATTGAGAGGAAAACTCATTGCCCTAAGTGCTTCCAAGAAGAAACTGGAGAGAGCTCACATCAGCAACCTGACAGCACAGCTAAAAGCCCTAGAACAAAAGGAAGCAGATTTACCCAAAAAGAGTAGACGGCAAGAAATAATCAAAATTAGGGCAGAAATAGACCAAATAGAAACAAAAAAAACCATTGAAAAAATCAACAAAACAAAGAGTTGGTTCTTTGAGAAAATCAACAAGATTGATAAACCCCTAGCCAGACTAACTAAAGGGCAAAGAGAGAGTATCCAAATTAACAAAATCAGAAAGGAAAGTGGTGACATAACAACTGAAACTAAGGAAATTCAAGAAATCATCAGATCCTACTACAAAAACTTATACTCCACAAAATTGGAAAATCTGGAGGAAATGGACGAATTCCTAGACAGATACAAGGTCCCAAAGTTGAACCAGGACCAAGTAAACCATCTAAATAACCCTATAACACCTAAAGAAATAGAAGAAGTCATCAAAAGCCTCCCAACCAAAAAAAGCCCAGGTCCAGACGGGTTCAGTGCAGAATTTTATCAGACATTTATTGGGGATATAACACCAATATTCACCAAGCTATTCCAAAAGATAGAATCAGATGGAATATTACCCAACTCATTTTTTGAGGCTACAATAACCCTCGTACCTAAGCCACACAAAGACCCTACAAGGAAAGAGAACTTCAGACCAATCTCACTTATGAACATTGATGCAAAAATACTCAACAAAATCCTTGCAAACTGAATCCAAGAACACATCAAAACCATCATTCATCATGACCAAGTAGGCTTCATCCCTGGGATGCAGGGATGGTTTAACATAAGGAAATCCATCAATGTAATCCACCATATAAACAAACTTAAAGACCAAAATCACATGGTCATCTCACTAGACGCTGAGAAAGCATTCGACAAAATCCAACACCCCTTCATGTTAAAAGTCCTGGAAAGAACAGGAATCCAAGGCCCATATTTAAACATAATAAAAGCAATATACAGCAAACCAACAGCCAACATCAAACTTAATGGCGAGAAACTTGAAGCAATCCCACTAAAATCAGGGACTCGACAAGGCTGCCCACTCTCTCCCTACCTATTCAACATAGTACTGGAAGTCCTGGCTGGAGCAATTAGACAGCAAAAGGAGATCAAGGGGATACAAATCGGAAAGGAAGAGATAAAAACATCACTCTTTGCCGATGACATGATAGTGTACTTGAGTGACCCCAAAAATTCCACCAGAGAACTCCTACAGCAGATAAACAAGTTCAGCAAAGTGGCCGGATACAAAATTAACTCAAACAAATCAGTAGCATTCCTATACTCAAAAAACAAACATGTGGAGAAAGAAATTGGGGAAAAGGTACCCTTCGCAATAGTTACAAAAGCTATGAAATACCTTGGTGTGACTCTAACTAAGGAAGTGAAGGACCTATATGACAAGAACTTCAAACCTCTGAAGAAAGAAATTGAGGAGGATCTCAGAAAATGGAAAGATCTCCCATGCTCATGGATTGGAAAGATCAACATCTTAAAAATGGCCATCCTACCAAAAGCAATCTACAGATTCAATGCAATCCCCATCAAAATTCCAACCCAGTTCTTCATGGAATTGGAAAGATCAATGTGCAATTTCATCTGGAATAACAAAAGACCTAGAATAGCGAAAACCATCCTCAACAACAAAAAAACATCTGCGGGAATCACTATCCCTGACCTCAAGCTATATTACAAGGCAATTGTGCTGAAAACTGCATGGTACTGGTACAGAAATAGGCAAGTGGATCAATGGAATAGAATAGAAGATTCAGAAATGAGCCCTCATGTATATGGTCACCTGATTTTTGACAAAGGAGCAGTAAACATTCAATGGAAAAAGGACAGCCTATTCAACAAATGGTGCTGGTCCAACTGGCACTCAACATGCAAAAGAATGAAAATAGACCCGTTCTTATCTCCTTGTACAAAGCTCAAGTGTAAGTGGATTAAAGATCTCCACATTAAACCTGATACACTGGAATTATTAGATGAGAAAGTAGGGAAAACCTTAGAACACATAGGCACAGGAGAAAATTTCCTAAACAAAACACCAATGGCTCAAGCTCTAAGGTCAAAGATTAACAAATGGGACTTAATGAGATTGCAAAGTTTCTGTAAGGCTAAGGACATCGTCAAGAAAACAAAACGGCAACCAACAGAATGGGAAAAGATCTTTACCAACACCACATCAGATAGAGGCCTAATATCTAAGGTGTACAAGGAACTCAAAAAGCTCGACACCAGAGAATCAAATAACCCTATTAAAAAATGGGGTACAGAGCTAAACAAATCTTTTTCAGTTGAGGAACTCCGAATGGCCGAAAAACATCTGAGGAAGTGCTCGACATCCTTAGCCATCAGGGAAATGCAAATCAAAACAACCCTAAGATTCCACCTCACTCCAGTCAGATTGGCCAAGATCCAAAACTCAGATGACAGCAGATGCTGGCGAGGCTGTGGAGAAATAGGAACACTTCTCCACTGTTGGTGGGGTTGCAAGCTAATACAACCACTCTGGAAATCGGTCTGGCGATACCTCAGAAAATTGGATATAGTACTACCTGAAGACCCAGCTATTCCACTTCTGGGCATATACCCCAGAGACACTTTAATACACAACAAAGATATATGCACCACAATGTTCATAGCGGCTCTATTTATAATAGCCAGAAGCTGGAAGGAACCCAGATGTCCTTCAGAAGACGAATGGATACAAAAATTGTGGTACATATACACAATGGAATACTACTCAGCCACCAGAAACAATGACTTAACCAAATTCTTAAGAAAATGGCTGCATCTAGAGAAGATCATCCTGAGTGAGATAACCCAGTCACAAAAGAACAGACATAATATGCAGTCACTGATAGTGGGATGCTAACCCCAGAGGCTTGCACTCCCCCAGAAACAACTCACAGACTGTATGAAGTCCAAGAAATAAAGAAAACAAAAACTAAAAAAAAAAAAAAAAAAAAAAAAAAAAAAAAAAAAGATGTGACATCTTAAGGAGGGAGTAATATTTGGCAACCACATTGAATAAATGACCAAAGGTGTCATAAGATATAGTAATGACTACATGTTTATATCAGCAGGACAGAATTGCATATGCACTATACTATAATACTTGCTCACACTCAATTCTCTCTTAACAAATGTCATTACTTAGGCAGTTCTGGTGATGTCTGTTTTATAACTATTTGGTCCAAACCAAGGCTATCTTTGCCAATTACATTCTTTTAAGTACTTATTTTTTTTCATTCACTTATATAATGTGGGTTGACCTGATGTTGTTTGTATTTGATGCTAATTATGTTTCCCCAAGAGGGGATGCCTAGGACGAAGAGATCTAATTAGTTTTCATATGAAAGAGGGCTTTAATAATAGTCCTACTATAAAGTGCTTAATCCCATGACATCTGGAGAAAGCCCATCACTCAGGTGCTCTAACATGCTCAAGATCACAGGTGAGAAAGATACAACATCTGTCCCAATACCCAGAGTAACTGGGTCTCACAGGATCCAGGGATTCAGGAACCCCTGCCCAGCCTGGTTCTTAAACCAGGTGTGGGTTCTTGTTTGAATTTGTGCCCTGAGCTGACCTTGGGGGCTGGTTGATCACCCATCTATACAACACAGAGAGGAAGCCAGGTGCTCTAACACACCCAGGATCACCATACCACAGAGGAAGCTCGACTCCCAAGAGCTCTGACACACTCAGCATCCCAGGATCACAGGACTCCAGAATTAGAGGATCACAGAGATACCTGGACTCTGAGAAGTTCTGACACAATCAGGATCACAAGAAGGACAGGATCCAGTCAGAGACAGCTAGAGCAGGTAGCACTATAGATAACCAGATGGTGAAAGGCAAGCATGAGAACATAAGCAATAGAAACCAAGGATAATTGGCATCATCAGAACCCAGTCTCTCACCACAGCAAGTCCTGGATACCCCATCACACATGAAAAGCAAGATTTGAGTTTAAAATTATATCTCATGATGATGATAGATGACTTGAGGAAGGATATAAATAACTTCCTTAAAGAAATACAGAAGAACACTACCAAATAGAAGAAGGAATGGAACAAAATTATCCAGGATCTAAAAATGGAAATAGAAACAATAAAGAAATCACAAAGAGAGACAAACTTGGGGATAGAAATCCTAGGAAAGATATTAGGAATTATAGATTCAAGCATCGCCAACAGAATACAAGAAATAGAGAGAATCTCGGGGGCAGAAGATAACATTAAAATATTGATATAATAGTCAAAAAATGTAAAATGCAAAGAGCTCCAAAACATCCAGGAAATCCAGGTTACAATGAGAAGACCAAACTTAAGAATAGTTATAGAAGAAAGGCAAAGAAGATTCCCAACTTAAAGGGCCAGTACATATCTTCAACAAAATTATAGAAGAAAACTTCCCTAATCAAAGAAAGAAATGACCATGAACATACAAGAAGCCTATAAAACTCCAAAGAGAGTGGACCAGAAAAGAAATTCTTTTGGACACATAATAGTCAAAACAAAAAATGCACAAAACAAATAATATTAAAAGCAGTAAGGGAAAAATGTAAAGTAACATAGAAACACAGACCTATCATAATTGCATCAGATTTTCAACAGAGACTATGAAAGCTAGAAGATCGTGGACAGATGTCATACAGATCGTAAGAGAACACACATGCCAGCCAAATCATGATAAAAACTGTATGGTATTGGCACAGATACAGGATGATAGATCAAAGACATAGAATTGAAGACCCAGAAATGAAACCACACACCTATGGTCACTTGATCTTTGACAATGGAGCTAAAATCATCCAGTGGGAAAAAGACAGCATTTTCAACAAATGGTGCTGGTTCAACTGGCAGTCAGCATGTAGAAGAATGCAAATTGATACATTCTTATCACCTTGTACAAAGTTCAAGTCCAAGTGGATTAAGGACTTCCACATAAAACAGAGGCCCTTGGCTCTGTGATGACTCAATACCCCACTGTAGGGAAATGCCAGGGCAGGGAGGTGGGAGGTAGTGGGCAGTGGGGGAACACTCTCCTAGAGGCAGGGGAAGGGAAAATTGGAGAGGGGGATCTCAAAGGGGAACCCTGGAAAGGGGATAATATTTGAAATTTAAGTAAAGAAAATATTCAATAAAAATAATGATTAAAATATTTTAGGTAATTTTATTGAATCATTATTAGGAATTAAAAAATCATGTTTTTTTGCATAGGCTTACTACAAGATAATAATCTTTGTTGCTCTGAAGCAAATATGCCCAATAAGGTGGGATACTATCTAGAAATTACATAATATTAATTTTATAAGGACAGAAGTGGTGTATCAGCTTTATGAATCAATTTTTGAGAATTTCCCCCCTCAGTCCTTGCCTCCAAGGGCGTATTCATCAGAGTTCCATGGTGAAATATTTCTTGACAACTACCTGCTAACCTTTAGCCCTTTGTAGATGGCTCATGACAGACACTACTATTCAGTATGCTAATTTTAGCTTTTTTGATAGCCTACCTCTGTGAGAAAATGCTCCATTCTACAAACAGTTCACTGGTAGACTTGCAAGTTTCCAATCCACAGAGCTATTCCTTGAAATGGCACACTGTTGAAGTGTATAGAGTAGTATACAAACCAAGTAAGAACAGAGGGAGGACACAATCCTCCAGAGGAGGAGGAAGACACATGGAACACACAGAAAAATGAGTAAAAACAAAACGATGCAAAGCTCCAGAAACCGAGGAATCCTAAGACTCTTAAGGAGCTGAGATCAGGGGGAAAGTCATAGGATGTGAGGAAAGAGAAGACTGTTTGCAGAATGCAAACATTTCGTTAAAATTGAGAAATGTAGATTAGAGCAAGACAAGGAAGCTTTGAATGTCAGGTACAAATGATGAGATGTCATTTCTTGGTGATTTGCATATTAGGGACATTTTATATAAATAGCATCTTACATAATTTTCCTTTATGGCTGATTCTGTTTATTAGCATGTTTCCTAGGCTCATTCACAATGTAACATGTATAGGTACTTCATTATTTTTTATTGCTCAATAATTTCATTATATGGACATGCCATATTTAAGAGTTGATGCAAATTAGATACTTTCTAGCCTTTTATTATGGTAATGATTGCAGACTTAAGCATCCTTGTATAACTTTTTGTGTATTTATGCATGCCATTTTTCTATGGCCTATTCCTTGGAGTGGGATTCTGGGTCCTATAGAAACTCTAGGGTTCTAAAGAGTTGGCTTCCCTCCTTGTTTTACATCCCATCAACAGTTGCTCCCAGTCTTCACTAACTGTCCTAGTTTGTGTAGTGTTTGCTGTGATAAAGGACTCTGATCAAAAGCAACTCTGGGAGGGAAGGGTCAGTCATCAGCTGTCACAGAGGGGCAGGGCAGAAGCCTGCAGGTAGGAAGTAGAGCAGAACCATGGGAGAACACTGATCACTGGTTTGCTCTTTATTGCCTTTTCATTGAGTTTCCTTTATGACGAGAACCACCTGCCAGCAAGGCCACCACCCTCTGTGGTCTGGGCCCCCTCTCTCACACATCCATCCTTAATTTCGATTAGTGCCTAGCTTGTGTGCAGTCTAATCCAATACAGATACATATATTTTCTCATCTGAGGTTCCCCTAACCCAGAAGACTTCATCTTGAATCAAACTGATAAAAAAACTAACTAGCACAACCTTTGTTAAGTTTTATCAACATGTGTTTATATTTCACATTTCTATACAATTAGTAAATCTTTATCTTCACCAAACCATTCACTTGACATAGTTGACAGATATTTCATTTGATCTGAAAAATAAAAATCGTTGGAAATGTTACTAATTATTAATACCTGTGACCAAAACTCTTGGGCCCATATTTTAAAGCCTTGAATATTCTGACAACATTGATCATTCCAAACTTAATTTTGGTTTCTGTCAGGTCCACATTCCTACATCTCTTGTTCTAAACTGTCTCAGTATTTATTAACTGAGTTTATCCTGCTTGTTTTCACCTTTGATATAGGTTTTTTTCTACTTTAAATCAATATCCAAATAAAAATATTCATATTAGGAATATTTTTTTCTATAATTCATATCAGAAAATATTGCATTCTCCTTCTGGTGAAAGCATTTTATATGTATATCTAAGATTAAAATGCTGTTTATTTCTTAAATTAGATTGGAAACACATAGGAAATAAGAACTGTGTTGGACACACATTTGTGAGTTCACTTATCCAGGGAATGGTTAATAAGTAGTTAGAAGCATGTGTATTTAAAGATGGAAGTGGGTTCTGGGTCTATACCTTGTTGATACAGCACTTAACTGGTGAAGCCTTGAGTTTGATTCTTAGCACTGGCAGGTACTAGGAACAGTGATATTTAAGGAAAGATGGGATTTCTATTGCTATAAAGTATGTAACAATATAAAGACTTGCCTGCTTCTTGCATGAACTGGCAAATGTTTCATAGAGCTGCTTTCAGTTAGAAAATATAAAACATTTTATGGTAAAAATTATATAACATACCACTTACAGGAAACTGCTGTTCTGAAGAAGCAATTTTTAGCAGCTTAGAGAAAATGGAAGTGCATGTTTTCCTCACATGGGAGTCTGAGGAGAGCCTTCTGGGCTGGCAGACAGCTGTGCTTCAGGCAATACTTTAGGACCTGGCTTTCCTACTTTGCTTCTGGGTTATGCCTTAAGGTTTATTTGCCCTTATTTCCTTGTATGGCGCAAGGCTCAGATATGACTTTCTTCCTGTTGGTGAGAAGAGACATGGGGTATGAAAGCTGTCTGAAGGGTTAAGAGGCCATGCCTGGAAGCAGTGTCACTACTGCTGACATCAGTGATAAGATCTCATTTAATCAGTGACACAAGTTCTCAAGTGGTGCCAGGAAATAATGGACTGGCTAAGCAATCGCATCAGCTATGACTGTCTGAGTTTTCTGGAAACTATGGAACCGTGGGCAACTATCAATGTCCTCCTCTACATGGATTCAGACCAACCTTTCAGTTTTCTCATGGGAAAATTCAGGCTACATGTTGTGGGTTGGTTCTAATGCTACTGATTCGGCTCCCAAAAGTGCATGGGAACCGTATGTCTGCATGTAAGGCACTGGGGGTTCCTGCCCCCAGTTGGCTTTGATTGGTGAATAAATTTGCCAGTGGCTAATGGTTGGGCAGAGAGACAGAGGTGGGACTTTAAGGTTTCTGGGACAGGAAAGAGAATCACCATTGCCAGGGAAGGAATAAGGTGCAGGCTTAAGAGTGGCAGGAGACAGAATAGCATCCATGGAAGAGCCTGGAGAGAGCAGTCTCAGCCATTCCCGCCCCCCCTTCACTGTGCCTAGGGTAGCAAAGATGAAACATAGATTTTAATAATGAGTATTACTTTAACTCCGGAGTTTTAGAGGCGAGGCATTAGCAACATGGAAGTTTGGGAGTAACGTAGCCATATGCTGTTTAGAGTATATTAAAATAGGCTGCATATGGGTTTCTTTCATTTGGGAATCCAGAGCATTCTTAAATTGGGGATGGCTAGCAAGGAACAAGTACTGAAGCCACTGGGCAATTAGAGTGGATTATTTATTACCTACAGCAACAGCTGCAGAGACTATTGCTAACCACCTACGTAAGCCAGAAAACATAATACTCTGTGGCCTTAAAAATCTTAAGTTTCTCCATTTTTTTCCCTCTAAGGGTGGAGGATTTACATATATTAATGTATATACTTATGTAATCAATCCTTATCACTGGTAAGTTATCATTTACCTCTACTTTTATGGCTGCACATCATATAGTTAATTTTGAACATCCAGCTGACAAATGCCTGGTAAAAGTTGGGCTTTTATAGTTAAGTAGATGGTGAGAGGGAGAAAGTGAAGAAAGTTAAAAACTTAATTAAAAAATAAGTTTAATAAAAACGTATTATGTGGTGAGATTTATGAATCCAAGGTTATGTTAAGGGTTAATAACTGTTTCGGCAGCTTGAATTTCCTCATTTTAAACTGAGGGATTGGTATGGATTCCTGTAGAGACATTTAGGCCCAATTCTATCTTTTCCAGAATGCTCAGAATGTCATAGTCGATATGGTTGTCTAACCACCAGGTATTTCTTTGTCAAAAGAATATCAGCTTAATCTGAGTATGCAAACATGCAATCTTTCAATTGCAACTTCTAGTGGTCAATGATTACGAGATATTGGAGAGATAATATTTGCCATTTATTGTCTATGAATTGTGGTCTATGATCTCTATCATCTAAATAAGACTTTGATTACAGAAGCTCACTAATCATACATGCATTCCACTATATGCAATATCATAGAGTTAGCCCAACACAAGACATATAAATGTATTAAAATAAAGAGTATCACCTAGCGCTTGATGAATTTAAGCTCCTACTGATGTTTTTGTTACTACATATTATCAAATTTGTTTTTTAGGTAACAAAAAATATTTAGCCATTATAAGTAAACTTTTTTTAATATGTAGAAGATATTTAAAGGACTCCAGGTTATTAACATGATTTTTTCTTATTTTTCTACATATATGCTTCTGAATAAAAGTTACAGTTAGCATATTACCAAGATAACTATTTAATGTAGAATGTCCATTTCTGTAGCAGTTACAATCATACAATAAAAGTAACAGATTTGTGTACTCTGAATTTTAATTGTCACTTATATTATTTTATGACATGCTCACTTAATATCTTTGTGGGGAAGTTTAGAATATCAGCGTTGTCATAATTTGCTCTGACTATACTCTTAAATTTAAATTCAGTTTCTTAGTTTCATCTATTCCTTTGTGATGCTAAAATCTTAGGAAAATTAAGAATGTAAGTGATTGATTACTTGATAAATAGTTTGAAAGAAGTCAAGAAACCAAAAAAAATTTTTTTTTAGTGCTTTACTAGTGTTTGTTTTGTTTTGGGATTTTTTATTTATATATTTGTAAACAAACTCCTTATGGAAATGATTTGTCTCTTCTCCCATACAGCAAAAATGACAAGAGGAACTAAAGACTCCTTCACTTCTAGGCAGAGCTAACAAGCCACCCTTAAAGACATCTAAGTATAAGCAATTTTAGATATCTACCTTCTGTCAGTGCTGTGGCTTCCCTTTTCTTTGTCTTAAATAACCCCCATCCATGCACACACCAGCAGCACTAAATAGACTCCAACTTTTAAAAAGGAGAATAAAAGGAGAATTGTAGCAGTAGTGAATTAATCTGCTGTACCACTCCAATGTTGTGGATTCTTGAATGAAAGACACACACACACACACACACACACACACACACACACACACACACACACAATCTTATATTTATTATGCCCTAAACTGCTGAATGGCAGAGGCCACTCTCAAAGCTCCATTTGGCCAGCACACTCTCCCCTCCAAGATTCCAGAATTATTACTTAAGAAGATCTATATTCTATCCTGGCTGCCCTGGCTTGTAGCCTTCTTCGGCCATGATTCACAGTGAAAAGTGGGTGGAGCTCAAGAGAGTAACTAGAAGAAAGGGAATAAGAAGATGTATTTGGGATGGGATTGGCGGAAAGGGGATAACATCTGAAATGTAAATACAGAGAATATCCAATTTAAAAAAAAAGGAAGAAAAAAGAAAACATTTAATCAAAGTTCATAATACTCATGTATGAAGTTACTCAAATGTTTATTTTTATTGCCAGTAACACTTTTCATAATATAACAATATTGTTTCAGTAAGAGTTTATGATGCTACTGACCTTAAAAAGTAGTATTTCCAAACAGAATAATTATTAATGTGCATCCTTACAATTAACTGTGGTTTAGAAACAATTAAAATTAACCTTTGCAAGATATGATTGCATTTACATGAACACTCATTGTAGATTTATGTTAAGGCGATATATGATTGGATATGAGAGAAGTAGGTGGGGAAAGACAAGGAGCGGAAGTAGCTGCATGAGGCAGAAAGGAGACTGGGGGAAGGAATCAAGATGGAGCTTGAGAAGGATGATGTAGATCCAGGTGGACTTAATTGGTGAAAGGTAGATATGAATACTTTTAGGGATTCTAAAGGTCTTTTTATCTCATATAGAAGGGTAATATGTACCTTTGTCCATTGGATATAATCTTATTGTATAGAAGGTTGTGAACTGAGAATTTAATTTATAAACCTGCTTGAAAAGCTTCCAGGCTTTGAAATAATGTTTGTGCCGGCTGATGGAGGAACAGGACAAAACAGAAGCAACAGGGGCGGTGGAGTGAACCATGCCTGAGTTCGTAGAGGTGGCCTGGAGTGCCAAGTGGTGTGGGGACCTAACGTGTGACTTCAGCTCTGCACTGAAGTGGTGTCCAGAGAGTGAGACCGTGGAGGCTGATAAAAGGGTAAGCTATCCTTTAACATTTACCACAACAACTCATACATTCACACATGCACCATTCACACCAGACACACACACACATACTCATACACACACTCACACACCTTACACACACACCACACACACACACAAACACACACACATACCATATACACACTCACAAACCACACCACATACACACACACACACACACACACACACACACACACACACACACACACACAGAGAGAGAGAGAGAGAGAGAGAGAGAGAGAGAGATTTAAAGGCTTAGATTCACCCTGCATGTGATAGAGACTTCTATTTCACTGAAAATCAACTTGAAAAGGGAAGAGATTGCTATTGATGTGGACGGAGTTAGTGAGAAATGAAGATATATTGCAAACGACCTTTTAGCAAAGGTAACTTTGGCTAAATTAATACTAAGCTGTCAAATACATCACTGATGTGGCTTTATGCCGTAAGAAAAACTACCGTGTTTTTATAAAAATGTAAAAATATGAACCATAAAGTAATTTCAGTGGGCATTCTAGGAAGAGTCAATATTTATAGGTCTATAAATGCAAAATATGCAGCTATTTTCTAAAATCAATAAGATTGGAAAGCCTGAAACTTTCATGCTTATATATTAAAGTATACTGGATAGTATTGTGCATTCTCAACAGTTTCTCTAATAAACTTCCTGAAGTGGAAACATTTATGTGCACTAATGTTTCTTCTGCATTTATGTTTGTGTGAGAGTTTTGTATCCCCTGGACGTAGAGTTATAGGCAGTTGTAAGCTACCTTGTAGGTGCTGGGAATTGAACTCCCTTCCTCTGGAAGAACAGCAAATAGTCTTAACCACTGAGCCAGCTCTCTTGTCCCCAGAAGCACTTATTTAGAAAACAAATAATTACTTCTCTGGTCTCTCTTTAAATTCACAAATCCATCACATAAATAATTGAGTCATGAATATTGATGAAGTATACTAACATAAAAATGCAGTTTTAAAGTTTTTCAACTTATGTTCATAAGTTATATAATTTTTGGCCATTATATTTTAGAATAAAGTGGAATGATAACCATCACTACTTAAAATTAAACAACAGTATTGAATTGAACCTGAGATGACATTTCCACATCTTATTTTTATAAATGATACATTTTAAGGAAAATTTTATAGGAAATATAAGAAGGTCATTGTGTTTTCTTGTTTTTATATTAATAAAGTGTTTGTGTATCAATAATATTTTTCTGTTAGCCAAAGCATTGACACTATTTTCTTTTAGTTAATCTTTGCACTTTGAGGGATTCCAACAAACTTTGCCACTAGAGGTCAGGAGTGATCTACATTTAACTCGATGTCTGTTTAAAAATGATGTAATTGGATAATTTGTAATGTATGCTTTCTGGGTTAAAGAAATATTGCTCTGGTAAGGCTCTAAATTTAGAAAAGAGGTGCTTAGAGAATGATATCTCATCCTTGGAAATTAAGTAACTCTACAGAGATAAATAAGTAGCAACTATGCTGACAAAGGAAGGGTTCGTGAGTTTTATTAGTCTGAGATCATCTGAGGGATGGACACCCTTCAAGGCAAACAAGAAATGAGAGCACCTTCAGTGAACTGGGTGGAATGTGGCTTAGGACTCAACCAAGTAAGGACATTTGGGTTGCACGTTGTCTCTGTGGCTCCCTGGCTAGAGGACAAATCCAGTCTCTACTGTTCAGATTTTCACCTAGCTAAATGAAAGTGGCATGCTCCATGATTCCAGGATCCTCTTCTTGGATTTTTTTTCTACGAGTGTCCATCAGATTCTGAAATGTTATTGGATGAGAATGTAGTAACTTTTATCCTTTAATCTCTCAAATAGACCTGAATCACAAAATGGACAAAGAATACTTGTATGACTGGTCTTTTTTTTTTTTTTTTTCAATTTTATTGAATAATCTCTGTATTTACATTTCAAATGTTATATCCTTCCCCACTCCCCTACTTCCTCCCCCTCAACTTGCTTCCATGAAGGTGCTCCCTCTTGCAATCACCCTCTCTATCTCAGTGCCTTATCTCAGGAGATAAGAATGGGTCAATGTATGTTCTTCTGCATACTGACTGACAGTTGAAACAACACCATTTGTGGAAGAGGCTGTTCTTTTTCCATTGAATATTTTTAGCTCCTTTTCCAAAGATCAAGTGACCATAGGTGTGAGGGTTCTTTTCTGGGTGTTCAATTCTGTTCCATTAATCTACCTGCCTATCTCTGTACCCATACCATGTGGTTTCTATCACAACTGCTTTGTCATATAGCTTGAGGTCAGGATAGTGACTCCCTTGAAAGTTCTTTTATTGTTGAGAATAAATTTCCCTATCCTAGGTTTTTTGTTATCCCAGATGAATTTGCAAATTGCTCTATAAAACTCTATGAAGAACTGAGTTGGAATTTTAATGGAGATCACATTGAATCTGTAGATTACTTTTGGCAATGTTGATCCATCTATTCCATGAACATGGGAGGTCTTTTCATCTTTTGAGATCTTCATTTCCTTCTTAAGAGATTTGAGGATCTTGTCATACAGATCTTTTACTTGCTTAGTTAGGGTCACCCCCAAGGTTCTTCGTATTGTTTGTGACTATGGTCTTTTCCCTAATTTCTTTCTCATCATGTTTATCCTTTGAGTAGAGGAAGGCTCTAGAGTTTTTGAGTTAATTTTATAACCAGCCACTTTGCTGAAGTTGTTTATCAGCTGTAGGAGATCTCTGGTGAAATTTTGGGGGTCACTTAAGTATACTATTGTGTCATCTGCATATAGTGATATTTTGACTTCTTCTTTCCGACTTGTATTCCTTTGACTTCCTTTTGTTGTATAATTGCTCTGACCAGGACTTTCAATACTATATTGAATATGTAGGGGGAAAGTGGGCAGCCATGTCTAGTCCCTGAGTATAGTGGGATTGCTTCAATTTCTCACCATTTAGTTTGATGTTGACTACCAGCTTGCTGTATATTGATTGCTTTTACTATGTTTAGGTATGGATCTTGAATTCCTAATTTTTCCAGAACTTTTAACATGAAAGGGTGTTGAATATTGTCAAATGATATCTTAGCTTTTAATGAGATGATCATATGGTTTTTTCTTTGAGTTTGTTTATACAGTGAATTACATTGATGGATTTCCATATATCGAACCATTCCTGCATCCCTTGGATGAAGCCTATTTGATCATTGCGAGTTATTGTTTGGATGTGTTTTGGATTCAGTTTGCAAGAATTTTATTGAGTATTTTTGCATTGATGTTCTTGAGGGATATTGGTCTGAAGTTCTCTTTCTTTGTAGGGTCTTGGTGTGTTTTATGTTTGAGCCTAATTGTGGTTTTGAAGAACAAGTTGAGTAGTGGTTCTTCTGTTTCTATTTTGTAGAATAATTTGGAGAGTATTGTTATGACGTCTTCTATAAAAGTCTGATAGAGTTCTTCTCTGAAGCATCTGGTTCTAGGCTTCTTTTGCTTGTGAGACTTGATGACTGCTTCTGTTTCTTTAGGTGTTATGGGACTGTTCAGATGGTTTGTCTGATCCTGATTTAACATTGGTATTTGGTATCTGTCTAGAAATTTCTCCATTTCCTCTAGATTTTCTAATTTTGCTCAGTATAGGTTTTTGTAGTAGGAACTGATGGTTTCTTGAATTTTTGTCAGCTTCTGTTTTTATGTCTCCACTTTCATTTCTGATTTTATTTATTTGGATATTCTCTCTGTGACCTCTATTGGTCTGGCTAAATGTTTATCAATCTTGTTGATTTTCTCAAAGAACCAGTTTCTATTCTTTGTATAGTTCCTTTTGTCTCTATTTGGTTGATTTTTGCTCTGAGTTTGATTATATCCTGTGGTCTATTCCTCTTGAGTGTATTTGCTTCTTTTTGTTCTAGAGCTTTCAGGTGCAGTCAAGCTGCTAGTGTATGATCTCTCCAGTTTCTTTTTGCAGGCATTCAGAGGTATGAGTTTTCCCCTTAGTACTGCTTTCATTGCATCTCATGAGTTTTGGTATGTTGTGCTTTCATTTTCATTAAATTCTAGAACATTCTTAATTTCTTTATTTCTCCCTTGATCATGTCTTCATTAGTAGAGCATTGTTCTGCTTTCCTGTGTATGTGGGCTTTTTGTTGTTTTTGCTGTTATTAAAGACCAGATTTAGTCCATGCCTTTAGTGTGATTTCTTAGGTTTGAACATTAGGTGTTTTGACTATTATGTATTGGAAGAAGTTTCTTTTCTGGTCCAATTTATTTGAAGTTCTGTAGGCTTCTTGTATGTTCATGGTCCTCTTGTTCTTGAGGGTAAGGACATTTTCTTCTATGATTTTGTAGAAGGTATTTACTGTGCCTTTTTGTTGGGAGTCTGTGCCCTCTTCTACACCTATTATCTACACCTTAGGTTTGGTCTTCTCATTGTGTCCTGGATATCCTGCATGTTTTGGCTTAGGAGCTTTTTGATTTTTGAATTTTTTTATGAATGTTGTGTCAACATTTTCTGCGTTGTCTTCTTCCCCTGAGATCCTTTTCTTCCATCTCTTATAGTCTGTTGGTAATGCTTGCATCTATGACTCCTGATTCTTTTTTAGGTTTTCAATCTCCAGGGTTGTCTTTTTGTGAATTCTTTATTGTTTTTATTTCCATTTTCAATTCCTTCACCTGTTTGGTTGTGTTTTCCTGTAGTTTTTTTGAGTAATTTTTATGTTTCCTCTTTAAGGGCTTCTACTTGTTTAAGTCTGTTCTCCTGGTTCTCCTGTAATTGTTTAAGGGAATTGTTTATGTGCTTCTTGAAGACTTCTATCATCATCATGAAGCATGATTTTTAAGTCTAAATCTTGTTTTTCTGGTTTGTTGAGAAATCAAGTACTTGTTGTGGTGGGAGTTCTGGATTCTAACATTGCCAGGTTGTTTTGGTTTCCATTGTTTAGGTTCTTGTGCTTCCCTCTTGCCATTTTATTGTCTTTGATTCTAGGTGATCTTGTTGTCTCTGACTGGAGCTTGTCTCTCTTATGTGTCTGAAGGCCTGTGGGCTCAGGAGGGAGATTGCTCTCTGGTGTTTAGTTCTTCCTGGACAGCCAGTGTGTTCTGATGGCAATGACTTGGTTCTGTCTCCATGGACTCTGGTGACTCTTCTGGGTTCTCAGCTGTCTGTACGCAGGTCCTCAGTCCTGATGCTGGTGACTCAGCTCTCTCTCTGGGCTGGAGATGACCCATTCCCAGGGAACATCATGCTACTTGTGCCTTAAGAGTTCCCAGTGTTTCCTCCCTGGATGGAGGGAAAAGGTGTGAGTAAGGCTCACCACGGGCTCAGGTGAGAGAGCGCTTGTGAGGCTCTTCTGGCTCTGCAGCAGTCTGTGGGCAGGTTCTGAGTCCCGACGGCGGTCGGTTGTTTCTTTTCTTGATATTCAGTAGTATTTTTAAGTCTTTATATATTCTAGATACTAACCCTATATCAGACATGTAATTGGTAAAGATCCTTTCCAGTTTAGTAGGCCACAGCTCCGTCCAAATGATAGAATCCTTTGCCATATATAGCTTTTGAGCTTCATGAAGTCCCAGTATTTAATTCTTTATCTTAAGGCCTGTAATTTCAATGTCTTGCTCAGAAATTCTTTCCTGTGCCTGCAAAGTCAAGCCTATTCCCCTACTTTTCTTTCATTAGATTCAGAGTATCTGGTCTAATGTTGAGTTCTTTGATGCATTTAGAATTGAGGATTGTGCAGATAGACAAGAGTCTATTTTTATTCTTCTACACACTACTCTTCAGTTTGACCAGAAACACTGGATGAAGATGCTGTCTTTTCTCTAGTGTGTATTTTTGGCTTCTCTGTCAAAACAAGCAAAGAACTACAACATTCACCAAAAAAGAGACAAAAACACAAACAAACAAAATAACAAATAAATAAACAAAAAAACCCTGTGTGTTTTGGTGGTGGAAATGTGTCAGGGTTTTCATTTTAATTTCATTGATCAATATATCTATTTTTAGTTCCAGTACCATGCTGTGTATTATGATAGTTCTATAGTACTACTTAAATTATGGGATGGAAGTAAGTCCAGCAATTATTTTCTTTTTCTTCTTCTTCTTCTTCTTCTTCTTCTTCTTCTTCTTCTTCTTCTTCTTCTTCTTCTTCTTCTTCTTCTTCTTCTTCTTCTTCTTCTTAGATATTCTGCTTAATTTTTAATTTTGTATTCTGCTCTTTGAAATAAGTCAGCTTTGGACTAAGTAATAATTATTCTCAGATGACTGCTTTTACTTAGATGATAGTGTTATTTTGATTCCTTTTACTGAATGTAAGTCAGGTGAATCTGATATTAACTCTCATATCTATAATTTAAAAATTGAGGAGTTTTTTATAAGATGCAGGGAATAAAACTAAAGTAGAAACCCATTATTGTAACAATTTAAAACTTTAAATTCAATGTCCAAGACTCTCAGACAACTAGAAGTTAAGAGGATTATCTCTTTTAAAAGGCAAGGTTCAAAAGCTCCATAAAATTTCTCTCACATTCATGGATAAGTCAAACTGTGCATGCACAGGAGAATGTCTAATGAACACATAGGAGCAAATCAGTTTGCACTCTAAAATGCTAAGCTGCAAATATTTCCTGCACTCCATAATGTTGACAGAACTGACAATGAAATCTCTTTAATGATGATACTTAATTGAATCCTCTGAAGGACTATGACACCAAAATAATGATAATATCCTAAATATTCCCCCTAAGATGAAAGACAAAGTGAGGCCCTGTCTAGAGAATTATATAGAATGAAAACCGTACAAGTTCCAGATAAATCCGAACCATTTTCCATAGTGTAGCTATTTTCTCATAGTTAAGCCTTCTCCCCTAGAAGAAGAAGGGGGTGCTCAGGTCTTGGTAAGTTACTGAAACTTGTAAATGTGCAGAAGCTCTGAAGGTACAAGATATTGGTGGCTCCTCCTCAAGGTCTTGAAGGATGCGGTGAATACTCAGATGCTGAGATGAGAGTCAGACTGAGAGGAGCTTCAAAGTGGTGCAGAGAACTAGAGGATTCATCATCCAATTTTGGAGTGAGCCATTTGTGAGACAGTTGCCTTTGAGTGACCCATGCTGTTGAAAGGAACCCTCCAACAATAGTGCAGAAACTGGCTTAAATGAATTCACTGGTTCACTTAGCTAGAACTGGATAGAATTGTTGGATACATTTCTAACCATTCATTGACCCTGTATTTATATTGTACATAATTGATAGTGTGTGTGAATTTTAACCAAAGTACTATGTGTGAATAAAATAAAGAAAAACTGGACCCACAGTCAACAGCACAAGTAGACAACAGAAACATTGCTTAAGATGACTAAAATGTTAGTATCATTTTAAATTGGTGTGTGTGTGTGTGTGTGTGTGTATTTGTGTGTGTATTTTAAAGAATTTAAATATTAAATGGTGCTGAACAGATAAAGAATCGAGGAAGTTAAAAACGTATTGTAGTTTTTCATCAACCTGACACAAGCTAGAGTCATTTTGGTATGCTGTGTCACCTCTGATGCTCATCCGTTTACTTGATGTTGGTTCAAAACCTCAATCAGTAGACACATTTTTTACCTTATAACTATTAGAACTCGGTCAACCGCAGGTAAAACTGAGGAATCTAAAACCACCATTAAAGAAGGTTGTATGGATTATATACATGGGTTGTGAAAATTGACATACATAGATATAAAACCCTTAAATTATAGGTTTGTAGTAGCAAAACAAGCAAGAACAGGTGACAGAATCCTTTGCTAGCAAAGCTATAATTTTTCATAAAGTACAAAAACTAACTATAAGAAAGATGGCATCAGAATTAACCTTTGCAATTACTCATGTAAAGCAAGTCTGAATAATTATATGCTCAGTGATAATTATTCTATTTAAGGAAAATAGGTCTAATACTAAGATTTAAAAGTAGAGATTTTGCTACTCATTTAAAATAAATAACAAAACCAAGTCTCTGTAATATGCTGTTGATGTAAGGAATTTGCTTATTGTAAAAATGTGATGTCAGCAGGTTAAAGTGTAAAGATAAAAAAAATCTTACCCAAGATGCAATCCACAGACCACATGAAGCTCAAGAAGAAGGAAGACCAAAGTGCAGATATTTTAGTCCTTTTCAGATGGGGGACGAAAATATCCACAGGAGGAAATACAGAGACAAAATTTGAAGCAAAGACTCAAGAAAAGGCCATCCAGAGACTGTCCCACCTGGAGATTTCCTAGAGATAAAGGGATAAATTAACCAAGAAGGCGTATCAGTCATATGCATGTTATTAGGTGTATAAGAGCATATGCATCTAATAATAGGGAGTGAGGTATATACATCACGAGCAAGAACAGCACCCCTACCAGACTGGACTCGGGGCAAGCCTGTGGGGAACTTTCTTGATTGATGGTTGTTGTGGGATTGCCTATCTCACTCTGGCTGTGACATCCCTGGGAAGGTGACACTGGCTGCACCCAAGAAATGTTGAGCAACCTATAAGGAGTGAGCTAATAAATGGTGGTTCTCCATGGCCTGTTTCAGGTTCCTGCCTTGAGTTTCTGATCTAATTTCTCTGGGCCCCTTTGACCAATCTAAAGCTTGTGGGTTCTTTTTTGTTGTTGTTTGTTTGTTGGTGTGTTTTTTTTTTTTTTTTTTTTTTTTTTTTTTTTTTTTTTGTGGGGAGAAGTTGTAACATTTTTTCTCTTTCTTTTTCTTTCTAACTTTTTATTGGTTCTTTGTGCATGTCAGATCCTGCACCACAATCCCACTCATTTTGCCCTCTCCTAGGACCCACCTCCACCTTTGCAACCTCTCCTACAATGGAAAAAAATTTGTTGTGGAAGCATAGTGTATCATAGTGTATACCACAGTGTACCTTTTCTCTACATTTCTTTGCTTTCACATGTTTACTGCAATGCACTGTCTGTCTTGGGCTCACTCCCATCCAATGTCCTCAGTCCCCCGAAGAATACTCTTGGTTTCTAGCTTGCTCCCGGCCTGAAAACCACGGGGACCTGCAGTGAATGGGACCTGCAGAGTGCTGGGTTGGTAGTCATCTCCGGCTTGCTTTTTTCACTGAATGTTTGGCTACTAAACATCTATGTGTTCACAGGTCAGAGCACTGGGTGCAGACATAGCTTCTCCCTTCTCTGGCACCTACTGATGCCCATGTGACACGCCAACCATGCCTGAAATGCACTTAAGGGCAGGTTGAAGTGTATTCTTTATAGAGACAACAGCTCTTCTCTAAAAAGGGTTCTAGGCTTGTTCTTGGTGTTATTTTTTTAAATAGAAAATAGTAAGTGTAGTTATCAAATATCAGAAAAAGTAACAAGAACCTGGAAAAATTCTCTTAAACAAATTCTGTGAATTATGGACTAAAGCCAAAGCTACATCTACAATGCTATTGATACTACTTAACTGTTCACAGGTGCCTATCATAAGATAATTTGATGCAGTTTTGAGTGAGCATGTTCCTTCCTGGACAATTGCTATTACTACAATTATCTTTTCCAATATAGCAAAAGAGAAGATGTAGGGGGATATATATATATATATATATATATATATATATATATATATATATATATATATATATATATATATATAACTTAAATCCATGTGCCACCACAGGTAGTTTTAGTTGGGAGACTCTCAGTAAAATTATATACTTTTCATCTAATCCCTGCCCACTGCGTATTTTTGTGCATGCATCCTTAGAGATGATTTCCTGCCAATTGCCCCTGCATTCCTCTTTCTAATTCTAGTCTCTGAAGGAATGATTTCTTTGTTATGCTACTGGGTTTCTGTATGCAGCCCTGAGCGATCTTGTAAACTGAAAGCATGATACCAATTACATACAGGTATTGCTCAAACGTCCTGTCCTGTGACAAACATCCCAACATTCCTTGCAAATGCTGGGAGCCACATCTTCCCAAAGCTTTTCTAGGCTTGTTCCCCAGTCATTCTTCTGCTTATTTATGCTGATACATCTCCTACCATTTATCTCCCTTTGAATTCAATTTCCCTGGCTCACCAAAGCAGTATTTATGACCAGACATGGTGATTCTTGTCACATCCTTCTCCATAATTAGTGGACTCCTGCTGATGAGGGGTCAAATGCTTTAAAATCTTAAGATTAAAACCATTAAATTTCCTGTTTTGTAGCTTTTTTTTTTTAAAAAAAAAAAAAAGTCATTTCACACCCTTGCATTGAAAGAAACCAAGTCTACTTCCTAAACTCCAATTTATACTGTTCCATGGACTTGAAAGCAGAGCCTTCACAGAGCTAAAGTGACCTCTATGTATGCTGCCTTATAAAAATCAAACAAACTGGCAGTTAAACAAGTTCGTTAAGGTGACTATGTCCAACACAGCTGTGTTCTCAACTTGTCTCACTTTAATTTACCATTTCCCTTTTGGCAAACAGATAATGAAGAAAGGAAAGAGGGAGGGGAAAGGATACAAATCTGTACTTAGTGATCAGAGAGGTAGGACCAAAATAACCCTGGCTATTGTGTTCTTTCCAGTCTGCCCACAGGTGGGATGGTCTTGAACAGGCACTGTCTCCTGGAATTTTGGTGACTCCTTGGCTGTCACTAAAGGAGAATCAGGAGTAACAGTATCTGTTACAAATGTTTCCAATTGTTTCAAAGATGTTTCAAATTGGGCAGCGTTTCAAAGTACAGTTTAAATAAAACCCAGTATGCAAATATGCAAATAATGCAAATCTTCATTAGCATATTAAACAAAGAAAAAGCCAGTATGGGTGGTTCTTACTCTATCACCTGCCTCTTCTTTTTGCCAGCAGTTTTACCAGTAGCCCCCAGATGACTTTTAAATACAAATGACCAAATCACTGACATGTTTTCTGAGGATAGGTGAATCTTTAATTTTTATGACACACCTGGGAATTTGCTTAAAGCACAGTTTTTACATAGTCAGGCTAAAAATCCAGCAGAAACTATGAAAATATAAACATTTTCTCCCTTTCTCTAAACTCATGACTGATGACACATGATGTGTGGGGAAAGAAACATATAAGATATTTCCAACTAGTGATCTAACATACTGCTAAATACATAACTGTGTTTATTTGGAAAATAGCTAATGCAATTACTTCCATATATATATATATATATTTAAAAAAACAGAATTTGTTGGTGTGCATATATGTGTATGTACATACCACACACACAGAGAGAGAAAGAAAGATATCCTTATCCTTCTTCCCCTATCCCTTTCTAGCCTACAGAGTCAAAGTTAATAATTCTAGCTTTTTCAGAATTATCAGTGCAATAAACTACCATTATGGTCTCTACTGGCTTCTAAATTCTTCAGAAATACATTTAGTCTTGTTTCTTCTTTGGGTTTGTGTCCCCCTTTTCCATATTTTGAAATAACAAGATGGAAATAGCATTTAGAGATCAGTAAGTCAGCTTTCCTGACATACAGCAAATAGCTAAGTGTCAAGGCAGGTTGTTCTTTGTCAACTTGACAGGAACTGTAGATGTCACCTGCATCAACTTGGCCTGTGCCATTGACTTTAGGCATTTTTTGATTAGCGATTGATGTGGGTAAGTGTCACCCATGAGAAGGCTTGTATAAGAACCAGGCTGAGCAAGTCCTGAAAATATGCTAGTAAACAGCACCCCACCCCCATCCCTGTGGTCATGACTTTAGCTCCTGACTCTCTCTACATTCCTGCTTTCCTTCCTGCTCTGCCTTTCCTCCGAAACAAACTGAGAAATGAAGTGTAAACCAAATAGACTCTTATCCTTTCCAAAGTGTTTTTTGTCAGCATTCAGTCATAACAATAGAAAGTAACTAATATGGTGTCTGATTTATAGTTATGTATGATATAGTTGTAGACGAAAAGAACATCTTCTAAGTCTCCTATGTGGAATCATATGTTTAAAAACTGATCCATTTTTGTTAGAGCACTTAAGTAGGTATCCTAAATGCATAAAATTTCACTTATATGATTCACAGTTTCAAGAAAATGAAGAATCCATGGCTTCACCGGACACTTGGTTTTATTTTCAGTGAAATGAGGGATCTGTCCCTTTTATAGAGCTCCCCAGAGAGTTCAGAGCATACAGCAAACAGTACCTCTAGTTTGCTTCATCCTGAACACTATGAAGAAGTGGCTTCTGAAATGATTAAGAGAAGGTAATGGAATTCCCTTATTTATAGGCTGAGCGGTCTTTAGAAAGACTTAATTTCTTTATTGGTGTGTTCCTGGCTCTTAGAATAAGCAAGCAAATGAGGTCTGTGTCACGTGACTGAGGACAGAAAATGTGAGCGACAAAGTTATCAGTTCTTGACATTTGAAACTTCAGACTGGGGGATGACATTACCTCACAGCTGTGACACTGAATCTACAGCCAGGTAGAAGAAAGCCAGGAGGGATCAGTTTACCTTGTTGGAGGTAAAACATTCATGGACATCCATGTTGCTCAATTTCAGGCCCTCTGGTGTCATGTATACAATAGTCTTCCCAGACCTCTGACTTTCGTATACCACATTGTTAAATTTCTCCATAATTACATAAGTTAACCTCCCAAAAATCTCTGTATGAGTACATTTGTTGGAACTCTACTATGGCAGGGTCCATGTGGACCAATTAGACCTTACTGTGGCAAAGTTCATGGAATCCCTTTTCACTTGGCAAGTACCTATGGTGAATTTGGTAGCTTCTATGTTTATTTCAATTCCATGTTCTACAAGAAAACTTGCAGCCTGGTTGAATTTTTATCACTTTTGTAACCTTATTGACTGACTCCCCTAAAGGAGGACTGATGATAACAAATAGCCCTGGACTTTGTATCTTTTTTCTCCTGTTGTTGATACTTCTATAGCCCTTGCAACAACTAAGGAGCAGCCTCCTAGTTCCTTGCCCTTCTGTTTGCCTGCTGAACAATTTAGTCACACTTAGAATGTAGTTGATCTCAGAAGTAGGTAGCCACAATGTTTATCTGGTGTGTTTCCTACAGAGGGAGTAACTTATATGGTTAAAGAAGCATCAGACAATATAAACGATTGGTATGATTTAAGTCATGATTATGATTATAGAAAGTATTTAAATACCAATAAGGTCTGATTTTCAATGATGTAATTGTGAGGGAGGATATAATTTAAAAGCTATCACCTCACCAATTAGTTATTGGTTTTCTACTGGGCAGGTGACATTTTTCTAGCTTAGCTATCAGATCAACCCTGCCTCCCAGAGTGATATAAACTCTTCACTGCAACTAATTATATTGTTATTAAATAAACCAACCCAACCAACCAAACAAACAAAAACCCAAAAAAATTCTAACTTGTGATCAAACAATTTCTTTAATCTTATAATGAATTTATCAAGCTAAAAATAGTTAAGGAACGTTTAGTAATTACTAGTATATATTACTATGAACTTATAGAATGCAAAAATGTTTTAAAAACCATGTAAACAATAACCCTGTTGAAATGATTCTGCCTGTTTTTTTTTTTCTTTTTTAATAGCTTTTATGGCTATAAGGTAATTTTTCTTCTTACATTGAGAACTTTGGCTGAGAAGATATATAAGAGTGGGAGCAAAAATAATTGTTGGAGTAACCTCGTTGGAGTTTGCTTCCCCCACCAAATGTATATTTATGTATATGTGTGAGTATATGTATGCATGTATGTATGTATGTATGTATGTTTCTATGCATGCATGTATGTATGCATTTGTATTTGTAAAATTAGTGAAACATACTTGTTGGAGCCCCCTTTGTAGGTGAATGGGTGTGCATGCATTTGCATGACTCTCTGTGTGAGAGTGTGTGTGTGTGTGTGTGTGTGTGTGTGTCTATGAACTTTTTCTGTTTCATTTTCTTTCTCATTGGCTCAGAAAGAGTTAGTGGGCTCCCAGTCAGCTGGCTGTTCTCTGCTGGCCCCTGAGTTAAAGAGCTAAGAACCTCTCACCATCCCAGGTAAGCAACTCTCTTCTCATCACCTGCTGCTATCAGCAGGAGGCAATTCCAGAAGCAATCATCCCTGGTCTCTAAAGAGTCATCAGAAAAATGCAAATTAAAACAAACCTGAGATTCCACCTCACACCAGTCAGAATGGCTAAGATCAAAAACTCAGATGACAGCAGATGCTGGCAAGGATGCAAAGAAAGAGGAACACTCCTCCACTGTTGATGAGATTGTAAGCTGGTACAACTATTCTGGAAATCAGTCTGGAAGTTCCTCAGAAAATTGGACCTAGTCCTACCTGAAGAGCCAATTATTCCATTTCTGGGCATATAGCCCAAAGATGCTCCAACATACAGTAAGGACACATGTTTGACCATGTTCATAGCAGCCTTATTTATAGTAGCCAGAAGCTAGAAACAACCCAGATGTCCTTCAGTAGATTAATGGATACAGAAATTGTGGTATATTTACACAATGGAGTACTACTCAGCTATTAGAAACAATGAGTTTATGAAATTCCTAGGAAAATGGATGCATCTAGAGAATATCATCCTGAGTGAGGTAACCCAGTCACAAAAGAACAGACATAATATGCAGTCATTGATAATTGGATACTAGTCCCAGAAATCTCCGAATACCCAAGAAACAACTCACAGATTATATGAATCTCAAAAAAAAAAAAGAAAGGTCAAAAAGTAGAAGCCTCAGTTCTTCATAGAAAAACAACAACAACAAGTGTATAGCACCTACTCAGAGTGGGGGTACACCTAGAACTTAAATTGTTAATAACTCAAGAGCTAAGAAGATAGTCTTGTGGCAATTTTTGGTATTTAAAAATCATTATGTCTAATTTATACACACCAAGAAAACTTTGACTATTTCCAGGTTACATTTTGTTTTACATGTACTTTATGCTTATGGTAACTAATAAGATTTTAATGCATACCATCAAAAAATCAAGTCCTGACAAAAATATATTCATATAGTTTCATGCCAAAGTGCATTTAAAAATCTGTACATGTATCTCTCTCTCTCTCTCTCTCTCTCTCTCTCTCTCTCTCTCTCTCTCTCTCTCTCTCTTAAAATAAAGTTGAAAGAATAAAAAAGTTCAGAGTTTCTCACTGGTCACAGAGAGTCCTGGCCCTAGATAATTAAGTTTTGCTCCTATCAGCACTACTAGTACTCACCCCATAAATTGCCTGCTGTGATTAACAGAGATACCCAATTGCCAGGAGCTACCAATTTTGGGGCTGTCACTGACTACATACCTTGTTGCTCTTCTTGGTTTCCCTCTGGTGGTGAGGCTGGCCTTCGACATACATCATCAGAGACTAATGGGAGACTAAGTCTGATGAACTGAAACTTAGCAGGGAAACTTTCTAATAGAAACTTAAAATCTGGTTCTTAGATCAGTGGTATCAGGAATCCATACATGCATACCAGGAAAGGTTGCTCCGTACAATGAGAATATCTTTGCAATTTCAAAAGTATCATGACAGAGGGGCACTCTTTAATAAATCAACGTATACACACAAGTGTTTAATCTGTCTCTATCCGTGTAAAGCTGTGTAACTGAATTTACTATTGTCTGGGTATGTGCTCATGTCTACAGGACATGCTAGCCTAGACATTTATTTCTGGATTCCTAAAATAGTGCTTTGTAGTCAAAAATAAGGTTAGGGTGTGACTGTCCCATCAGGAGGAGTGAAGTAGAAAGGGAAGTTATTGCATGCTTTTTGTAGTGATGGAGCCTTTATATTGCTGATGTTATTATTTCTTTTAATAAAATAACGAATGATGTCACTACTCAGGTGAGCTGGACCGTGATTGTATCAGTGAGGATGGCTTGAGTTAATTGGGGGCATGTGTTTGAAAGTCAACAGGTGTTCATTGCCTTTTGCTGTAACCATATCTGTCCTCAGGTTGGAGAACAGTACTGGAGCTGGAGTCCAGCAGTTAATAAATGAACTGACACTGTCGGTGCATTCATGAGGAAATTTAAATGTGCTTTCCTGTCCTTCTCCTCTCAGACTTTACATTTTATACAGGAAGCGCTGAAATTCAGTGAAGGCAAATTTAGTGTTTGTGCTCACACTTTATTTGTGACCAAATGTCCCTGCCTCCATATGGATTGGGGACACTATGGCTGAAGACTGCAGCATCGCTGACTCCAGATTAAACTTAAATCTATCTGCTTTACCCTATTTCTTCTCTTAAAGCAAACATGGTTGTGAATTTTCCATACATTTCTGACTTGACTTTCGGTGTCCTGTTGATGTCAACAAGACTGTGGTCAAGATTTTCAACTTGTAAGCTAGTTTATAATTATGGCAGCACTTCGTCTCAAACAAGAAAATTCCAAAGGTAGAAGCTCACAGCCAATCACTGGACTAAGAAAGGTATTCCCAATGAAGGTTCAGAGAAAGCACTGAAGGAGCTAAAGAGGTTTTCAATCCCATAGGAAAAGCAACAATATCAATCATCCAGACCCCCAGAGTTCCCTGGAACTAAACCACCAACCAAATAGTACACATGGAGGGAATCATAGTTCCAGTCACATATGGGTTTCAATGGCAGGAGAGGCCCTTGGTCCAGGGAAGGCTTGATGCCCCAGTGTAGGAGAATGCCAGGACAGGGAGGCAGGAGGGAGTTGGTGGGTTGATGGGGAACACCCTGAAAGATGAAGGGGTAGGAGGAATAGGATAGGGGGGGGGTGACGAAAAACTGGGTAAGGAGATAACAATTTAAATGTAAATAAAGATATCCAATCCAATAAAAGAAAAAAATACAATTCATAAAATTTAAAGAGTCTTCAAGTGCAAGTCATAAGCCACATACCTAAATGCACCGCAGTGAAGTTAGTGCCTATACCAAACCCATTGCTTTTATGGTAAAAAGATTTAGGTCTATTTGGCTTAATTCTGATAGTTGTAATGATGGATTTATGGCTTTTCTACGATTTTCATCCTTATCTGGTCTTTTACATTTTCATTTCTCTCTGGAAGCTACAACATGCTGAGTCAAGTTGAAATGTCAGACTTTAGATGCCTGATGGTGTTGGAAGATGATAAGTGGCCATACTTGTGGTACTAAGTATGGCTCCCAAATTCTTCAAATGTTGTGATCCATATGAAAGTTCAGTGATGTAAAGAATCAATAGCTTCTTCTTCTGTATAAAATAAAGTTTATTCAGGACATGGGGAGGGGAGTTAAGAGGGTAGTAGAGGCAGAGAGAGAGAGAGAGAGAGAGAGAGAGAGAGAGAGAGAGAGAGAGAGATACAGAGAGAGAGAGAGGGAGAGAGGGAGAGAGGGAGGGAGGGAGAGCAGGAGGGAGAGAGGGAGAGAGGGAGAGCAGGAGGGAGAGAGGGAGAGAGGGAGAGAGGGAGAGAGGGAGAACACACACGCACTCAGGAGGGAGAAACCAGGGGCAGGAAGGCAAAAGCAAGAGAGAACAAGAGAGCAACAGGTTAGGCTCTTTTCTTAAAAACTAAAATATTGAGAAATATTTCACAAATAAAGTTGTAACAGCTATATCAGAAGAAGTATGTCTAGATCTTAAATTATGGATCTATCCCTTATAGAGGATGATGTAGTTGCTGTAGCCTCAGCCCAATTAATCTACTAGTAATAGCTAGTAGAATTCAGAATCCCTAATATAAACCAACCTTTCTTTTAATGGATGTAGACTTCATGGATTTCTCCACGCTGGAATTTTCCTTTTTATGCACAGAAATTTAAACAACAAACTGTTCAAAGACTTAGAGAATATTTCATTTACTGACATACAATTATAAATAAAATTATATAAGTTTATGCAAAGGAGGTAGTGGAAAGAAACCATTGCTACCTTCATTAGTCTCATCCCAATTCTCTTAGAAACAGAATTGTAACTGAGAGATTATTGGAACAGCTTATTGAAAATGTAGCAGATGTGTTAGGTTGCCAGTTTTCTATGAAGATGAAATATTACCCTCTAAAGTGTGCTGTACACACTGAAACAAATGATGCCTATCTATGTCTTCTAAATAAAGAGCTAACATGTTTTCTATGGAAACAATGTAAACTTCCACTGAAAGAAGAATCCAAAGAATAGGAAGAGTGCTACCTCGTGACATCATTTTATATAACTGGGCCATGGAACTTGTATTTCCTCTTTTGACATTTCTGGGTTCTGCTGATGTTGAAAAACAAGTTTGCTGGAGAAAGGCATTTGCAAGAAAAAGTTCTATTTCTTGTGACACTGAACAGCTAACTAATGTGTTCTGCTCTTGAGAAGACCATTTCTACTGCTCCCAGCTTTCCTTAGATGCTAGTAGTTCCTTGTAGAGGGTTCAGACTCCTTGAACTTTTACCAGTCAACTTTGACATGGTGTTCATTTTCTGCCATCCTTGTTTAGCTCATGCTGTTAATGTTGACAAAATGCAAAACTAAGCCTCATACTAGAAACCTTGATAAACTACTCCAGGCTTGTGAAGTCATAGTTATTAGTCACTAATCTTCTGAACCATCACATCTATAACTGCAGTCTATAAACATTTGAAATGTAGTCTTCATCCCTAGTCATGCAAATGTCTCTGCAACAGTTGGGGACTACTACAGAAAACCTTTACCAAACAAAATGCAACATTATGCACAGCATTGTCACAATGGCTACAACTACAGAACACTCCTGCGCTAAGGCTCAGTAAACGTTACTGAAGAGGTAATGAAAATATTTTAAAAAGCAGAGCATCAGGGGAGTTGCTGTGAGATCATGCCTCTTAGTAATATCAGAAGCTACATGCAGTAATTTATTTTAATCAAATGGTTTATGACAAAGTACCACTCCTAAACACTAAAAATATGAATTCGTACTCTGCATACCCCAGAGAGAGTCACTAGAGTATGTAATTTAACCTGTCCCTTTCTTAGTTGGTCTTCCAGTTCTGCAGTAGAATGCCTGGCTCTCATTTCTTTTTCAGACATCAATGTGCTAGTAGCATTTAATATTTATTTCTAAAGATAAGATGCCTCATATAGCGAAAAGGATCTAGCAAATAAAGCAAATAAACTATTTTGATTATTGAATACTTCCAAAATATTATTCACTTCTTTCTTGTTTCATGAAACAACTTACATTGCCTTTTCAGCAGCCATGTTGAATGCCCACGAATAAACTACAGGTGAACTATGGAGTGAAGACTACTATATTTCAGTGTAGAAATTAGTGGGACTTATATTTGCTCTAATAAAAGTCACTAAATTATTGCTCAGACTTGCCTCTGTTTTGATGGAAGAGATTGATTTCTTGGCAATATTTTCAATCCTTGTGGCCCATGCAGACAGCAGATGGGTCAGAAACACACTGAGCATTGCTCTTGTTCTCGGCTGTTAAGAGTTGTGACCATCCTGTCTGATAACACAATGGGAGCTCTAAATTATACTGAGAGTGATTATAGCCTTGCCTTCTGCAGAATGACTTTATTAGAAACCATGAGCAATTTGTAATTAAGAAAGAAGTTTGTACCATTCTTTCTTGTGCCATAAAATTCTACTTTTTAAAATTTTAATTCAATATTCCGCAAGTCAGTCAAGTCTGGGAATGAGACTCTAAAATTCCTTTGTTGTATGGCCTGTAATAGTTTGGGAAGAGAAAATACATTGCAATGGAACATTATTATAAAACTTTTAAATATTTGAAGAAATTCCATCTTTAATGCAAAATAATTTGTTTTTCTTTTCTTCATGATGTATTTTAATTTTTGCTATGTCCATGTTTGTGTCTATGTGTCAAAATGATTATGTATGAGCTCAGCTGCCCAGAGTCCAGAAGAGGTTGTCTGATCCCCTAGAACTCTCAATGTAGATGTTTGTATTACCCAACTTGGCTGCTGGTAACTGAACTTTGGTCCTCTGTAAGAGGACTACAAACTCTTGACCACCTTCCAATCTTTCTTGCCCCCATCTTTTCATATTTACCATATATTCACTTTAGGAAAGAATGAATCATGAGTTATAACCAAAGGAATCTTAAAGGAGAAAATAAACAACCATAAAACATTGTGGAAATCACAGTGCACTAGACCGGCAGGACAGGAGAAATCTCCCGTGCACTGAATAACAATCATTAAACTGCTGTTATCATCCCAGATCCCAAGGTAAGCAGACTTTTGAACTTTATAATATATTTACCCTTCTTTTGAGGTGTTAAATCAAAGCAAATTCTAATATTTATCAATGCAATTGAACTCATATAACTGAATTAATCCCAGAAATATTTTAGTTTATCTCTGTTCTTTGGCTGAACATTGATAGGGAGAATAAAATTCCATTACAGTGAACTTACTTTCAGAAATTTGATTATTAGAGCATTTCATAAACTACCTTCCATTTTAATGTTGGTATACATTTGGACACAGTCCAGCTTGATCCAGTTAATATTATTTATAAATGATAAGCATATATATTATCACACATATGCACATATGTAGGAGTAGAATTCTGTTCTAATGTATGCATATGTTCAGTTCTGCTGTGTTACATGTTATCCCGAGAATGGGTTAACTCAGCTTAAAAAACATTCTCACCATCTTTGCTAGGCAGTTGTCTGCATTCTTGATAGTTTCACTGGTCTCTGCACATCTTGCAATTCCTTTATCTCTTGTAGGTTGACACCTTCCACTCACACATCTGGGATGACTTCTCAGAGTGAAAGGCTGATAGGGGTCTGTTAGGGAAGTCCTCAGCATGAAGCTTTCATTCAGTTTCTTAACTTTCTGCTTGACTGGTTAGCTTTTATGTTCGGAAACACAATTCTTCATATATTCAGATATATGTATTATATTTCTCCAGTACATGATTTATCTTTCTCTTCTTTCATTTTTGAAGAATATGTAGTTGTAATTTTTTATGGCTAATTTGTCTGTATTTTTTTATATTTTACTTTCTGGTATTCCATTTAAAAACTTTCATATTCAAAGGTCATCCATGAAGACATTTTGTCATATTGTGCCCTAAAATACATAAGTTTTTATTTATAACTGTATTGAATTGATTTATATTTACATGTGATATGAATGAAAGGTGTATTTCACTTTCCTCCATATTTTATTCAACTATTTTAGAGATCATTTAATTTTTTATTTCAATAATATTTTAACTATTTGAAGTTTATGGCTTTCAACTGAATGTAGGACAAATTATAAGGTCAACACACATAGAATTATAACTTTAAGGAATCTGTAGCAGGTTGACAATTATCTATCTCTTGTGTATTATGAAGGTTATTCCATAAATAAACACATTACATACCTATTTTAATTTGGGTTTCGTTAGTATTTCTTGATAGCTTTTTAGTATTTCTTATGTAGGTGTCCTGTTATGTTACTTAATTTAACTATGTATATTTATTTAAAATAAAAACTGCTTAATGATTGTTTTAGTTTTACAGAAATGTTGGAAATATATCACCCTATATATGATTTTCTGTATTACTAATATCTATTTTTTTGACAATAATATATGCACTATACATGCATTGTTAAGTAAATCCATGTATTTACATACATCATTACTAAGTAAAGTCCATGTTGACAATTGTTAGCTTTCAACTAAAACCATTCTAACCATTCCCATGCTTTATCCCAGATACCACATTGCATTAGTTACCATGTTTGTTTGAGCCACTCAAGGCTATCAGAGTTTTTCCAACTTTTTTCCCTTGTTTTCTATAATCTTGACAGATCAACATATCGATAAGCTGTTACATATGATGTGATTCCCTATGAATTCTGCTAGTCTTTACCTCAGACTTAAACTGAGATTGTGGGTCTTTGGTGGAAAGCAACAGAGGTCAAATTTCATTTTAATCTTATTTTAAACATACAAATTTCCAACATAACTTCACAATGCTGATATTAACCTTGATCACATGTATAGATGTCATAACTCATCACCATTATCCATTCTGATCAGATCATTCAACAACCTTTTTGCTTTGTGTTTTGAGGGCAGAAATTACAGTGTGAAGTTCATTTTTGGAGCAGAGAATTATGCTATATTTTTGTAGAGGGCAGTATTTACACATATTATTGGAACTATTTTTTTACCCACTAACTTATAAACCATACATATTTATATTAGGATGAATTTATTTTGTACTTTGAATTCTCCCTTTATAATTTTTGTTACATTAATAAGAATTTAAGTGTGTTGAGAAGTCCACATGCCGTAGACAACTCTGCATCTCTATTCTTTCATTCTACCATGTGGGTCATGGGGATAAAATCAGGTGCTTGCAGCTGATTGCATCATACTCTAACCTGGTCAGCTTTCTTGCTTACATTATATTTTGGATTCTAATGAATTATTTATTTACTCATCGTATTATTCAAGTAATCATGATTTCTTGTGGTAGTACATGGCCAAGGAGCTTGGGGCAGCATTCTGGGGGTGGGGCAGGTCTTATTGTCTACACATTAATGCTCTTCTTGAAGACTCTGCTTTTATGATTTTCATCCCCAGCTTCCTTCTTCCTTATACTATTAAATCAACATAACACTTTGGAGGCCAGAAACATTAATTTATTGCAAGAGAACAAAACTGACCAAAACAGTAAGTTGAAGAAAACATTCTTTAAAAGAGATATCTTTATATCCAATGGAAGGAAGAACCTTTAAACACTTAGTGGGTGAATGCCCTGGTGTTTAGAGTAAGTTCTACTAAGCCCAGGAAAAGAATAGTAATATATATCATAGAGCATTTGTTTTTTAAAATATGTTTTAAGGAACTGCAACATGGTTAAGACATGGATAAGAAAGGAAGCTGAAGAGGGAGTGGGGAGATTAGATTAGAGTCCTAGAATTTCCATCAGGCATGCAATTTGAAAACTACTATCTTGCTCAGACTTTTTCCTGCTGTGGGATAAATTTAATTTCACATTAACATGTTGCCTTGTGGAACTGTTACTCATCAAATGGAAGACTTTCAAGATGCAAGGGAGGTTGGCTAATTTTGCAGAAAGAAGTCAAATTATATCCAGATCCTGCAAGCATGGCCCTGGTGCCCCTCTATTTCTCATCTTTGTAAATTTCTAATCGCCAGCTGCAAGGTACAGAAGATGCCCAGCACATCTTGTTCCAGTCTGCTAGTGCAAGTATCTTTCTCCCTCAGCTTACCAAGAGCACGCCTGTCACCAAATCTTATAACCTAATCTTCTGTTGCTGGTAAACAGCATTCAAGAGAGTGGTGATGTGGACCTTTGGCTCACACTTGATGTGAGATACTTGGAAACTCCAACTGGGAACAATCTATTTTCTCTGTTGTGGCAGTGACCTTGGATTAACACCTGCTTTGGGTCCAAATAATGAGATTCTCCGGTGAAGTCACACATTCTTTACCTCCTCTGATTCAAGAGATGGCAGGGACTGGCTAGGTTATTACCAGGCAAAGCAGGGGGCCTTAATTTGCAGGCCACCCCTGCTCTCCTGATAATAGCCTTTCCATCCTTTTGCTTCTAACTGGGGCCCAGAAAGGCACCTACAAGTTTTAAGGCTTCCAAAATACCTTCAAAGCCTCACATGAGCTCTTTTAAAAAGCAATTTTTAACTTAAATTTGAAGGCAGGGGCATTTAACCTGCATTTAGCCACATAACACCTGTCATCCATTTATGTTACCCTTTATAATACAGTTTCTCTAAAGTTTATGTCTTAGTTTTTTTGGTTTCCATAACATATTACTACTTTATCTGGTACCCTTAAATGACAGAACTGTATTTCCTTTGTCTTGCAGGCAATAAGTCAAAACTCACAATATTGGCAATGTTATATTTTCCCATCTATAGCAGCAAGGCAAACACCATTTTGTTGCTTTAGTTTTGTTTTTGTTTTTTTTTTTCTTTTTCTAGTGTTTGGTAGCTTCCAACAATATCTCATGATCCCTGATATATATTGCATCAGACCTTTCTTTATCTATCTTTAAGTATTCTGTTTCCCCATGTAAAGACAATTTCTTTATAGCAGCTCTTTAACCCCTATAGCCGAATAGAAAAATCTGACATTAAAGATATGAAGTAAATGTCAATAAAGACAAAAGCTTGAACAAATGAACTTCTCAGTGTCCACTGTTCATTTCTCCTCTTTGAAGCTTTCTGCTGTCATGAAGTATTTTTCTTTATGACCTAGAATAATTTATGTTTAACTCTTGTTATATGGTTGGTAGTCAGTGGATTATTGGTCTGTTTTAATCCAGTGTTATTTCATTTTACCTTCACTAGTTATATCTGTAAAATCTCTTTACCCAAATAAAACCACAATCTCAAGTTCTGGGTGGATATGAATTTCAAAAAACATATTAAAACTCAGGCTCCCTCTTTTCTCAGTTTGAGGAAAATAGGCATAGGAGAAGAATAAATTAGACTGATGAAAAATATATGTGACAAATGCTATCTGAAAATGAATAGAGAGGGAAAGCTTGAAAATCCTAAAATACACCTAACATATTTGTGTCTATTACCTAGAAGACTTTAAATGTGTATACGTAATAATATTAAGGACATGCATATCCAAGGAGGTGATTATTAGGGATTTATCCAATATAATGTCCTAGAGTTAATTTTATGATCACTATATTAGGTATTTAGCACATATATACGTAGGCAATTAAAGAAACAGGGCACAATAGTTATCTATTATGTAAATATACATATAATTGTGAAGTTAAACAAGAATCAACATGTGTATTCCCCATGTATTATATATATATCATGTATATTAATATATGCACATCTATATACATTCTGTATTGACATTTTATTATATTAATTATAAATACTAACACTCATTTAGGGTTAAGGAAGATATATGCTCTTTAAAAATATTTAAATGTTTACAATTTTAGTTATGTGTATTATATGTATATTTGTCTTGCTTGAGTGTTCAAGTAGTTACAAGAGGCATTGGATCATGAGGATTTTGAGTTACAGGTAGTTATCAGCCACTACTCACTGTGGGTGTTGGGAACTAAATCTGTTACCTGCTAGAGCAGTGCTTGCTTTTTATATGGCTTGATGAGACATCTCACCAGCTCATACACACACACACACACACACACACACACACACACACACACACACACACACACACATATAACAATGCTTTCTAGCCCAGATTATGAAATTGAAGATGTGAAGTGTTTATCAATAATGCTAAACGCTTGAATAAATATTATGATCTTTGATGTTTGTTATTCATTTTATCTCTGTGGTCATGTGATATTTGAGACTGTTTTCTTCTTTTTAGGCACTAAGAAATTCACTTCCTCCATGTGTATAACCACCCCTCCAAATCTCCACATACCTTCATCAACACTGCCCTTTGCAACTTTAGCAGTGCCCTTTTTCTCTTTTGGCTTTTTTCCTTTTTGCTAACTCACTGTATCCAGTTAGTCCTTTCCATAACTACACAGAGATGGGGTCTTCCACAGACCATAGAAAACTACAGTGGCTGTTATGCCCTAAAACAGTGCACCTGTGTGATCTATTTTCCAGTATTTTATTTTATTTGTTGCTGGGAGGTTAATGTTGAAGTTTAAAGGGGAGCTGGAATTTTCCTTCAGATGGTGTTTTTGTTGATTTTAGGAAACCATCCTTAGTAGAGTTACTTGTAAACAACAAGAGCTTAATGTTCCCAGTTCCTAACATTGTAGGTCCAAGATAAAGACTTTAACACATCTGATGTCAACTGAGTTAATTACTTGCTATGTCCTCATATAGTAAAAGGGACATAATTGTTGTTTGCTCTGCTTTAATAAGGGAACAAATCAAGTTTAGAATGTGTTGAATTGCCTTAAAAGGCTCTGTTTCCAAGTAGCATCACATTGAGACTTAGCTTTTGCTGTTATTTGAATGCAATTTTGAACACAAGGGCACAGGTTTTGAATAGTTCCTCTCTTGCTAGTGATGCTGTTTTAGAAGGTTGTGAACCTTTAGAAGGTAGAGACATACGGAAGGAAGATGTATCATTACGTATGCCCTGAACAGATAGACCAATTCACTTCTTGGCTGTTCGGCTGCTTGACTGCAGATGGCATCTGACTAGCTCCAAGTCCTGTGCTGCCATACTTCTTGCCAGGCATTTGGTTCCAGCAGTGAGAAATGTAACTACTATAGGTTTCAATCTGTGAATTTTGAATAAAATAGACATCCAGATCCTATAATGTTAGTCCTGCTCCTCAAATTCTTGTCTTTTTTTTTTGTATCCATAGCAAAATTGTTCCCGTTTCTATTGCTCCAAACTCTTACCTAATGGGTCTAAATTATAATTTATCCAAATGAATGTGAACACACATTCAACCAAAGCTGAACATCTTTGTAGTCAGGAACCTGTGAAATCAAACAACCTATGTGCCTCCAAAAGTAGGTATTTGTACAAGCATCAGATAGACACTTACATTCCAAAAGAAAGAGATATGAAAGCAAGGAGAAGATAACTTCAGCAATCTAGGAATTATAAAGCTGAAAATAATCTTTATCTTGATGCTTTCCCTTCAGACTTCTACTGCTACCTTCTGGTCATACTTTGTGTCTCTAGATGTTTTTAAATGGCAGAGGGATTGCTGAGACTCCTGATCTGCTCCACCTTCAGTGTACTAGGTAGTTCATTGAATATGTAACTTAGTTCCTTAGTCAATATCTATTTTCCCTCCTCACAAGTACTATCTTATATGAAACACTGAATGCATGTAATTTAGCTAAAACTTTGCAGCTTTGTAAGATAGCCTTTCTCTACTCATAATAGTCATCCTTTACTTCTGAGACTTCATCAGACTGGCTTTAATTAAAAGTAGTTTTGCAAAAAGTTCTGTTTACAACATGCTGGGTAGTGATTTTCTCAATGCATACTATGGCTGCCTGAGTCATGGGGCAGAAGTTACTATGACAATGTATCGAAGATCTTGATCCCTCAATGAGGAATCAAAGAAATGGAATATTCCAGACTATCACAGTCACTTTTTCCAAGGGTCAGGGATCATTGCAGAAGAGGGGGTGAGGAATCCATGAGAGCGTGAGGATCTTCATTTAAAGGAGCTTAAAAAACAAAACAAAACAAAACAAAACAAAAAAAAAAAAAAACAAACCAAATGCTTCTACCTCCCTCTGTTATCCCTTCGCTGAGATCTACGCTTGCAAGTACATGAAGACATTTTGTTCAGTTCTTATGTAGTTATCATTTGGGCTATCAATTAAATCCTTTTATTTTAATGCCAGAATTTATTTTTTAAGCAATATGTACTATCTATTTCCGAAGAATGTAGATCATGAATTCACTGTCTCCTCATTAGAGATTCAATTGTAATATTTTTCTTTATCACATTTATGACTTTAGTATTCTTTTTTTTTTTTTTTTTTTTAATGGAAGGGATATCCTGTCCAGCCCCTCTCCTCCATCTTGACATGCATCTTTACCAGCAGCAGTTCTCAACCTGTGGGTCGGGACCCCTTTGCCAACCCTCCATTTTTTTTTTTTTTTTTTTTTTTTTGTTTTTAAATGATTTTATTTTTCAAAACAAAGATAGATGTAAAGATTTTAAACATTTTTTGCTTAAAATTATACATTTTTGTCAGTACTGTTTTTTCAGACATTAAAATAAATTTTACATAAAACCATGTGAATATGTTTTTTAGTCGGTACTTGATTTTTTTCAAGGGCTTGACAGTATGCATTGAAAACGTACTAGTTGCAATAAGCATAAAGTACATGCAAAACAAAATGCAACATGGAAATAGTCAAAGTCTTCTTGTTTTGTGAATATATGTATAGTTTTTGTTTTCTTTATTTCTTGGACTTCATACAGTCTGTGAGTTGTTTCTGGGGGAGTACAAGCCTCTGGGGTTAGCATCCCACTATCAGTGACTGCATATTATGTCTGTTCTTTTGTGACTGGGTTATCTCACTCAGGATGATCTTCTCTAGATGCAGCCATTTTCTTAAGAATTTGGTTAAGTCATTGTTTCTGGTGGCTGAGTAGTATTCCATTGTGTATATGTCCCACAATTTTTGTATCCATTCGTCTTCTGAAGGACATCTGGGTTCCTTCCAGCTTCTGGCTATTATAAATAGAGCCGCTATGAACATTGTGGTGCATATATCTATGTTGTGTATTAAAGTGTCTCTGGGGTATATGCCCAGAAGTGGAATAGCTGGGTCTTCAGGTAGTACTATATCCAATTTTCTGAGGTATCGCCAGACCGATTTCCAGAGTGGTTGTATTAGCTTGCAACCCCACCAACAGTGGAGAAGTGTTCCTATTTCTCCGCAGCCTCGCCAGCATCTGCTGTCATCTGAGTTTTGGATCTTGGCCAATCTGACTGGAGTGAGGTGGAATCTTAGGGTTGTTATGATTTGCATTTCCCTGATGGCTAAGGATGTCGAGCACTTCCTCAGATGTTTTTCGGCCATTCGGAGTTCCTCAACTGAAAAAGATTTGTTTAGCTCTGTACCCCATTTTTTAATAGGGTTATTTGATTCTCTGGTGTCGAGCTTTTTGAGTTCCTTGTACACCTTAGATATTAGGCCTCTATCTGATGTGGTGTTGGTAAAGATCTTTTCCCATTCTGTTGGTTGCCCTTTTGTTTTCTTGACGATGTCCTTAGCCTTACAGAAACTTTGCAATCTCATTAAGTCCCATTTGTTAATCTTTGACCTTAGAGCTTGAGCCATTGGTGTTTTGTTTAGGAAATTTTCTCCTGTGCCTATGTGTTCTAAGGTTTTCCCTACTTTCTCATCTAATAATTCCAGTGTATCAGGTTTAATGTGGAGATCTTTAATCCACTTACACTTGAGCTTTGTACAAGGAGATAAGAACAGGTCTATTTTCATTCTTTTGCATGTTGAGTGCCAGTTGGACCAGCACCATTTGTTGAATAGGCTGTCCTTTTTCCATTGAGTGTTTACTGCTCCTTTGTCAAAAATCAGGTGACCATATACATGAGGGCTCATTTCTGAATCTTCTATTCTATTCCATTGATCCACTTGCCTATTTCTGTACCAGTACCATGCAGTTTTCAGCACAATTGCCTTGTAATATAGCTTGAGGTCAGGGATAGTGATTCCCGCTGATGTTTTTTTGTTGTTGAGGATGGTTTTCGCTATTCTAGGTCTTTTGTTATTCCAGATGAAATTGCACATTGATCTTTCCAATTCCATGAAGAACTGGGTTGGAATTTTGATGGGGATTGCATTGAATCTGTAGATTGCTTTTGGTAGGATGGCCATTTTTAAGATGTTGATCTTTCCAATCCATGAGCATGGGAGATCTTTCCATTTTCTGAGATCCTCCTCAATTTCTTTCTTCAGAGGTTTGAAGTTCTTGTTATACAGGTCCTTCACTTCCTTAGTTAGAGTCACACCAAGGTATTTCATAGCTTTTGTAACTATTGTGAAGGGTACCTTTTCCCCAATTTCTTTCTCCACATGTTTGTTTTTTGAGTATAGGAATGCTACTGATTTGTTTGAGTTAATTTTGTATCTGGCCACTTTGCTGAACTTGTTTATTAGCTGTAGGAGTTCTCTGGTGGAATTTTTGGGGTCACTCAAGTATACTATCATGTCATCGGCAAAGAGTGATGTTTTTATCTCTTCCTTTCCAATTTGTATCCCCTTGATCTCCTTTTGCTGTCTAATTGCTCCAGCCAGGACTTCCAGTACTATGTTGAATAGGTAGGGAGAGAGTGGGCAGCCTTGTCGAGTCCCTGATTTTAGTGGGATTGCTTCAAGTTTCTCGCCATTAAGTTTGATGTTGGCTGTTGGTTTGCTGTATATTGCTTTTATTATGTTTAAATATGGGCCTTGGATTCCTGTTCTTTCCAGGACTTTTAACATGAAGGGGTGTTGGATTTTGTCGAATGCTTTCTCAGCGTCTAGTGAGATGACCATGTGATTTTGGTCATTAAGTTTGTTTATATGGTGGATTACATTGATGGATTTCCTTATGTTAAACCATCCCTGCATCCCAGGGATGAAGCCTACTTGGTCATGATGAATGATGGTTTTGATGTGTTCTTGGATTCGGTTTGCAAGGATTTTGTTGAGTATTTTTGCATCAATGTTCATAAGTGAGATTGGTCTGAAGTTCTCTTTCCTTGTAGGGTCTTTGTGTGGCTTAGGTACGAGGGTTATTGTAGCCTCAAAAAATGAGTTGGGTAATATTCCATCTGATTCTATCTTTTGGAATAGCTTGGTGAATATTGGTGTTATATCCCCAATAAATGTCTGATAAAATTCTGCACTGAACCCGTCTGGACCTGGGCTTTTTTGGTTGGGAGGCTTTTGATGACTTCTTCTATTTCTTTAGGTGTTATAGGGTTATTTAGATGGTTTACTTGGTCCTGGTTCAACTTTGGTACCTTGTATCTGTCTAGGAATTCGTCCATTTCCTCCAGATTTTCCATTTTTGGGGAGTATAAGTTTTTGTAGTAGTATCTGATGATTTCTTGAATTTCCTTAGTTTCAGTTGTTATGTCACCACTTTCCTTTCTGATTTTGTTAATTTGGATACTCTCTCTTTGCCCTTTAGTTAGTCTGGCTAGGGGTTTATCAATCTTGTTGATTTTCTCAAAGAACCAACTCTTTGTTTTGTTGATTTTTTCAATGTTTTTTTTTTGTTTCTATTTGGTCTATTTCTGCCCTAATTTTGATTATTTCTTGCCGTCTACTCTTTTTGGGTAAATCTGCTTCCTTTTGTTCTAGGGCTTTTAGCTGTGCTGTCAGGTTGCTGATGTGAGCTCTCTCCAGTTTCTTCTTGGAAGCACTTAGAGCAATGAGTTTTCCTCTCAATACTGCTTTCCTTGCATCCCATAGGTTTGGGTATGTTGTGTTTTCCTTTTCGTTGAATTCTAGAAAATCCTTAATTTCTTTCTTTATTTCTTCTTTGACCCTGCTATCCTTTAGCAGAGTGTTGTTTAGTTTCCATGTGTATGTGGGCATTTTGTTTTCTTTGTTGTTGTTAAAGACCAGCCGTAGACCATGGTGATCTGAGAGGATGCATGGGAGTATTTCAATCTTCTTATATCGATGAAGGCTCATTCTGTGTCCAATTATGTGGTCAATTTTCGAGAAGGTGCCATGGGGTGGTGAGAAGAAGGTGTATTCTTTTACTTTAGGATAGTATGTTCTGTATATATCTATTAATTCTAGTTGGTTCAAAGTCTCTGCTAGTTTTGCAGTGTCCTTGTTCAGTTCTTGTTTCCCTGATCTGTCCATTGGTGAGAGTGGGGTGTTAAAGTCTCCCACTATTATTGTGTGGGGTGAAATGTATTTTTTGAGCTTTAGTAGAGTTTCTTTTATGAATGTGGGTGATTTTTTATTTGGAGCATATATGTTAAGGATTGAGAGTTCCTCCTGACAGATTTCCCCGGTAATGAGTAAAAAGTGTCCTTCTTTATCTTTTTTGATAACTTTTGGTTGGAAATTTACTTTATTCGATATTAGAATAGCCACTCCAGCTTTCTTCTTGGAGCTGTTTGCTTGGAAGTTTTTTTCCCACCCTTTTACTGTGAGATAGTGTCTGTCTCTGTCTCTGAGATGAGTTTCCTGTATGCAGCAAAAGGCTGGATTTTGTTTATGTATCCAGTCTGATAGTCTGTGTCTCTTTCTTGGGGAGTTGAGCCCATTTATGTTAATAGATATCAAGGAATAATTGTTTCTGTATCCTGCCATTTTTGCTTTTTTGGGTTGAGTTGTGTCCGTGTTTTTTTTCTTTTTTTAGTTTTCTTGTTTAGGAGTTTTCTTGTTTTTACTAGGCTGTATTTTCCCTCCTTGTATTGGGTTTTCCACCTGTAATTCATTGTAGTGCTGGGTTTGTGGTCATATATTGTGTGAATTTTGATTTGTCTTGAAATATCTTTGTCTCTTTATCGATGGTGATTGATAGTTTTGCTGGGTATAGCAGCTTGGGCTGGCACTTGTGCTCTCTTAAGGAGTGCATGATGTCTGTCCAGGCTCTTCTAGCTTTCATAGTCTCTGCTGAGAAATCGGGTGTGAGTCTGATTGGTCTGCCTTTATAAGTTACCTGACCTTTTTCCCTTACTGCTTTTAGTATTCTTTCTTTACTTTGGGCACTTGATGTTTTTACTATTATGTGTCGGGAGGTATTTCTTTTCTGGTCTAACCTATTTGGAGTTCTGAAGGCTTCTTTTATGCTCGTGGTCATCTCATTCTTGAGGGTAGGGAAGTTTTCTTCTATGATTTTGTTGAAGATATTTACTGTGCCTCTTAGTTGATACTCTTCTCCCTCTTCTATTCCTATTATCCTTAGGTTCGGTCTTCTCATTGTGTCTTGTATTTCCTGGACATTTTGGGTTAGGAGCTTTTTGTTTTTTGCATCTTCTCTGGCTGTTTTGTCCATGTTTGCAATGTTGTCTTCTGCCCCCGAGATTCTCTCCTCGATCTCTTATAATCTGTTGGAAATGCTTGCTTCTGTGACTCCTGATTTCTTTTTTTGGTGTTCTGACTCTAGGGTTATCTCTTTTAGCGCTTTTTTTATTGTGTCAATTTCTGTTTTAATTTCCCTCTTCCATTCCTTTATTTCCTTGGTTCTGTTTTCGTCTCGTTCTTTGAGTTCTTTGAGTGTTTTTCTTGTTTCTTCTTTAAAAGCTTCTGAATCTTTTTGCTTTTCCTCCCTTTCTTGTTTAAGTAACTCTATCAGCGTCTTGAGGCATGTTTTCAGGTCTGTGTCTTCTTTCTCTGGAGTGTTTGGAATTCCTATGTTTGCTACTATCGGAGAGCTGGGTTCTGGTGTTGCTAGATTGTCTTGGTTTCCTTGGGATATACTCTTTCTCTTTCCTCTTGCCATTTTGTTGTCAGTGATATGTTCTTGCCTTTCCCTTGTATCTGGTCTGTGCCCCTGGTACACTTTCCGTGTGCACTCCTCAGAGATCTCTCTACTCCCCAGCAGCCCAGGTTCCGGGTGGCAGCTGGGCCAGGCTCTGCTCTGCATACTGAAGTCACCTCCGGGTGGGAACAGATGTTCCTAAGATTTGTTCCTGGTCACAGTAGCTCAGCCTGTATGAGCCGCCTTTTCGGCTGGTGGTTGGGCCAGGCTCTGCTCTGCGACCTGAAGTCCCGACTTTAGTATTCTTTAATAAGTTATTCCATGTGTATATTACTTAGGAGAGCACATGCACCTCTCACATTGTATGTGAGGAGGAAGTGTGTTTCCTTCTGTAACTTTTCATGCCTTTGTATTTTCTATAATCTGTGGGCCACAGCAATGTTTGATTTTGCCAATCTCTTTTATGTTTCATTTTGACAAATTTGCTTTTGTCCTTTTTGACTGAGACATTTAGTTTAAAATCCTAAAACAAACTTTATAAAACATAAGGCAGTATAGAAAATTGTTGACTGTTATAGGTAAACAATATTAAACAATATGAATTTTATTTTGGCTAAAAGTACTGTAAGCTGATCCATTGACAAAAACACATAATCTCTCATAATTGTTGCTGTGCTAAACAAGAGAAAAGAATTCTTAATCATAGTACATTTCACTTTGTCAGTATGAGGTCTGCGGTTTCCTACATAGGCCTTTGTTCTCCAAATAATATCTAATTCTCTTTCTTCTTTAGAGACAGAAAAAAATGCCCTGTGAACTTAATCGTATTAGTAAGACATTTAAAGATATTAATCATCCTGACCATTGAATAATACACATTTTCCCTTAAGGAGATTTTTAGTAACACCTTCAGATTTTCTGTTCTGAATCGATTGATAGGCCAAGGCCCTTTTTTTTGTAAAGTTCTAAATCACTCACTATACTTAGTTTATTTCCCTTTCAACTTCCAGCAGCATAAACTTGAGTGACTTCATTTTATGAAGAGTGCCAGTGTGGAGATACCTTTTAGTGTGGAGAATTTACATATCTCATTACGTTTGATTGATGTCAGGCCTTAGAACCACAGATTCAAATTAAGCTTCTCCCAGAAATACCAGAGTCATTGATTCGTCTTTGTCTTCCGGCACTCAGTTTCATTGATGAGAAACTTGATTTCCTTCAGAAATATTTCCTTTGTGGATAGTCTGAATTTTTTTTTCAGGAACTTTTAAGCATACCCTTTTTATTTTATAGTTAACATCTCAATATGGCATCAGCCTTTTTAGATGTATTTTTATCTAAACTTGACACAAAGTAGGATCTTTCTCCTATGCTTAGCTTAGGTTTTATTCTCTGAAACTTTGTTGTCACTGTACTTCTAACTCCACTATTTATATTTCTTCTGGATGTAATTTATCTACTTACTTTTGAGTGAAAAATTACTATTATTAAATCAACTACCTCTTTGTTATTCGTTTTTACTCTTACTGAAATCAAAATAATTCTCTATTTCCCTAAGTTTTCAACTTCTAAATATTAGGCTCCACATTTTAAAATGTAATCTGTTCCTACCCCTGCAATGAAATTACTGTTCACAAGTTTTGTGCTGCCTTACATCATGGATAGAAAAAGGGAGTTCTAGAAAGCATCAAAGTAGATGACACTCATTATGATTGAACATTCTTTAGCAGACTGATGGGGAGAGATTATACAGAATTTACTGTTGTAAGAACAATCATGATTGGCTATATTACTCGAATTTGCTAGATGCAGCAGTGAGGCAGATATGATATTTTGTGCATGAAATTTTATTAACTAGCACTTCTACAGTTAAAAAAGTGTACACACATATGTGTATGCACACAACACACACACACACACACACACACACACACACACACACACATTTTTTTCTTTTGGGGCTCGGACATTAACTTCAAGGGGTGATCAAGAGCATCCAAGTTATGACTAAAAAATACTATCTATAAGCCTCTTATTGTCCTCTAGCATTTGGCATTGAAAAAGCAAAGACTGGACTGGGAATAGCAGAGAACCAGGGACGCAGGTCTGGTGAGACTGCTCTGGGAGTAGCACAGGCACGAAGAGATGTGGACCAAGCACTCGGAAAGCTCCCCCACCTCCAATTAGTTCAGGAGTGCAGGAATCTGCCATAGGAACTCAGTTTACATGGGGAGGGCCCGTGCATGAGGACCAAACACTCAGGCCATCTGCCACCAGGAACAGCAGAGATCCAGGGACTCAGGCTTGGTGAGACTACACTGTGAGTTGCCAGGATGCAGAGAGGTCTGGACCAAGCACAGAAAACATGCCCGCCCCCACCAAAATGATGATTTAGATCTTTGAGAAGAGTGTGAATAACTCACTTAAACAAGAATGGGAGGAATACCATAAAAAAATAGAAGCTTTTAAAGACAAAACATGAAAAACACTCAAAGAAATCAAAGAACTAGAGGAAAACAGAACCAAAGAGATGAAGGAATTGAAGACAAATTTTAAAATGAAAATGGAAACAATAAAGAAAGCATTAAAAGAGACAATCCTGGAGGTAGAAAACCTAAAAAAGAAATCAGGAGTCACAGATGCAATCATTTCCAACAGACTACAAGAGATGGAAGAGAGAATCTCAGGGGCCGAAAACAACATGGAAAACATAAACAAAACAGTCAGAGAAGATGCAAAAGCCAAAAGTATCCTAAACATCGAGGATATCCAGGACACAATGAGAAGACCAAACCTAAGGCTAATAGAAATAGAAGTGGGCGAAGAATATCAACTAAGAGGCACAGTAAATATCTTCATCAAAATTGTAGAAGAAAACTTCCCTACCCTTAAGAATAAGATGACCATGAGCATAAAAGAAGCCTACAGAACTCCAAATAGGTTAGACCAGAAAAGAAATTCATCCCAACACATAAAAGTCAAAATGCCAAGTGCCCAAAGCAAGGAAAGAACACTAAAAGCAGTAAGGGAAAAGGTCAGGTAACATGAAGACAGACCAATCAGAATCATACCGGACTTTTCAACAGACTATGAAAGCTAGAAGATCCCGGGCAGACATCATGCAGACCCTAAGAGAACACAAGTGTCAGCCTAAGCTGCTCTACCCAGCAAAAATCTCAATCACCATAGATGGAGAGACCAAGATGTTCTAAGACAAAACTAAACTTACACAATGACTGACCACAAACCCAGCAGTACAACGAATTATAGGTGGAAAACCCAATCCAAGGAGCGAAACTACATCCTAGTAAAAGTGAGAAAATACCTAAGCAAGAAAACCAAAAGAAGAAAGACACACAGGCACAATTCTACCTTTTAAAGCAAAAACAGCAGGAAACAGGAACCACTACTCCTTATTATCTGTTAACATAAATGAACTCAATTCCCCAATAAAAAGTTATATGCTATCAGACTGGATACATAAACAGAATTCTGCATTTTGCTGCATAGAGGAAACTCATCTCAGAGACAAAGACAGACACTATCTCATAGTAAAAGGTTGGACAAAAACTTTTCAAGGAATCAGCCCCAAGAAGCAAGCTGGAGTGGCCATTCTAATATTGATGTTCAACCAAAAATTATCAAAAAAGATAATGAAGGACAGTTTTTGCTCATTACAGGGAAAATTTGTCAGGAGGAACTCTCAATCCTTAAAATATATGCTCCATATACAAGATCACCCATATTCATAAAAGAATCCCTATTAAAGCTCAAAAAATACATTGTACCACACACAATAATAGTGGGAGACCTCAACACCCCACTCTCATAAATGGACAGGTCATGGAAACAGAAACTGAACAAGGACAGTGAAACTAGCAGAGGTTATGAACCAATTGGAATTAATAGACATCTACAGAACATATCATCCCAAAACATAAGAAGGCAGCTTCTTCTCAGCACCTCACAGCACCTTCTCCAAAAATAATCAGATAATCAGTCAGAAAACAATCCGCAATAGATATAAGAAGATTGAAATACTCTCATGCATCCTATCCGATCACCATGGTCTAAGGCTGATCTTTAATAACAACAAAGACAACAAAAAGCCCATATGCATATGGAAACTAAACAATGCTCTATTAAAGATAGCAGGGTCAAATAAGAAATAAAGAAAGAAATTAAGGATATTCTAGAATTTAATGAAAATGAAAACACAACATAACCAAATCTATGAGATGTATGAAAGCAGCACTGAAAGGAAAAATCATAGCTCTGAGTGCTTCCAAAAAGAAACTGGAGAGAGCATACTCTAGTAACTTGACAGCACAGTTGAAAGCTCTAGAACAAAAGGAAGCAGATAACCATTGGAAAAATGGCCATCTTACCAAAAGCAATCTACACATTCAATGCAATCCCCATCAAAATTCTAGCCCAATTCTTCATAGAGTTGGAAACAGCAATGTTCAATTTCATCTTGAATAATAAAAAACTTAGAATAATGAGATCAATCCTCAACAATAAGAAAACATCTGCAGTAATCACCATCCTTGACCTCAAGCTATATTACAAGGCAATTGTGTTAAAAACTGCTAGGTACTGGTACAGAGATTGGCATGTGGATTAATGTAGTAGAATAGAAGTTCCAGAAATGAACCCTCACATATATGGTCACTTGATTTTTGACAGAGAAGCTGTAAACTTTCAATGGAGAAAGGACAGCCTCTTCAACAAATGGTGTTGGTTCAACTGGCCCTCAGCATGCAGAAGAATGAAAATAGACCCTTTCTTATCTCCTTGTACAAAGCTTAAGTGGAAATGGATCAAAAATCTCCACATTAAACCAGGTACACTGAAACTATTAGAAGAGATAGTAGGAAAAACCTTATAACAGATAGTCACATGGGAAAATTTCCTGAACAGAACACCAATGGCTCCTGCTCTAAGGTCAAAGTCTGAGAAATGGGACTTAATGAGACTGCAAAGTTTCTGTAAGGCTAAAACACTGTCAAGGAAACAAAATGGCAGCCAACAGAGTGGGAAAAGATCTTTACCAACCCCACATTTGATAGAGGCCTAATATCCATGGTATACAAAGAACTCAAAAAGCTGAAGTGCAAGTAGATCAAAGATCTCCACATTAAACCAGATACACTGAAACTATTAGATGAGAAAGTAGGGAAAACCTTAGAACACATTGGCACAGGAGAAAATTTCCTGAACAGAACACCAATGGCTCCTGCTCTAAGGTCAAAGATTGACAAATGGGACTTTATGAGATTGCAAAGTTTCTGTAAGGCTAAGGACACTGTTAAGAAATCAAAACAGCAGCCAACAGAGTGGGAAAGGATCTTTACCAACCCCACATCAGATAGAGGCCTAATATCCAAGGTATACAAAGAACTCAAGAAGCTTGACACCAGAGAATCAAACAACCCTATTTAAAAATGGGGTACAGAGCTAAACAAAAAATTCTCAATTGAGGAATATCTAATGGCTGAGAATCATCTAAGGAAGTGTTTGACATCCTTAGTAATCAGGGAAATGTAAATCATAACAACTCTGAGATTCTACCTCACACAAGTCAGAACAGCTAAGATCAAAAATTCAGATGACAGCAGATGCTCAAGAGGATGTGGAGAAAGAGGAACACTTCTCCACTGTTGGTGGGGTTGTAAACTGATAAAACCACTCTGGAAATCAGTCTGGCGATTCCTCAGAAAATTGGAGATAATTTTACCTGAAGACCCAGTTATCCCACTTCTGGGCATATGCCCCATATAAGCTCCAACATACAACAAAGACCCACATGTCACAATGTTCATAGCAGCCCTATTTATAATTGTCAGGAGTTGGAAATGACCCAGATGTACTTCAGTAGATGAATGGATTCAAAAATTGTGGTATATTTACACAATGGATTACTATTCAGCTATCAGAAACAATGAGTTTATGAAATTCCTAAGAAAATGGATGTATCTAGAGAATATCATCCTGAGTGAGGTAACCTAGTCAAAAAGGAACAGATATAATATTCAGTCACTGATAATTGGATACTAGCCCCAGAAATCTATGAACACTGCAAATACAATTCACAGACTATTTGAAGCCCAAGAAAAACAAAGAAAAAAAAAAGCCTTATCCTTTTTAGAAAAAAAAAAATGTATTGTACCCTCTCAGAGTGTGGTACACCTGGACCTTAAATCATTTACAATCTAAGAGCTAAGATAATAGCTTTGTGGCAATTTTTGTTATTCACAGACTATTATGCTTATTCTATACCCAACAGGAAATCTTTTTCCATGTTATGTTCTGTTCAACATGTACTTCATTCTTATGGTAACTAGTGGGATTTCTATGCATGCTATCACACCTCTGAAAGAATTAAGTACTGACAAAATTATTCATATAATGTTATGCCAAAATGCCTTAAAAAATCTGCAAATGTATTCCTCTTTTTTTAAGTAAAGAGGTAATGAATAAATTATACACACACACACACACACACACACACACACACACACACACACACACACAAATGAACTTAATAAAACCATTTAAATCCAAGAATCTCTTTAGTAGAAGCTTCATAATAAGCCTAATCTTTTTCAAATTAAGTAGGTATGTATACAAACCCTACTTGTTTGAAATTGAGAATATTTTGATTAGCATAATTGTATTTATATTGGAGGGAAATATTACTGGAAATTTTATAGTCTATGAATTCTGATATCAAATGTCTTTATGATTTGGGATCTAGCCAGATATATTAGACCTGGTCCCAAGGGCAAAAAAATCTGATGTCTTTCCTACTAAAAGCCACTTCTAAAGAGCAAAATTTAGTAAGTACATCGAAACTGCACTAGTTGTCTGAAGATGCATTCCTCATGTCTTTTCTTAGGGTGAAGCTTACTCCAGATCACATCAACTGGTTGTTTCTTGGATGTTTGCCTGTCTCATGGAGAACTCGTCATTGTTCTCAGGATGCCGAGGAGCTGAGGACCAGGGTCTCTGGCAGTGAGTTACAAGCATAAAAATTGAGTGTCCATTTGGAAGGATGCTTCATTCATTGAAATGGCAGAGCTAGGTCGTATAGGTCAGAAGAGAGGGGAGAAAAAAGACAGAATCCTGTAGCAGGGGCAGGGATTTTCCAAGCCTATCAGCTAGATTAGCAGACTGCCAGTCAAATGATCTCAGGTTCTCTAAGAGATGTCCATGGTATGGGCAACACTGTACTATCCCTTATCTAATCTAAGAACCCACAAATAAAGTCATACCTACTTATCTTCATATGGATCATACCTGTTTCATTTTCTACTTGAGACTTGCTAGAACCTGCATTGCATTTCAATGGCTTATTCTGCTAAGGATAATGCTCATCATCATCATGCCTGTTGGAGTGTTTCTTATAGGTTGTTTCTAGAATACTAGGCAGGAACAGGAGCATGGAGAAACTGTATCTTTTAGGAAAAGGCCAAGACCTTGCCTAAGTTTGTCATGGCAGATTGGGTATCATAGAGATTTCTAATAAAATTATTTCTGCTACCTTGCCAGAAATCATGGGATGGAAACATCTAGGAATTGGCTGGGGTTGACACAGTATCTTAAAACAGAATTAAAATAAGTTGCTTCTATAATTCAGAAAGCTCCCAAGGGAAGATTATGTGGAGATCATGTCAGAATAACACTTATGAAGGCCTAGGATTAATTGGTTATTGGGTCAAACTCTAACCAGCCACTATGCTCTGAATGAATCTTAAAATCCTATAAGGTAAAGAAGCCTATTATTTTGAACAAAACAAAACAAAACAAAGAAACAAAAATAAATAAGTAAGAGTTTATTATCATAAGAAATCTATGAACTCACTCCTTAATCTTTGCTTCTTGACATAAAATCAATCTCTGCCGTTACTGGTATTTCCCCAAATGGACACATAGTCAAACTGCCATCTCAATATTTATCCTTCTATTTATTGTCTAGTGTTTCTCTTACCTTTGCTGAGTGTGTAATGGTTAAAGCAGAAATTCATAACTAGTCAAAGTTCTAAGATTAAGCATATTTCTAAGTAAGGTACTTTTCCTACTCCATGGCTGAAAGAACATCATAGAAGATGAGATGGGAAGACTGGAGGAGAAAGAGGATGGGGGGGATGCTACTAGTACTTGTCTTTTGGACACAATGTGCGTAGTGGCTGTTGATGGAACCCATGAGCCTTATGTATAGAGGAGGAGGAGTATTTGTCCTACTAATGAAGGCCAACTGTTAGTCAGTGATATCTCTGGGTGGCATCACTTTTTCTACTTGTGAAGCCACTGTTAAAATTTCCACTCAACTAAGAAATAACTCTCAACCTGTGTTAATTCAAGCAACCCTAGTTAAACTCATTGGGACACACACACACACACACACACACACATGCACACACGCACACTGAAAGGAGAAGACTAATTGGAAGAAAGTTGGGGGTTGGAAAGAATAGAAGAAAGGTAAGAGGTGGCAATAGAAAGGTATGAGGATAATCACAATGCATTGCATACTACATCTATGAAGTTGTCAAATAAAACCAAACACAGTTATCAGATGGGCTTGATAATTTATTCTCCACTGGTGAAATGAGTCAATTCAAGCAGAATTAAAGTCCATAAAGGCAGTTTAGTTCGTAAGCACCTCTTGGGCTAGTTCACCAAACACGCAGGAGAGGGTCAGTAAAATTGCCATGGGGAGAATGGAAGAGGGAAGAAAAAGAAGTGAAAGCACACACATAGAGGAAAGAGAAAGTTCAGAGTAGAGAAAGTGGTATGCCTGTCATTCCCTGCAACAGGTAGGGACTGAAGGATTTTTGGAAAACATGGAGACCAAAGGTCCAATTTGGTGTGTAAAATATGCATCTTAGAAATTTGTCCTAGGTCTGAATCAGTTCCGCTTTCTCTGGGAACCCTTGTCCTGAGGACACATGCTGTGTAATCATCATGAGATAAGGCTGTTGTGCTGTGATTTTATTCATCACCAGTTAAGTTAGGGATCTCTGAAGGCTAATTTCTTGATACTATTCAAATAGTTAATAGCAAACCAGTCTTTGATGGGGATTCTTCCTGTTCTAAGTACCTAGTAGTAGATATTGTAAATGGTCTCTCCTATCCTAGGTTATTATCAGAAATAGAAATGGAGACATCTCTTATAGCTTTAACTATTTTAAAGTCTTTATTAAAATAATAAAAATCCAGTGGATTCACTTCCTTCAACTTTCTTTCAAAAAGTGTTATAAATAGGATATGCCCCTCCTGACAGATGCATTTCAAGTAGAAATGTGAAATGTATTCATCATAAAACGCCTTATGCCAACATCATTGTTGTTCTCCTTAACATAAAGTGAAGCTACAAAAAAAAAATAAATAAACACAATTTGTTTCTAATACCCTTTATCGTTTCTCCTATCTCTGGAAATTATCCATCTCTCTCCATGTGTTCCTGTCCTGCCTCTTCTCTTTTTCTCCTCTCCCTTTCTTCTGTTCTCTCTTTCTCTCTCTCTCCCCCTCCATCCTTCTCTGTCCCCTCTCTTTCTCTGCCTCTATTTCCTTCTCAACCCTCCTTTCCATGTTCCTAAACAAACTTCATTTTATTCTTAACCTGTCATGTGACAGGTACTTCATGAGGTTGGGTGCCTCAGCATAGGCTAGCTAGGAACCCCTTCCCTCCACATCATATAGCATTTAAGAAAACATATCAAGAAGAACCTTTGCAGATTGGGACCAAGGTATGTAGCAAAGAGATCACAGCACACAACAGATCTAATGCAAGAGATTTATTGGTATGTGGGAAACAAATGGCCAACTCAGTGGGAACCTGATACAAAAATAAAAACAGAGAGACAGACAGAGACAATAGAAGAAAGATCTTTTAGAGGACTGTTGAATATTGATGATGTAGCTCCTGTTCTGCTGAGTTTGTTTTTTAGTATATCTAATAATCACAAAATAAAACCAAATGGTCAGTTATGTAGTCTTTTCCCACAACTGATTATCTTTCAAATGCTCATTCTGATTTTTAAAGAATGTGGAAAATGGGAGTGCAGTGAACAACTATGAAATATTAGGAGCTACATAATTGCAATTTTAATGGGAACAAATGACCCATATTTGAATCTTGGAGTCTGTCTTCAATTTTTCTTCAAAGTAAACTCATTTCTCTTATTGCCTTGTTCATCCCTAGACATTCCTTTTTGGGGGTGACATCTTTTCTTTCTCTTCTGAATCCTTTGGTTTTCTTTTCTACTGAGTTCCTTTTTATGCTAAGCATGTTATGAGACAGGTTATATTAATTTAGAATTTTGAAGACGGTGACAAGGTTGGCTTATAGAAAAAGAGTTTGGTAGGTAGATTGATTTGATCTGTCTTGGGCTTCGATAGGGAACAGATGCAGCTGTAAGTTTTAAAAAGAGTTTCAGTACAGGTAAGAAACTGCTATACAAGTCTTCACAGGGGCTGGAGTACAAAGGGCCACAAAGGCACTGTTAACTCTCAGCTTTGCTGTTTTCAGTGAATCTTAAGTTACTGTGCTGGCTCAGGGAATTCAGAAAACCATACAGCTCTGATTCAATGCCACAGCAGGCATTCCCTGCAAGGACAGCAAAGGCTTCAGCAAAACTTGTCATCAGCTAAAGCCAACAGGTCCAGCTGAGCAGAAGACCATGGCCTGTTCCTCTCCCATAGCTGCTCCCTGATGAGATCTAAATACGAACTACAATAAGAAGACATCTAGGAATTATAGATCCAGGTCTGTTGCCTGCCCCTTAAGCATTTGTTTTGCTTTTAAAATCAAGGATATTTTCACCCTCTGTTATCTAAAAATAAGAAAATTATTCTACCTTATGTCACTTATGTGATTATCAGACCATAGTTAGTGGGGAACATTGCTGATTAGCCACATTTTTAAAGGAAAATGCAACTATTTGAAATGCAATACATGTATGGAGGATTTTTTGCCTTAGAGATGTCCTTGGAGCAATGGTGTCCATGGGAAGGAGTAGCTTTGTCTAGTTTCTCTAAGCTGTTCATCACTACTGCTCTTGAAATTCCGGTTTCAGTAAGTTTTGTACTCTTTGGGGGAATAAGTGTCACTCAACAGTCTAACATTTTATCATCCATATATTCTGATATATCTGTCATTTTACCAATTCATGTATGAGCTAGGGTCAAAAGTCTGTGTCCGATTCTAGCTAATTCGTCTATCTGCCTAAGAGAGGCAAAGCTCCAGCGGATGTGTGTGGCTCTGCTGTGGCAGATTCTCCTTAGAGTACCAACTTTGACTGATGCTCTAGGCTCTTCTGAAACAAGGCAGGCAATATTTAAGCAGCAAGGATTCACTCCTTATAAATTTTCTATTAAGCTGCCCTCTCCCTTAGACATCTGTGGTTTTGCTCCCAATTTCAGTAACAGAGTTCATATACCTCCCTATGCATGATTCCTTTGGTTTCATTTGGGGAAAAAAAAGACAAGAGCTTACTCTTTGCAATATTCTCACATCTTCAGTCCTCAGCCCTGTTGGTCAACATTTTTTTCATTTTATAAACCTCTACACAAAAGTCACTGCATGTTCCGGGGTCTGATTTTTATTAGTCCAGTTTATCTAGCAAGGTAACCATATGGCAGGAAACATATAGTTGGCTTGACACACGTTTTTGAAAAAAAATAACATGTGCACAAATATTACTAGGAAGTAAAATTAGCAAGAGTGTTCATGATACAGATTCAAATGAACATCCACACTGAACTGGAGTTGGAATGAAATATTTTGTAGCTATTATGAGTCTATCAATCAAATTACAACAGAAAGTAGACAATGTTGTTTAAAAATAGTAACAAATTAGAGCTTATATGTAATTATTTGGCCATCAATTAAGCATGTGTTAAGGCATAGAAAAAATAACAAGCAGGATATATTCTCTAGGAATTAAAAGATAAATGATAGATAAATGGATGGATATGTAGATAGATAGACAGACAGACAGACAGACAGACAGACAGATAGATAGATAGAGGATAGAAAAAGAAACTTCCACATTTCATACCTCCTGCATGCCCCCTATTTCCATGAGGTTTTCCCTACCTTCCCATTCCTACCTCACCAGACCTCCCCAATTATTAGGGCCTCAAGTCTCTTCAGGGTTAGGTGCATCTTCTCTGACTAAACCCAGACCCAGAAGTCTTCTTCTATATATGTGTTGAGGACCTCATATTTGATGGTGAATGCTTCCTGGTTGGTGATCCAGGTCTTGGGGTCCAGGTTAATTGAAACTGTTTATCTTCCTACAGGGTGGCCCTCCTTTTCAGCTTGGATAATCACACAGGATAAGATACAATTGTTATCCTCTGGACCTCTGGACAGACCCTGTTGGACCTTCTATGAGACAGTACATGATTATCTTCAAAGTATAGTTCATTCTGTAATTTTGTCATTATTATAAACCATTCAAGATGTCTTAAGATTGATAGAAACATGTTTCTAAGTTTTATCATTAAATTACCACATGCACTCAAGTTTCAGATGTAGTTTGTTCCTTTCCAACCATTAGATGAGTTAAGATTCATGTTTTCTTATAAAATCTAAAGAAATGCTGGTGAATTAGTTAATGTAAGTTAGCACCAGATGTTTATTTAAATTTGGAAAAGCTAAAAAATTAAATCTGTCATTTCAAGTAATCAAGTCAAATTAAAAATGGAAATTATTATTACAATACAAAAGAACAATTTTTTTCTCTTAAACACAACTTAAAATTATAAGCAGTTACTGCAGATGAAAAAATTTAGAAATGAATATTAATATTGATATTGAGTTATAAATATGTTTATTTATAGGATCAGTCAGTTGGCTAATCTATTTAAGGGATCCCAGCAGACTTCTTAGTATTTCTAAATTTATAGAAGTATAGAAAGAAAAAGATACTTTTGAGAATTTAAGAGAGGTACTTTGAGGTTCAAGTGGAATATCTGTAAGAATTTATGGTGCTCACAAATAGTTCAAGAGGTATATTTCAATGCAGCCATCCATATCTTTTAACTATAGTTAGGTATAGATATAGTTGTTTCTATAAAGGATTCCAGAGTCTGACAAATACAGAGGTAGATGTTCGTAACCAACCATTGGACTGAGAATGGGGTCCCCAGTGGAGGAGTTAAAGGACTGAAGGAACAGTAGGGGTTTGTAACTGCATAGGAAGAACAAAAGTATTAACCAACCAGACACCCCAGAGTTCCCAGGGACTAAACCACCAAGCAAAGAGTATACATGGAAGAACCCATGGCTCTAACCACATATGTAGAAATGGATGACCTTGTTGGGCATCAATGGGAAGAGAGGTCCTTGGGTCTGTGAAGGCTCAATGCCCCAGTTTAGGGGAGTGTCAGTGTGGTAAGGTGGAAGTGGTAGGTGAGGGGCAGCCTCATAGAAACAAGGGGAAGAGGGATGGAATATAGGGTTTCACAGGTAAAACCTGGAAAGAAGATAACATTTGAAATGTAAATAAAAATATACAGTAAATTAAAAATGTATTATTCATATATTGATTCACATATTAATCTTTGGAGAACAGAAATTGCATTATAGTTGCATTTTTTAAAAAATTTTGTTCTCTTCACAATAAAAAATGCTGTGGTACTGAACACACCCAAAGTATGAAATTATGAGGAAGTCTCATCTTCCTGAGATTGTAAGTGGAGGCATTATGCCTCTCAGATTAGTACTATAGTGAGTTTTTAAATCAGACTACATTGAAAAAGGAATAGGCATGTTGGTTTATGAGGTCATATTCTCCAATGCCCCCTCTAAACTGGACAAGACAGCTATGGAAAGAATCCCCCAAGTTGTGTCTAGGAACTTTTGACAAATAGATTCCATCTCTCTGGTTCTATTTCATCTCTGAACTCTAAGAGCCATTCCAAGGTCACATTTCTTAAAACACAGAAGAAAAAATGTTGAGTTGTACACACTACTCAGGGCCTTGCCTGCCTACCTCAGCTACATTTACACTTTTATAGGTAGGAAAGACATGAACACAGCTTATTTTATAAAACGAAAGTCTTCCCATAAAAGACTTGCATATGTACCTGGGGTCAAAGAAGTTCTTAATAGCAACTCAAATGCATTCTGAGTGAATTTCCCAATTGCAAAGTTAAGATAGAAGTCAGCTTGTTTCCTTTTCTTTCTTTCTTTCTTTCTTTCTTTCTTTCTTTCTTTCTTTCTTTCTTTCTTTCTTTCTTTTTTTGCATTGGGAGGTCAGTATTTTTTTGTGATGTTCTTCTTTTTTAGAACTTTGAGTTATCATTTGACTAATGTTAGACATTATGGAGATGAAGTGAAGAACTTGGGAAGGGCAACTTTTTCAATGTAAAGAAAATAATTTAATAAAGATTTAAGAGAAACGAAACCAGAGACAGAAAATCAAATAAAAAGGAATGTGGGGAAATGCTTTGAACTCATTGGCATAGGAGACAACTTTCTGAATAGAACACCAATAGTTCAGGCACTAAGATAAAAAATTATAAGGAACCTCATGAAACTAAAAAAACCTTCTGCAAGGCTAAGGACACTATCAATAAGACAAAATAACAGCCTACATAATGGGAAAAGATCTTTAACAACCTTGTATCTGGCAAAGGACTAATATTCACAATATATAAACAATCCAAGAAATTACACACCAACAAAGCAAATCACCCAATTAAAAATGGATTTTAGAGCTAAATAAAGACTTCTCAACAGAAGGATCACCAATAGCCAAGAATAACTTAAAGAAATGTTCAACGTCCTTAGTTATAAGGGAAATTAAAATTAAAACAACCCTGATATTCTATGTTAAATCTATCAGAATTGCTAAGATCAAAAACTCAACTGATAGCACATGCTGGAGAGGATGTAGAGCAAGGAAAACACTCTTCCAATGCTGGTGGGATTGTAAACTTATACAAACATTTTGAAAATCAATTTGATGGTTTCTCAGAAAATTGGAATGGTTCTACTCCAGGACCCACCTATGACATTCTTGGGTATATAATCAAAAGATGCTCCATTATACCACAAGGGTATATAACCAAAAGATGCCCCATTATACCACATGAATATATACCACACTAATACTTGCTCAACTAAGTTCATACCATCTTTACTCATAATAGCCAGATACTGGAAGCAACCTAAATGTCCCTTGACTGAAGAATGAATAAAGAAAAATATGGTGCATCAACACAACTAAAAACCACTCAGCTATTAAAAACAAAGAAATAATGAAATTCCAGGCAAATAGATAAAACTAGAAAATATCATCCTGAGTGAGAAACCCAGACACAGAAACACACTCATAATATATTTTCACTTACAAGTGGACATTAGACTACAAAATACAGGAAATCAACACTACCACCCAACATACCCAAAGAAACCAAGCAATAAGGAGGGCCCAAGGGATAACACTTTAGTCTTACTCAGAATGGGAAATAAAAGAGATATTGGAGGTGAATGGAGGGAGAGGACTATGTGGGAGAGTAGGAGAGAAGGAATCAAGTGTAGGGAGAAGAGAAGGACAGAGTGGAGGAGGCCATGGAGAGAGAATGGAAATTGGTGAGACGCATTTCTGGAAATAGCCAGAGAACAGGGTGGACTCCTGGGAATCTATGGGGGTGACCTTAGCCGAGACTCTTATTAGTAGGGCATATGGAGACTGAAGTGGCCACATTCTATAGCCAGGGAGGACTTCCAGTGGATGGAGGGAGACACCCACAAGACCCTTTACCCAAAATTTGTCCTGCCTAAAATCAGTGCAAGAACAATGATGTAGTAGGGACTGGAGAGATGGTTGAACCAATGACTGGCCCAACTTGAGACACATCCCACTGGAGAGAGCTAATACCTGACACTATTAATGAAACTCTGGTATGTTTGTAGAGTATAGCATACACAAAAGCCTAGCACAACTGTTTTCTGAGAGGCTTCATCCAGCAGATGATGGAAACAGATGCAAAGACCCACCCCCAAACATAGGGCAGAGCTCAGGAAGTGTGGGAGAGAGGATTGGGCAGACTGCAATAGTCTAGAACATGACAAGACAACCTACAGAGTCCACTGACATGAATCTATAGGGGCTCACAGAGACCTTGACCTACCAAAGAGCATGCATGGGCTAGACCTATGTCTCCTGCACAATTGTAGCATGTGAATACATGCTACACATGTGAAGCCTGGTCTTCATGTGGGTCCTCTAAAAATCCTAGCAGGGGCTGTTATTGACTTTGCTGCCTACAATTGAATCATTTTTCCTAGCTTGACTGCCTGGTTTGGACCTCAGTGCAAGAGGATGTACTTAGTTCTGTTGTTTAAGATTCCATGGTGGAGCAGTACCCAAGAGGGACTTCCCCTTCTTCCAGGAGAAGAGTAAGGGGCAATGAGAGAAGAGATTTGTGAGGGTATGACTCCCTAGAGAGGAGGTAGGGGGAGACTGGGTTGTAAAATGAATGAATGAAGGAATGAATGAATGAATGAATGAATGAATAAATAAATAAATAAATAAATAAATAAATAAATAAATAAATAAATAAAAATAATTCTGTAACTTGAAAATAGTATAAAGTTAATGTAGAAAGAAAAATGCTTTGAGGAATTAGAGAGAGATTCAATAAGGTTTTCTATAAGGCTTAAAGGCACACACAGTTATATGATAATTGAATTCTTAAGGCAGTTGACCATAATTTGGTTACTAGGAATATTTGAAGACATTTCTGGTTTATTCATCTTGGAACAACTGAAAGGAAGAATAGGTCCTAGATCATGTCATATAACATCAGAATGGCTCTTAGGAGAACTCCACCATTGATGTCTGAAACTGATAAAACTGAATTTAAAGGAAGATATGTGTTAATTACATTTTGAGTATTTAGATTGTCTCTTTAATAGCTAAAGAACAATTTAGCTATTTAAATCACACACTAACTTCATCCAGTTCTTTTATAAAACTCCCTTTCTAACTAAAAACCCTTTAGCTATTTCCAACCTCTTTCTTTCAGGATAAAAATCACAAATTACAAATCAAAATATAATCACGAAATTTTACCTTTGATTTTCAGTTTCCCATTTCTTTATGAACAACTTGAAATTTCATCTCACTACTTCTCTGTGTCATGTGACATATACAGATTTGTAGTTTTTAGCCAGTCTTTGAGGCAAAATAAGTAAGTACATAAATAAACTCTTAGATAATTTCTGGACTGAGCTGTATGCCATGGAAACCATTTGGGAAAATAAGGTTGTGATGTGTGCCTAGCTAGAATAGGGACTATTGGCATCTATACAAGAGAACCAGCAGGGCACTTAGTTATGAATATTTATGTAACAGTGAGACTGAATAGAATAAAATGTAAAGTTGTAAGATTATAACTTTTAATATCATATTAGTGTGATAGGCATTTTCATGTTTGAGTAGAATGGGCAAAATAACTATTCCTTCTCATTCTCAAATTATAGGCAGGTCTAGAACACATTAAATGTAATACCTTTCCCACAATTTAAAAGACTTTATCAAGTGAAGTCAGAGAACAGAGGTCAGGACCTCATGGTGCACAAACAGGAAACTAGCTGGGTAGCTTTCAATAGGCATTGTTAGACCACTGCAAGCTCTTGGCTACAGAGCTGCGTATGAATGCAAAAATATTTCCACATCGTCATTTCTGGCTCTAAGAAATCCTAAGCTAAGACGCTCTGTGGTAGAAGCTTTGGCCTCCATGACTTAACATTGGAGGTCATGCTCTGCTATTCCTGATGTATTGTATTGTCTACAAAGTCAGCTCCTGTATTCCTGATGGGCAAGCATTTCACACAGTGAAAGGGTTGGCTGCAGTCATAGCTAGGGACTATTTTTGTAGCTGGGTAACACAAGCACTGAGTTTGCACCACAGTTTTGGCTCTCTCATAATATCAGTCACAAGTCCTACCTCTCTGTCTATCTGCATGCTTTGAAATGAGATTGCACTGCTGAGCACTGTTTTTTTTTTTTTTTAAGGAAACATTGTTTTGAATAGAATTCTTAATATAATAATCTAATTTAATCTTAAAAATTGTTATGAAGTATATTTTGATAGTCTTCTTTCACTTCCCCTATTTTCTCCCCACCCCACCTATTTTTACCTTCACATTCTTTTTCTCTGTTCAACTTAACCCAGAATCGAACAAAGAAGTACACACACACACACACACACACACACACACACACACACAGTATCTCTTTTATGTTGGCTAACAATCCCTGGGCATAAAATCAGTCCTGCACTGTACTTAATATACCCGCTATCACTCTGTTGAGGAAAGCTGATTCTCATTCTCCCAGATGTTATCAATCAAATATAGCCTTCAGGTCAGGGATGTGCCCACACTGTCTCCATGCTAGGATATTGTTTGATATGTGCAGATCTTGTACTCTTGCACACTCACTAGAAATCATTTTTATCACTGTCTTATTTATTAGAATATTAGTAGCATGTTTTCCCCCTATGGTTTATTCATGACATACACAATCTCAGGTTCGTAGATTCATTCACGGTCAGGCATGGGTTACAAATGGTGCAGTGGACCTACAGTCTGTTTAAATTATAGGTGGTTATTCCTGTAACACTTGTGCTATCTTTGTATAAGTAGGTGTATCTTGTAGGCAGGTTGGTGTTGTAGCCTAAAGTTTTTGTAGCTGGGTGATATCAGTGATTATTTTCCCCCCTGGTAGCGTGTGTGCATAGTACCTTTCAGCACTATGTATGCTAGCCAGCAGGTATGAAACTTCTAGTTTTGCACTAGATTGGTTTTTACATAGTTTTCTGACCTAGGTGTAAGGCATCTTCAACAACAGATTCTTACTGTCTGGTTCCGGAGTGTAACCAATGGCTTTAGCAATCACCGGTTATGATTTCAGAAGGTCTATAAGACCCCTTTGAGTGATGACACAAAAAGATATAAACTATTTTGGTCATTGGACATTTTACCTGGTAGACATTTTGTTTAGTTCAGGCATTTTTTTCTCCTATTATATGGTGTCTTAGTCAATGATCTATTGTTTTGAAGAAGGAAGCATTTAATTGTGGTTGGCTTAGAATTTCAGAGGTTTAGTCCATTATCCTCATGATGAGAAGCATGGTCGCTTGCAGGCAAAAATGATACTGGAGATTAACTGAGAGTTCTACATTCAGATTGTCAGAAATGAGGGATAGAGCAAGAGAGCCACTGGGCCTGGCTTGGGTTTTTGTAACCACAAAGCACACTTCTAGTGATGTAATATACTTCCTCCAATAAGTCCGCATCTACTCCAATAATACCATACTTCTTTTTTTCTCTTTTTTATTAGATACTCTGTATTTACATTTGAGATGTTATCCCTTTACCCTGCCCCACTCCCCTCCCCTCCCCCTCTACTTGTCTTCACAAAGGTGCACTCCCTTCTGATCCCCCTCTCCACACCATTGCCTTGGCATTCTCCTACAATGGGAAAATGTCTCCTCTCTGGAACAAAAGGCTGTTCTTACATTGATGCCAGACACTGCTGTCTTCAGCTACATATGCAACTAGTACCATACTTCTAAGTGCCACTCTCTGATAACTAAACATTCAAATATATGCACTTATGAAGGCCATTCTTACTCAAACCTCCACATATAGTAACTCCATTTAAATTCTTCTTATATATGTATATATATTTTAGAGATCTTCTCTATAGTAGTAGGTTTTGACATGACTTTTTAAAAAAACTTTCATGTTAATTATCACCCCCATATTATTTCTTCTATCTTTCCCCTCCATTCCTTTCTTTATTTAATCATCTTATGCTAATATTTTCCCTTTGTCCCTTTCTAAGACTTCACATTGCTTGTAAGGTCCTATCCTGCTCCTTGGTCCCTTATTAGCTACCTTATCAATGCGGATAGTCTATATGAAGCATACATATTTAAAGCTTAAAAACTAGCATCCACACTTGAGGAAATATGCAGTATTTGTCTTTTTGGATCTGGGGTATGTCATTCAGGGTTAATTGCTTGTTGTGCTATCCGTTTACCTGTAAATTTTATAATTTTCTTTTGTTTTTTTTCAAATTTTTTATTGGATATATTTTATTTTCATTTCAAATATTACCCTTATTTCCAGTTTCCCCTACATAAATTCCCTATTCCATCTCCCTCTGCATCTAAGGAAGTGCACCCTACAATTATTTTCTTAATTAAGCTCCCTACAATCAGATGACTTCATGTTGTGTTATGTTGGCATAAAACTATCCTGTACAATGCTTCACTCCCCAACTCAGTGTTTCCTCCTACTGTGATTTGAAAGCGACACACACAGACCCACCCACACACAAACACACACACACACACACACACACACACACACACACAATAATATTGGGTGTTGCTGGTTTTGAACCTCACTGAGGGACATAAGCCAAAAACAGAGGTCTCCTATTAGATAACAGTAAGGCATTTATACACATATAAAATTAGATAAGGAGGGGATTAAATAAATAAATAAATAAATAAATAAATAAATAAAAATAATCAGCAGGAGCAAATATCAATAATTTTGGAATATGATTTTTATCCCAAAATCTTTCTGCTCCCATGAAGAACTGGGGAGATGACAAATGGTTACTTTTTTTTGAGGAAATAATCAAAATATCCAATGATGGCAGGCTAGACTAACCCAAAGCATTTGATTTCCTGTTGCTAAGCAGGCTATTATTTTGTCCCCTGTAAGAATGGAGTGTGTAGACTGTAAGGGATAACTGGACAGGAAACATTTTTGGCTTCCTACTGGAGAGTAACAGCTCAAACGCGAATGAGAACTTCAGACCGCAGACTGGAGACTCCGCAGCCCTCCATGGCAGCAGGATGTCACCTGAGAGGGTGTGGGTGTTACAGCTCTGTGTTCTCTCAGCAGGCTTCAGGTACCAGCTGAGTGATTGTTGGCATGTCTCCCAGCTCTAATATTTTCAAAGTGTCTTAAGGTGGCAATCAAGAGCAGCATTGCATAGCAAGTCTTTAGGAAACGGGCCACCACCCAAGGTCACAAGGCTAGCAGGCAGGTTTTGACATTTTACATGTCCTCAAAGCAGGTGGAGAGGTGTGAGCAAAGACTGGGCACTCCAGTTAGATAAGGGATTCTGACAAAGTTTCACCTACTGAACTGTCAGAAAGTGATGCTTCAATCTAGAGAAAATAGCGACACACCATGCATTAAGGGATGAATACAGTTCAGACATTATAACAGATACAAGTAATACCGGAACTCAGGAGGAACTGCAAAGTCAGTATAGGTTCAAGGGCAGCATTGGCTACTGAATGAGAACATTTCTAGAAAGGAACCAAACAACGGAGGAAAAGAATGTGGTACATATACACAATGAATGTAAACTACTATATTAAGCAAAATAAGTCAGTTTCAGAAAAATAAGTGACATGTTGTACTGGCTGGATTTGTGTCAACTTAACACAAGCTGGAGTTATCACAGAGAAAGGAGCCTCGTTTGAGGAAATGCCTCCATGAGATCCACCTGTAAGCATTTTCTCAACTAGTGATCAAGGAGGGAGGGCCCAGCCCATTGTGGGTGGTGCCATCCCTGGGCTGGTAGATGTGGGTTCTATAAGAAAGCAAGCTGAGCAAGCCAGGGGATGCAAGCCAGTAAGCAACATCCCTCCATGGCCTCTGCATCAGCTCCTGCTTCCTGATCTGCTTGAGTTCCAGTCCTAACTTCCTTTGGTGATGAACAGCATTGTGGAATCATAAGTTGAATAAACCCTTTCTTCCCCAGCTTGCTTCTTGGTCATGATGTTTTGTGCAGAAGTAGAAATCCGGACTAAGAGACATATTTTGCATATCTCTCTCTGTCTTTCTGTATGTCTCTCTGTCTCTGTCTCTCTCTCTCTCCTGTGTGTGTGTGTGTGTGTGTGTGTGTGTGTGTGTGTGTGTGCTCATGTACAATGAAAGGTGGTATATTTAGAAATAAATCAGGAGAGGACGCAGAGCAGAGCCTGGCCCAACCACCAGCCGGAAAGGCGGATCGTACAGGCTGAGCTACTGTGACCTGGAACAGATCTTAGGAACTTCTGTTCCCACCCGGAGAGGACTTCAGGACGCAGAGCAGAGCCTGGCCCAACCACCAGCCGGAAAGGCGGCTCTTACAGGCTGAGCAACTGGTGAGTGGGAGACCTAGGCTGCGGGGGAGCAGAGGGATCTCTGCAGAGTGCACACTGAAAGGGCACCCCCTGCCCTGACCTGCCCTGTCCTCCCCGATCCAGTGACCGGGAACAGATCTTAGGAACTTCTGTTCCCACCCGGAGACGACTTCAGGACGCAGAGCAGAGCCTGGCCCAACCACCAGCCGGAAAGGCGGCTCGTACAGGCTGAGCAACTGGTGAGTGGGAGACCTAGGCTGCGGGGGAGCAGAGGGATCTCTGCAGAGTGCACACTGAAAGGGCACCCCCTGCCCTGACCTGCCCTGTTCTCCCCGATCCAGTGACCTGGAACAGATCTTAGGAACTTCTGTTCCCACCCGGAGACGACTTCAGGACACAGAGCAGGGCCTGGCCCAACAGCCAGTCGGAAAGGTGGCTCGGAGAGGCTGAGCATCTGTGACCAGGAACAGATCTTAGGAACGTCTGTTCCCACCCGGGGGCGACTTCAGGACGCAGAGCAGAGCCTGTCCCAGCTGCCACCCGGAAGCTGGGCTGCTGGGGAGTAGAGAGATCTCTGAGGAGTGCACACGGAAAGTGTACCAGGGACACAGACCAGATACAAAAGAAAGGCAAGAACATATCACTGACAACAAAATGGCAAGAGGAAAGAGAAAGAGTATATCCCAAGGAAACCAAGACAATCTAGCAACACCAGAACCCAGCTCTCCAATAGTAGCAAACATAGGAATTCCAAACACTCCAGAGAAAGAAGACACAGACCTGAAAACATGCCTCAAGACGCTGATAGAGTTACTTAAACAAGAAAGGGAGGAAAAGCAAAAAGATTCAGAAGCTTTTAAAGAAGAAACAAGAAAAACACTCAAAGAACTCAAAGAACGAGACGAAAACAAAACCAAAGAAATAAAGGAATGGAAGAGGGAAATTAAAACAGAAATTGACACAATAAAGAAAGTGCTAAAAGAGATAACCCTAGAGTCAGAACACCAAAAAAAGATATCAGGAGTCACAGAAGCAAGCATTTCCAACAGATTACAAGAGATCGAGGAGAGAATCTCGGGGGCAGAAGACAACATTGCAAACATAGACAAAACAGCCAGAGAAGATGCAAAAAACAAAAAGCTCCTAACCCAAAATGTCCGGGAAATACAAGACACAATGAGAAGACCGAACCTAAGGATAATAGGAATAGAAGAGGGAGAAGAGTATCAACTAAGAGGCACAGTAAATATCTTCAACAAAATCATAGAAGAAAACTTCCCTACCCTCAAGAATGAGATGACCACGAGCATAAAAGAAGCCTTCAGAACTCCAAATAGGTTGGACCAGAAAAGAAATACCTCCCGACACATAATAGTAAAAACATCAAGTGCCCAAAGTAAAGAAAGAATACTAAAAGCAGTAAGGGAAAAAGGTCAGGTAACACATAAAGGCAGACCAATCAGACTCACACCCGATTTCTCAACAGAGACTATGAAAGCTAGAAGAGCCTGGACAGACATCATGCACTCCTTAAGAGAGCACAAGTGCCAGCCCAAGCTGCTATACCCAGCAAAACTATCAATCACCATCGATGGAGAGACAAAGATATTTCAAGACAAATCAAAATTCACACAATATCTGACCACAAACCCAGCACTACAACAAATTATAGGAGGAAAACCCAATACAAGGAGGGAAAATACAGCCTAGTAAAAACAAGAAAACTCCTAAACAAGAAAACTAAAGAAAAAAACACAGACACAACTCAACCCAAAAAAGCAAAAATGGCAGGAAACAGAAACAATTATTCCTTGATATCTATTAACATAAATGGTCTCAACTCCCCAATAAAGAGACATAGACTATCAGACTGGATACATAAACAAAATCCAGCCTTTTGCTGCATACAGGAAACTCATCTCAGAGACAGAGACAGACACTATCTCTGAGTAAAAGGGTGGGAAAAAAACTTCCAAGCAAACAGCTCCAAGAAGCAAGCTGGAGTGGCTATTCTAATATCGAATAAAGTAAATTTCCAACCAAAAGCTATCAAAAAAGATAAAGAAGGACACTTTTTACTCATTACCGGGGAAATCTGTCAGGAGGTACTCTCAATCCTTAACATATATGCTCCAAATAAAAAATCACCCACATTCATAAAAGAAACTCTACTAAAGCTCAAAAAATACATTTCACCCCACACAATAATAGTGGGAGACTTTAACTCCCCACTTTCACCAATGGACAGATCAGGGAAACAGAAATTGAACAAGGACACTGCAAAACTAGCAGAGACTTTGAACCAACTAGAATTAATAGATATATACAGAACATACTATCCTAAAGTAAAAGAATACACCTTCTTCTCACCACCCCATGGCACCTTCTCGAAAATTGACCACATAATTGGACACAGAACGAGCCTTCATCGATATAAGAAGATTGAAATACTCCCATGCATCCTCTCAGATCACCATGGTCTACGGCTGGTCTTTAACAACAACAAAGACAACAAAATGCCCACATACACATGGAAACTAAACAACACTCCGTTAAAGGATAGCAGGGTCAAAGAAGAAATAAAGAAAGAAATTAAGGATTTTCTAGAATTCAACGAAAACGAAAACACAACATACCCTAACCTATGGGATGCAATGAAAGCAGTATTGAGAGGAAAACTCATTGCCCTAAGTGCTTCCAAGAAGAAACTGGAGAGAGCTCACATCAGCAACCTGACAGCACAGCTAAAAGCACTAGAACAAAAGGAAGCAGATATACCCAAAAAGAGTAGACGGCAAGAAATAATCAAAATTAGGGCAGAAATAGACCAAATAGAAACAAAAAAAAACCATTGACAAAATTAACAAAACAAAGAGTTGGTTCTTTGAGAAAATCAACAAGATTGATAAACCCCTAGCCAGACTAACTAAAGGGCAAAGAGAGAGTATCCAAATTAACAAAATCAGAAAGGAAAGTGGTGACATAACAACTGAAACTAAGGAAATTCAAGAAATCATCAGATCCTACTACAAAAACTTATACTCCACAAAATTGGAAAATCTGGAGGAAATGGACGAATTCCTAGACAGATACAAGGTCCCAAAGTTGAACCAGGACCAAGTAAACCATCTAAATAACCCTATAACACCTAAAGAAATAGAAGAAGTCATCAAAAGCCTCCCAACCAAAAAAAGCCCAGGTCCAGACGGGTTCAGTGCAGAATTTTATCAGACATTTATTGGGGATATAACACCAATATTCGCCAAGCTATTCCAAAAGATAGAATCAGATGGAATATTACCCAACTCATTTTTTGAGGCTACAATAACCCTCGTACCTAAGCCACACAAAGACCCTACAAGGAAAGAGAACTTCAGACCAATCTCACTTACGAACATTGATGCAAAAATACTCAACAAAATCCTTGCAAACCGAATCCAAGAACACATCAAAACCATCATTCATCATGACCAAGTAGGCTTCATCCCTGGGATGCAGGGATGGTTTAACATAAGGAAATCCATCAATGTAATCCACCATATAAACAAACTTAAAGACCAAAATCACATGGTCATCTCACTAGATGCTGAGAAAGCATTCGACAAAATCCAACACCCCTTCATGTTAAAAGTCCTGGAAAGAACAGGAATCCAAGGCCCATATTTAAACATAATAAAAGCAATATACAGCAAACCAACAGACAACATCAAACTTAATGGCGAGAAACTTGAAGCAATCCCACTAAAATCAGGGACTCGACAAGGCTGCCCACTCTCTCCCTACCTATTCAACATAGTACTGGAAGTCCTGGCTGGAGCAATTAGACAGCAAAAGGAGATCAAGGGGATACAAATCGGAAAGGAAGAGATAAAAACATCATCACTCTTTGCCGATGACATGATAGTGTACTTGAGTGACCCCAAAAATTCCACCAGAGAACTCCTACAGCTGATAAACAAGTTCAGCAAAGTGGCCGGATACAAAATTAACTCAAACAAATCAGTAGCCTTCCTATACTCAAAGGACAAATATGTGGAGAAAGAAATTAGGGAAAAGGTACCCTTCACAATAGTTACAAAAACTATGAAATACCTTGGTGTGACTCTAACTAAGGAAGTAAAGGACCTGTATGACAAGAACTTCAAACCTCTAAATAAGAAATTGAGGAGGATCTCAGAAAATGGAAAGATCTCCCATGCTCATGGATTGGAAAGATCAACATCTTAAAAATGGCCATCCTACCAAAAGCAATCTACAGATTCAATGCAATCCCCATCAAAATTCCAACCCAGTTCTTCATGGAATTGGAAAGATCAATGTGCAATTTCATATGGAATAACAAAATACCTAGAATAGCAAAATCCATCCTCAACAACAAAAAAACATCTGCGGGAATCACTATCCCTGACCTCAAGCTATATTACAAGGCAATTGTGCTGAAAACTGCATGGTACTGGTACAGAAATAGGCAAGTGGATCAATGGAATAGAATAGAAGATCCAGAAATGAGCCCTCATGTATATGGTCACCTGATTTTTGACAAAGGAGCAGTAAACATTCAATGGAAAAAGGACAGCCTATTCAACAAATGGTGCTGGTCCAACTGGCACTCAACATGCAAAAGAATGAAAATAGACCCGTTCTTATCTCCTTGTACAAAGCTCAAGTGTAAGTGGATTAAAGATCTCCACATTAAACCAGATACACTGGAACTCTTAGATGAGAAAGTAGGGAAAACCTTAGAACACATAGGCACAGGAGAAAATTTCCTGAACAAAACACCAATGGCTCAAGCTCTAAGGTCAAAGATTAACAAATGGGACATAATGAGATTGCAAAGTTTCTGTAAGGCTAAGGACATCGTCAAGAAAACAAAACGGCAACCAACAGAATGGGAAAAAATTTTTACCAACACCACATCAGATAGAGGCCTAATATCCAAGGTGTACAAGGAACTCAAAAAGCTAGACACCAGAGAATCAAATAACCCTATTAAAAAATGGGGTACAGAGCTAAACAAATCATTTTCAGTTGAGGAACACCGAATGGCCGAGAAACATCTGAGGAAGTGCTCGACATCCTTAGCCATCAGGGAAATGCAAATAAAAACAACCCTAAGATTCCACCTCACACCAGTCAGATTGGCCAAGATCCAAAACTCAGATGACAGCAGATGCTGGCGAGGCTGCGGAGAAATAGGAACACTTCTTCACTGTTGGTGGGGTTGCAAGCTAATACAACCACTCTGGAAATCTGTCTGGCGATACCTCAGAAAATTGGATATAGTACTACCTGAAGACCCAGCTATTCCACTTCTGGGCATATACCCCAGAGACACTTTAATACACAACAAAGATATATGCACCACAATGTTCATAGCGGCTCTATTTATAATAGCCAGAAGCTGGAAGGAACCCAGATGTCCTTCAGAAGACGAATGGATACAAAAATTGTGGTACATATACACAATGGAATACTACTCAGCCACCATAAACAATGACTTAACCAAATTCTTAAGAAAATGGCTGCATCTAGAGAAGATCATCCTGAGTGAGATAACCCAGTCACAAAAGAACAGACATAATATGCAGTCACTGATATTGGGATGCTAACCCCAGAAGCTTGCACTCCCCCAGAAACAACTCTCAGACTGTATGAAGTCCAAGAAATAAAGAATTCAAAAACTATACATATATTCACAAAACAAGAAGACTTTGACTATTTCCATGTTGTGTTTTATTTTGCATGTACTTTACGCTTATTGCAACTAGTACGTTTTCAATGCATACTGTCAAGCCCTTGAAAAAAAATCAAGTACTGACTAAAAAACATATTCACATGGTTTTATGTAAAATTTATTTTAATGTCTGAAAAAACAGTACTGACAAAAATGTATAATTTTAAGCAAAAAATGTTTAAAATATTTAAAAAAAATAATAAGCTGTTAGTCTTTTGTGTAGATGGAAATATCTCAAGAAACACTTCTTGTTATGATTAATAATTTGAGTCTTATTTGTAACAGATAAGAGACCAATGTATTTTCCATGTATTTTCATGTTAAAAAAAATAAATCTTGTTTTGAAGACAAAAAAAAAAAAAAAAAAGAAATAAATCAGGAAGCATTCTTTGAAGGTTTACATACTTCGACGCTACATCAGCATTAAAAAAATACATAAGATAAACATTTACCGAGTCAAATAAACAGTTGAGAAGAAGAGTTGGAAATAACACACATAACATATACACATTTATCTCTATACACACAAACACTAGAGACAGTTTTCTGCACTGAACTGAGATGTTTTTGATTTCAGATTTCTCATAAAACTTAGAATTTATGTCCCTTTTATCCAAATATATTTGTGCTTTAGTATAATTAAAGTTACTCTGTTAGAATCAGGTTAATAGATGTTCTGCCTAAAGTTATACCATATTAATTATATTACCTCATATTAATTATATTGCCCCTTTGAGGACATTTGTATAGTTTTATACTTAAAATGGAGAGTTAAGTGCTGCAGGGGGAGCCGTGGTTCTGGATAGAGATGCTGCTATCTGCTTGTGGTGCTCCCCAATACGAGTCTCCAACAAATGATGGGATGCAGCAGGAAGCTCACTTAAGCCTCGGAATTTGAGTCTAGTCTTGGCAACATAGTGAGAAGCTGTATCAAAAAACATGAAAATAAAATAGAAAAATATAAATGAAAGAAGAATAGTTGCAAGGGGTTTGTGCCAGAGCAGGGTAGGTGGGTGGGATCCAGAATGTTCAAAGCTCCCAAATTGCCAGCAGAGTGGTACTCTTGTCCTGCGTTCTTCTGAAGATACTCACTCCACAGGACCCCAACATAGTTTGGAATGGCAGTTTATCGACAGCTTGTACCTCAGACATGTACCATTTTTACTTTAGGAATCAATATTACTATTATGGAGTAATAGTAACTGTAATTTAATTCATGATCATGTATTAATAAAAACAGTACTCTAATGCTTTATAAATATCAATGTGTTTAGTTTTTCTTACAAAAATACAAAATGGGTTTATAATCTTTCTGAAGTTCTCTTTTGAGAATGGTAAACAACTTTAGTAAGGTCATATAGGTTGTAGCAAAAAATAGAGTAGGAATTTATATCCCAGCCTAGCTAATTGCAGTTCGTATTAGCCATTATTCTAGTTACCGGCTTCAACTCTTAATTACATATTATTCCTTAATAGTCCCCATATGTCTCCTTGCTAGCATTGACTCCAGTAAAGCTTCTATTTAAAGTGGCTCTGTAAACCTAAATTACACCTATTGATTTAAATGTATAATTTTAACTTTTAAGTCTAAAAATGGTCAGATGCTAAAACATCTATGAAGAAAAAAATCACTGCTGCATTCTAGTTCTTTAGTTTGCATGTAAAAATGCTCATATTTGGGAAACACTTTCATTTATCAAAATGGTTTACAACTAATTTTACCATGAGGACAAATTTTTCATTTTCTGCCTAGGCATAGAAAGATAAACTGCTCACATTTATACAGAGATAATTACTATATTCATAACCCTTAGATGTTTTTATTACTATTTTCCTTCCCTTCAAAGTTTCTGAATTTCCTGGATTTTTGATCAGTCTAAGCACAGGGAATTGTTCCAGATTGCACTTAATCTAATTTCAGAGAGCTAAAGGGAACCACATAATTTATACCTTATATGCATAAAATTTGTGAAACTGAACTTATTAAAGCTTTGCAGACAAAGGTGTTTATGGTTTCTTGGCAGGTTTTAATGGTTACAATTGGTGCGTGGCTGACTCATCATAGCTGTTCCTTAGATTCCTCTCAACATCTCACCACCAGGAACAAGAAAACTCTACAGCTCTGTGCTAACTACAAAACCATGAATTCTCAGCCTTTTCCCCAGCTAACAGGATTAGAGATCTTTTATTCTTATCTTAACATTTTCATTATCTTTTAGAGTAACCAATATCACCCTAGATGTCTTTGCTCTGCGTTCCTTCAGTGAACAGTAAAAGCAGAACATTTCCTTCCTCATTTCTTAGATTAAGATTATAGAAAACAGTACCAACTGTCCTAAGATACTGAGTTCTAGCTTCCTACCTGATCCTGGGGATCAAAATTCAGCATATTAGACAGGAGTAGCCTTTGTGTTTTGTAAGTGATGACAGGGAGATCCTTCTGACTTAACAATTTGGTTAATGCCTCAGAGGAAATGAATGGTAATTTAAAAGAAAGAATACCCTGCTACAGTAACTATGAGTTCATTTTCTTTGATTTGTTGTATATATTCTTTATTTACATTCAAAATGTTCTCCCCTTTTCCTGTTTCCCCTACAGAATCTCCCTATCCCAATTCCCCTTCCCTGCCTCTATGAGGGTGCTCCCTCACCTGCCCACCCACTCACTCCTGCCTGCCCACCTTGAAATTGCCCTACACTGTGGCATCAAGTCTTCTCGGGACAAAGGACATCTTCTCCCATTGATAAGGGCATCCTCTGCTACATATACAGCTGGAGCCATGTGTATTCTTTGGTGGGTTGTTTAGTATCTGGGAGCTCTGGACAGGGGACAGGGGGGTCTCCTTGGTTGACACTATTGTTCTTCCTATGGGGTTGCAAACCCCATCAGCTCCTTCAGTCCTTTCTTTAACTCCTTCATTGGGAGCCCAGTTCTCAGTCCAATAGTTTGCTGAGAGCATCCACTTCTGTATTTCTCAGGTTCTAGAAAAAGCCTCTCAGGAGACAGTTATATCAGGCTAATGTCAGCATGCACTTCTTGGCATCCAGAATAATTTTCTGGATTTGGTGAGTATATAAAGGATGGATCCCCAGGTGGGCAGTTTTCAGATGGCCTTTTTTTGAGTATTTGCTCCACACTTGGTCTCTGTATTTCCTCTAGTGAGTATTTTGTTTCCCCTTCAAAGAAGGACTGAAGCATCCACTTTGGTTTTCCTTCTTCTTGAGCTTCATGTGGTCTGTGAATTAATTATATCTTGGGTATCTGGAAGATGCTGTTTCCTTGGAGCCTTCTACCATCTCTGGTTTTATGTCTCTTCTTCATACATCCCTCACCCTTGTAGGGCTTTGATGAAAGCATCTCATCTAGGACAGAGTACCTTAAAGTCTCTAATTTAACATACTTTCCAGTTGTGGGTCTGTGTTAATTACCAGTTAGAGAAAGAAAAGTTTTTCTCATGAGTGTTGACTGGTTGGATGATCTACGTGTGTAACAACATGTCTAATATAGCAGTTTTGGGTACCTATTGAAGAGACCTTCTGCAGGTTGGCAGAACACAGAGGACTAGAATGTTCTGATTCTTTATTTCTTTTTAATTTAAATATCTTCTAGCATTCTGTTAATATCATTTCTTGTTTCCTGTAACTTGATAACCCTAAGAACTACAATAGCAATGTTAGTTTTAATGTTCTTATTTACTTATTACATCATTCCTTTTATAGATTTTTGGATTATTATAAATTTGTCCTTTCTTGACGCATCTTTTTTCCTATTTTGTTTCTGGCAACTTTTGACTGGATGTTCAGTATGGTAAGTATTTAGAGTTACTGAGTGTCTGTTATTTTTCTAGTTTAGAGAAGTGGTTGATGTTGTTCTGTGGCATAATTAATTGGCTTCAAATAATTTCTTTGAATCTTGTTTCAAAACTGAGGCCACAGCAGTTTGCATTTATTCTTCCAGGGCTGAGTTTTCCACACATGAGAAGTCATAGCTTCTGCCTACTGAAGCTATTGCTTGAAGTTTGAAGTTTCCCAGAGATTCTGGCTGGTAGAAATGGAGCCATGGTCAACGTCCTTTCAGCTCTCATTATTTCTGCTAATGCTTTAGCACAGTCATTTTCCTGACTGCAGGTAATTTAATTACATGCATGGGCTGCTGACTACTTAGCTGGAGATCTCCAGGAGAAATGAAACGGGTATGAATCTCCGGCACTCTCCTCATGCAGCTCTACTACTTTACTTGTATCTCATCTTGAGTTCTCACTTTCTAAACTCAGGGATACTAACAGGCTCTGTCTAGTCTCTCTCTCTCTCTCTCTCTCTCTCTCTCTCTCTCTCTCTCTCTCTCTCTCTCTCTCTCTCTCTCTCTCTCTCTCTCTCTCTTTTCTTTCTTTTTGCAAGCGATCCATAAAATGTGTCTTACTAACCTCATTAAAAAAAAAACAAAAAAACAAAAACAAAAAAAAAACAAAAACAAAACTCTTGACATTGTTGTTTCTCTTTTCCTGTCCTCTCTTAGATTGTCACTGGTTTAGATGAGAGAAAGAAAGAAAGAAAAAGCTGAATATCTCCAACTCAAATTCGACCAGTAGTAAAATTATTCTCCCCCTTCCAAAAAAAATCTTGAAATCTTTATTCGAAGATTTATGCAACACAATAGCATTGAAGAATAAACATGTATTCACTCTTCTAGATATTTTAGAAAAGAGGCCAAGAATTTGAAAGACAGAAAATAGAGGTATATAGGAGGGTTTGGTAGGAGAAGAGAGAAGGAGATGATATAACTATATTGTCTTAAATAAACAAAGACTCTTCTGCTTTTTTTTTTTTTTTTGGATTTTTAGTGATTCTTCAACACAATGTCATTTAGTTTCCATATATTTGTGAACACTTGTTATTGATTCCTAATTTTATTTCATTATGGCTGTAAAAGATAGTTTGTATGATTTTAATCTTCTCATATTTGCTAAGGCAATTTGAGCTAACATGACTAACAAGACCATTCAGTAGAATGTACACACTGCTCTAAAACCATGTGTACTCTTTTGTTGTTGGATGAATATCTGTAAGAAGCAAAACTGTTAGCTTGGTATGTCAAAATATAGATTGTACATATTATAAATTCACATGAAATGAAGAGGATCGAAGCACATTTAATAGAGAATTAAAGAAAGAGGAAATTCCAAAATAAATGCTTTGAACAAACAAAACATTATTATCTGTAATTAAATGGGATACTTTTAATACTTGTCGAATACTTATGATCAACAGAAATATACAAAATCTTATTTTTGAATAATTATGGACAGAAATACACAAATTTAATTTTACTACTAAATATTGCAATTTATATGAATATTTATAATGAGTAGTGCCACTTAATAAAATAATCTCAAATGATTTATTTTCAACACACATCCTTAGGTGTGCCAACATCTGAACAAAGGAATTAAACAAAGTATAATTAAAAAGTTGAGTTCAACGGCTCTTTTTAGTGGAATCAAGAGTGTCAGCTGTGGAGGATCATGACTGGGCTAAGAGTGAATATACCTCCAGATCAGCTTTTTCTCAATAAAACCTTGTCTCAAATGAAAGAAAAAGATCAGAAAATGAAAAAAAAAAAAGAAAATGACTCATTGTTTGTAAAATTGAACGTTTGATAAAAACCTTTAAACCGTTAAACAATCATATGTGAAATAATGTGAAATAATTCATATCGGGAAAAGTGTCAAGATATTGACTAATTTCAGTAAGAAGGAGCCATTATGCGTTCTAACTAGTATCCTAATTTTTGTATTGTCCACAGAGTATGTTGGTATAAAAGACACAAACTAGACTTTTAGTAGGTTATCAAGGTTATGAACCAATGGTGACATACTATTTTAATCATCTTTCAGATATTATGTTTTGAAGATGTTTTCTATGTATATGTTGTTTCTTGTCATGATATTTGTGCATCCAGTAGATTCTAAAGGCTCTCTAGTATGAACTGGTGCTTACATCCTGTCCCATATCTTCGGCTGGTCATGTGTTTTATATATCTATTATATTTATGTATTGTGTGTATGTTTATGGGCATGCCTAGACCACACTGCTTGTGTAAAACTATGAGGCTGACCTACAGACTGTTTTCCTTTCACTATGAAGGTCCAGTGGTTTGAACTTGGGTTATCTTGCTTGGCAGCAGGTGATTTTGCCCACTGAGACATGTTCAGGTTTCATCATGTTGTTTTATAACAATTATTGTTCCCATAAATGTTTACATTCTATATAATTTAAATTCTAAATTGAGTCCTGTGTTTACCTTTATTATCCATGAGAGTAACTATTAGTCTAGACTTCTCCAGAAATAGTCTTTTAAACTGTATATGACAAGCTGTAATTATTTTTCATGGTTGTTTAAACTCACCTCAAGGCTCTTATCTCTTGTCTAATACATATAAGTTAATGATTAAGTCTTTATAACAGCTTGCATAATAAAGGATCATGTTTTAATAATCTCTTTATATATGTTATTCTTAAGTATATTGGAAGACCTAATAAATGCTGATTAGATAGGATGTTGGTACCACTAAACACAATCAAACTTATACCATTCATCCTTTCGATCTCAATTTACTGATAACCATTTCCTCCTGTGTAAGGTTAAAGGGATATGGAGATGAACATATAAGGGATTTAAAACTTTAAGGGGGAAATGTCATAGTAACAGCAGTAACCAAGTAATGAGATTTTATTCAGGGCAGAGACTGACTGCAGAGGGATTTGGAAAAGTGTTCAAGAAGGGATGATATTTCAAGTAGAGTTAAACAGCAGGTAAACATCAGAAGTTCAGATGCAGGATGTTATGGAAAGAAGCTCTTTTATTTGAGGGAAGATCAAGTGTGGCCTTTGCCTGGTTCTCCAGGTAACCTCTGCCCAGGTCTCCAGGTGCCAGCGATCTATTGTTACACAGTTGCTTTAGTGCTCAGTGCACCTAACTCCCAACCCCATATCCATGGAAACGCTGGTGTTGACTTGTATCCTCTGCCCAGGTCTCCAGGTCTCCATGGAAACGCTGGTGTTGGCTTGTATCTTCTGCTGGGTGCATGTTTTCACTGTTTGCCCATTTTCTCCTCTTTGCAGATGATTGTTCAAGGCATCTTTACCATTTCCTGGTTATCACCTTAGTAGAAAATATAGAATTCATGCGGTCTTTGATGACTCGGGCCATTTTTACTTATTCTTTCTGCTCTGGAAAATTGCCTGTAGGATATATTCTTTAAGCAAAGCCATTTATTTGAGATAAATATGGGATTTTTAGGGGGTTTATATGGCATCAAGGCAGCCCTCAATGCTCAAGCATCTCTGTTACGATTCATTAAAAATAGCTTAGGTTAAGGAGAAAGAAGGAAGGAATGAAAAGGCTAAGCAGGGAAGGCATCAGGGAGAGCAGAAATAACAGGTTTGGGGAGACACAGGTTAATTAAAAAGAAGAGGGCTTGAAAAGACCAGATGAAAATTACTATTTCTAAAGATGTACTTTTAATTTAATTCATTTTTTTATGTGTAAATGTGTTTTGCCTGCATGTGTTCCTGTATACCATGTGCTTAACTGGTGCCCAAGGGGGCCAGAAGAGGGTATTGGAAACCCTGAGACTGTAGTTACAGATGTTTATGAGACACCATGTGGCTAGTAGGAGACATGTCCTCTTTTAGTTTACCAAATAATCATAACCTCTGAGCCAGCACTCTAGCACCTGTTAGTGTAACTATTAAAAGCAAATTAATGTGATGGGAAATAATTGTCAAGGCTAGTAAGGCTGGTTCCAGAAGATGTTTTGAGTTATTACACAGACACAGGTTCTGAGAGGAACACTGAGGCATCTCAGGACAGAGGAGCCACCAGGACAAAGAAAAACATAAGTTTGTGTCTCTTTTTTTGATGTCCAAAGTATTGGATATTTTAGACTTCTGATGAAATCCTGCTCTGGTGCATTTGTTTCTCCATTAGCTCCCCTCCTATATAAGGCAGGGGCACCTTTATCCCAAGGTGGCAGCATCTTTATCACTAGATTTTAGTCTATTCTGAATTCTACTCATGACTGTAGAACCTTCCAAGTCCTCTGACTTTAGTTTAGTTTGTCCCTTAAAGTTATAGCATCCTCTTAAGTTGCATCCCCTATATTAAGTCCAATGCATGCTCAGGTAGCAGGCTGGTATCAGTCTCTGCCCACTTCCTTCTTCTGGTCTCTTCCTTAGTTTTAAGTTGCAATAACTTCCCTAATTCTACACAAGTCTGTGTGACTGTAATAAAAAAAAGTACATAAATCTTCTGATTTGTTGTAAAGATGAACCTAGAAATTATCTACAATTTCTTTTATAGCATAATGTAAAAATTCAAAAACAAGTTTAAACATCAATTATTTTATTATAATATAATGCATGTTTGTATCTTTTAATTCGGACATCACCAGGCACCATTAATCACAAGGTATTTATTTTATGAAAATATAAGTTAGCTGGAAAACTTTTTAATGTGATACAATTTCCAATATATTCTTATATGACCCAAACATTTGCCAGGATTATTAGAACATCAAATGAGAAGTTAGCAAAACATATTTAAAAGACCATGTATAGTAAGCATGCATTGCCCTTTCAGGATAAATCTTTAGTAATTTATACTGTGTAGATTGTTCTGAAGCTGTTTGTATTTTAATATTAATTTCACTTCTCCTAGAAGGGCTGCCCATTCATGTATTCAAGAGATGACTATCTGAACCTTCCTATTTTAATTAGTAAAATAAAAGAAAGCCAGGGACTGGACAGGGCAAAGGAGGTGGAGAGAAGGTAGGTCTAAGAGGTCAGAGGATGAGAGGTGAGAGGAGGAGAGGTAGAGTTTCCCTAGGACCAGCTAGACCGAGGTGATTTTGATTGGCATTAAATAGCTATGAACCTTAAGGATTTTAAAGGTCTAGTATCTCATATAGAAGGGCAGTTTGTATCTTGCCTATTTGATGCAATCTTGTTGTGTAGAAGGTTTGTGGATTAGGAGTTGAAAATATAAACCTGTATGAAAAGCTATTGGGCTGTAGAGCTATGTTTGTGGAATGTTGGGGTACACAAACACCCCAGAAAGAGGCAGAGAACAGGCAGTAGTAAACTGCCAAGGGAAGGGAGTTGAGCGAACAGAGTGAGATCTGGTTGGTGACTTGGACCAGGTGGGAGCAGCTCCTTATCAGGGTCAGGCCTGAGGACTAAGACCTCAGGGACCACAGAGAGATAAACCACTTTATTATTATTTTTTTAATATTTAGTGCAACAATACTGAACTGTGAGTTATGAAGAAGAGGCCACTATTCTGCATAATGCATTAATAAGGTTTTTTTTTTTTTTGGTGGAGTGTCCTATGCCTATGATTTTAGTGGTTTCATAATCAGGAGGAAAGTTCTTAATTGGATTTCCATTACTGTTAAAAGAAAAAGCACAGTTCTATTTTGATGTCCATCCTTCTAAGAATTTTATATTCACCAACCTGTAATTGTGTGATCTACTTTAACATTCTACATATAAATTAAATAATTTTAATCCCAATTTCCTACACTAGTAGTTTTTAAAAATGTCACACCATGATATAAAAATCTGGCTTTCAAAAGGTACTCAAAGCAAAGGGACTACATTTACCATTTGAACACACTCAAATTCTACAAACTCAAGATAGATTTGCTTAAGGTGATTCCTTCTCACTGGCTGCTCCCTCACATCAGTATTATAACCTTTTGAAACCCACAGGCTTGTGGAAAATTGTACTGAAAGTATTTAGATACATGAAAAACTCTAAACAAATCATATACCACATCATTAAGGAAATATGCTATTAGCTTTGTTGTCCAATGGAGTCTACACAAAATGATTTTGTTTGTTTTAAGAGAAACAGCCTCTTAAGGAGCTGGAATTAGGTGATTGCTTTCAGCTGTTTGTGCTATAATCCAAAACCAGATTGCTCCCTTAGGGAAAAATCATTGCACAGTAATTCATTTTACACTAAAATGATTAACTGAACTTAATTGGGCATAGCATTTAATAAAAAATGAGGATCCTTTGGGGAAAGCATTTTTTATGTGTTTGCAATGAAAGAGTATAATTGTTATGATTGGTGTGTGTGTGTGTGTGTGTGTGTGTGTGTGTGTGTATGTGTGTTTCTCTAACAGCTTTATAAAGCCCTGGAAACCGGCATGATTTTGGTATAGTGTTTATCAAGTTCTTGACTATTAGAAAAATAGTCATTTTGTTATACCCTCATTGGAATTCTATTACTCCTGACTAACACCTTATCAATCCCATAGAAACTAAAGAAAGAGGGAGGCTTTGTTTATGCTGTCTGTGCAAATGTCTATGCACATGCACCTCAAGCTCTCTGTCCCCTGTGTTACACAGGGAATTTCTTTTTTTTTAATAAAAATTTCTTTAATATGATAAAGTGAAGTGTCATTACAGGCTAAAATACAATTTAATGCTGATGTTTCTGGACAGCTATTTTCCCACTAAAATGTAACATTTTACTGAAGGGGTATAATGTTCATCCTTTTTTGACATAAGTACATTTATTACTGTTTTGTGAGAAATTCTGATTTATGTTTCATCACACTTTAGTTTAATAGTACCATTGAAATAACTTTAAATTTCAAAAATACCCTGAAGAAATCTTAGTGTGAGATGAAACTTAAAAAGGAAAAATTACAGTTTCTTTACAATCCAATGAAAGAGATATGTATACCTAAGAAGGAATGAAAAATCTGCTCATTTTCATTAGTTATTGTTTTTAAATTAAACTTAAATGTAGACTCAAGAGGGTTGTCCTGATTCTTTTCATCATAAATTTACTCATAAGATTCTAAAATGCCTTCTCTGGGACCACTGGCACATGTATTTGTAAAATTCTCGTGATAAAACTAGAGATAACAGGTTCTCAGTGGCAACATACTTCTGTCATAAACAAAAGCATTGGCAAATAATCTGCTTTAAAGTAAATGTAAGGCACAGAGCAGTACTCTGCAGAAATATTAGTTTTGAAAAGGAACAATAAGAGAATCTATCTGCCCTAATTTATGCTGACATATCGCTTGATTTACTGAGTTCCAATGGCATCATAATAGACTAATTTATTGGTTGCCTTAAGAAAAGCCTTTGGTTTGTTCATAACTTTGATGGCTGAGATCAAGTTGCACAGAGGTTGACTTTACCATTCTTTCTGTGGATTGTATTCCATCACGGTAGAGAAGAAGAGATTATATGGTGAGATGGAAAGACAGTGTGGAGGTATCAGCACTACTCTGTATAAACTCCTCTCTCAGGAGCTCACTGGATCTCAATAAAGTTACAGTTATTATTTTCTAAGGGAAGCAAACTTAAATGCCTTCAACACCTCACAGTATGTTAAGTGGTTAAAGATTCTGTCATTTCTACATTAGTTTACTGGGGAAAATGTCTCTAGCATACCGTTGGAGTACACACTCAAAGCATTTGGACAGCATAGTCAATATATCAACAGTTATAGCTATGCAACTGGGAATGTTTATAAGGAACAAGATTAATTATTCTTTTACTTTCGTTTTCTGATTTTGCAGTGAATTTGTTTTAAGATGGTGATATATGGGATAGGTCTTCCTTACTCAATGTTCTATGTGGCCATTTACAAACTATTTGACTTCAGATTAGTTTTTTGTTATTGTTGTTTTGGTTGTTTTCCATTTTCAAACTTCTTCATAAATAAAATGAAAATGTTACAGTATGTATTTACAGATTCACTCTGAAGGTCAAGCAACCACTTTGAACAAGGCTAGGAACTAAAAGAGCAGATTCACCACAATTCATTCAGCCATGTGAATAAATGTTCTTCTAATATTGATGATGATGCTCCATTAAAGATTTTATTTGTCCTTGCAATTGTTTTCCACAAACATCCAAAATGGTTCTCTAATGAGTAGTGAGAAACTGGAATCAACATGTAGGTTCTCAAAGGATCAAATAGGCAAACTGTCCATGGCATACACAGACCATGGGAGGCCACTCAACAAGAAGAAACAAGTTGTCTATGCACAGAGGCATGAAGGGATCTCCAGGTGATATTATGGGTAACAGAAGCTGACTCCAAAGATTCAACACACTATACTTTATTTTCCTATTCATATAGCATTGTTAAAGTGAACAATATCTAGGAAATAGAGGTGGAGACTAAAGAAGTGGATATACTTTTATAAAGAAACCAGCAGGAATGTGGGAATTTGTTAAGTTATAGAATTTTATAATGTTTCAGCTCTCTTGGTGAAAATAGAAGCCTACATGTTGAAAAATTAGAGAGAATTAAATATATACATGCATATCAATATAAATAAAGCTGGAGGAACTCAAATAAATTCTGTGAATTGTAGCTATTTAATATCCTGGCTGCATGTTGAAAATGTTACCACACCACTAGATGTGTGATGCCAGACTCTCTTTTACTCTTGTTTTTTACACATGGTTTTATTTGTGTAATTCAAACCCCTAACTAAAGAAAAATTTCAACTAAGAAGAAAGCAACAGTAATGGCAACCTGTAAGAAATTTGAATATTACTATGAATATTTAAGAAGATAGATAAATATTAGAACTGGCTTCTTATAAAGTAGAGTAAAATAAAACATAAATAAAAATCAAAGGGTCAAAATAGACATGGGAGATCTTATTGTCTGTAAATCATCCAATGAAAATGGTGACTTCTTTAGCAAAATGACAAATGTATGGACACTGTCATGCACCCAAGCAAGTGTGATAGCATACGCTTTCTCACTATCATATCATGAGAAGAAGCTCCCATTCATTTGGTGGCTATTTCAGTCTCTGTGCTTTGATATCGTTATTTTCTTTCTTTTACAATGTTGGAGTTGTCACTGTTCTGTGATGTTGTTTCTTTAAAATTTATTAAAAAAGAACACTGCAAAGATTCTGAGTGGGGTTAAAATTAGGCAAGTACCCCTCGCCACTGTGTGTGGGAAAGAGCTAGAGAAAACAGCATTGACTGTAGTAATATAATAAGATATAATCAATAATTGTAACACAATATGATACTGAATGATGAACGAGAAATCAAAAAGGACACTAATGGCAAAAATGGTCTACACTGCCTAGAAAGAGGAGGCAAGTGTGCTTCAGAGAAGGTAGGGAGTCAAAGCTGAGAAAATATGGCCGGTAGGAACTGCAAATGAAAAGGTTGTGAACAAAAGAGAAGAAGAGATAGGAAGCCGAGAAAGGACTAATGTCCCAAAGAGCATTTTTTACCTGAAATAGCTCCTGTGATTTGTTGGGCATATTATATCCTCTTGGAGAATTACTAATGTATATTGACCCTCTTTAGTCAGATGCTTCTAATGTTAATGAAAGAATTTTTTGCAGAGCATGGACATAACACACAGGCCCTTTGCCACCTGGAACAGCAGAGATCCCAGAACACAGGCCTGGTGAGATTGCACTATGAGTAATCAAAGCACAGAGAGGGCTAGGCAGAGCTCACAATAAAGGTGCCCCTCTGGGCACAGAGAGGGCTAGGCAGAGCTCACAATATAGGGGCCCCTCTGGGCACAGAGAGGTGTAGGCAGAGCTCACAATAAAGGTGCCCCTCTGACCCAGAGTAAGGGACTGCCCTCTGGGAGAGGAACTCAGAAATCACCTGGAAAGCTGGGGTTCCCAGACTAAACACTTAGGACCACAGTAAGGCACAGGCCCTTGTCAGTGGGAACCTGGGTCTGCCTAGGAAAGGCAGTGCTTGAATTTCAATTATACAGGGCCTCTTACACCTGGACCAGAGGGAAGCCTGGCACATAGGCACAGGGAGAGCACACCCAGAGTTCTCAGAGAACAGAAAGTGCCTTGATAATCTGTAAAAGGGTCTATTTTGGCCTAGAGAAAGAGCCAGGTCCCTGCCAGTAGTACTCAGGACTTGGGGGCAGAGGGCCGAGCTCCCAGAACAGCCTCACAAGACTTCCCATACCTGAGCCCACAAAGACAGAGCTGAGTCACTGCTACCAGAACTCAATGCTTGCCCACTACAAGCCAAACACTCAGAAGCAATTTTCATCCTAAGCCCACCAGCCCTTGGATCCACAGAGGAGAAAGGTGCCAGTCACTGACAATAAGAACACGTATAATCACAGATAACAAGATGGCAAGAGGAAAACAAAAGAACTTAAGCAATAGAAACAAAGACAACCTGGCAACATCAGAACCCAGCTCTCCCACCACAGCAAGCGGTGGATTGCCAAACACTCTAGAAAAACAAGACTCAGACTTGAAATCATACCTCAAAATGATGATGGAGATCTTCAAGAAGAGCATAAATAAATCCCATAAACAAGCACAGGAAGACACATGTAAAAAAAACCTAAAAGCTTTTAAAGAGGAAACAGGAAAATTACTCAAAGAACTACAGAAATACAAAACCAAACAGATGAAGGAATTGAAAATGGAAATAGAAACAATAAAGAAAACACAAAAAGAGACAACCCTGGAGAACAAAAACCAAAAAAAAAAAAAAAAAAAAAAAAAAAAAAAAAAAAAAAAAAAAAAAAAGAAATCAGGAGTCACAGATGCAAGCATCGCCAACAGACTACAAGAGATGGAAGAGAGAATCTCAAGGGATGAAGACAACATAGAAAACATAGACAAAACAGGCAGAGAAGATGCAAAAACCAAAAAGCTCCTAACCCAAAATGTCCAGGAGATCTGGGACACAATGAGAAGACCAAACCTAAGAATAATAGGAATAGAAGAGGGCAAGAATATCAACTAAGAGGCACAGTAAATATCTTCAACAAAATCATAGAAGAAAATTTCCCTACCATTAAGAATGAGCAGAAAAGAAGCCTACAGGCCCCAAAGAGATTGGGCCAGAAAATAAACTCTTCCCAACACATAATAATCAAAACAAGTGTTCAAAACAAAGAAAGAATATTAAAAACAGTAAGGGAAAAAGGACAGGTAACATATAAAGGCAGAACAATCAGAACGGCACACAACTTCTCAATAGAGATGATAAAAGCTAGAAGAACCTGGACAGACATTATACAGACACTAAGAGAACACATATATCAGCCCAGGTTAGTATATTCAGCAAAACTCTCAATCACCAGAGATGGAGAGACCAAGATATTCCAGGTCAAAACTAACTTTATACAGTATCTGAACACAAATCCTGCCCTACAAAGAATAATTGATGGAAACCCCAATAAAAGGATGGAAACTACATCCTAGAATAAGCAAGAAAATATCTAAGCAAGAAAACCAAAAGAAAAAAAAACACACAGACACAATTCTACCTCTCAAAGCAAAAATAGCAGTAAACAGCAACCACTATTTCTTAATATCTGTTAACATCAATGGAATCAATTTCCCAATAAAGAGACATAGACTCTGAGACTGGATATATAAACAGGATTGAGAATTCTGCTGCATACAGGAAACTCATCTCAGAGACAAAGACAGACACTATATCAGAGTAAAAGGCTGGGAAAAAACCTACCAAGCAAATGGCCCCAAGAAACAAACTGGAGTAGCCATTATAGTATCAAATAAAGTAGATTTTCAACCAAAAGTTATCAAAAAAATTTAAAAAAAGGAATTACACCTTTTACTCATTACACGGAAAATTTATCAGGAGGAACTCTCAGTCCTTAACATATGTACTCCAAATACAAGAGCACCCATATTCATAAAAGAAACACTACTAAAGCTCAAAACATACATTGCATCACACACAATAATAGTGGCAGACTTCAACACCGCACTCTCATAAATGGACAGATCATGGAATCAGAAACTGAACTGGAACACAATGAAACTAGCAGAGAATATGAACCAATTGGAATTAACAGACATCTGCAGAATATTTCATCCTAAAACAAAAGGATACACCTTCTTCTCAGCACCTCATGACACCTTTTCCAAAATTGACCATATAGTCAGTCAGTCACAAAATAAACCTCAATGGATATAAGAAAATTGAAATACTCCCATGCATCCTATCAGATCACAATGGACTAAGGCAGGTCTTTAATAACAACAACAACAACAACAAAAAAAAAAAAAAAAAAAAAAACCAAAAGCCCATATAAACATGGATGCTGAACAATGGTCTACTTAATGATAGCATGGTCAAAGAAGAAATAAAGAAACTAAGGGTTTTCTAAAATTTAACAAAAATGAAAGTACAACATACCCAAATTTAAGGCATGCAATGAAAGCAGTACTAAGAGGCAAACTCATAGCTCTGGGTGCCTCCAAAAAGAAACCGAAGAGAGCATACACAAGAACTTGACACCACAGTTGAAAGCTCTAGGCAAAAAGAAGCAGATACACTCAAGAGGAGTAGACTGCAATAAATAATCAAACTCAGAGCAGAAATTAACCAAATAGAAACAAAAAGAACCACTCAAAGAATCAACAAAACCAAGAGCTGCTTCTATGAGAAAATTAATAAGATTGATAAACTCTTATCCAAACTAACTAGAGGCCCAACAGAGCGTATCCAAATTAACAAAATCTGAAATAAAAATGGGGACATAACAACTGACACTGAGGAAATTCAAGAAATCATCAGAGCCTACTACAAAAACCTATATTCAACAAAACTGGAAAATCTGAAGTAAATGGATAAATTCTTAGATAAATACCAGATACCAAACTTAAATCAGGATGAGATAAACCATGTAAATAAGCCCATAACACCTAAAGAAGTAGAAGGAATCATCAAACCTTTCAACCCAAAAAAGCCCGAGACCAGCTGGGTTCAGTGCAGAAATCTATTAGACACTTATTGATGACCTAATACCAATATTCTCCAAACTATTCCACAAAATAGAGTCTGATGGAGCAATACCCAACTCATTCCTCAAAGCCACAATATCTCTTATTCCTAAATCACACAAAGACCCTACAAGAAAAGAGGATTTCAGGCCAATCTCTTTTATGAACATTGATGCAAAAATACTTAACAAAATTCTTGCAAACTGAATCCAAGAACACATCAAAATGATCATTACCATGATCAAGTAGGCTTCATTCCTGGGGTGCAGGGATGGTTTAATATATGAAAATCAATCAAGGTAATTTGCCATATAAACAAACTCAAAGAAAAAAAAACACATGGTCATCTCACTAGATGCTGAGAAAGCCTTTGACAAAATTCAACAGCCCTTCATGTTAAAAGTCTTGGAAAGAACAGGTATCCAAGGCCCATACCTAAACATAATAAAAGTAATATACAGCAAACAAACATCAAACTAAATGGTCAGAAACTTGAAGCAATCCCACTAAATTCAGGGACTAGACAAGGCTGCCCACTCCCCCCCTACATATTAAACATAGCAGTAGAAATCCTAGCCAGAGCAATTAGAGAGCAAAAGAAAATCAAACGGACACAAATTAAAAAGGAAGAAGGAAAAATATCATTATTTTCAGATAACATGATAGAATACTTAAGTGACACCAAAAATTTCACCAGAGAACTTCTAGAGCTGATAAACAACTTCACCAAAGTGGCTGGATTTAAAATTAACTCAAATAAATCAGTAGCCTTTCTCTACTCAAAGGACAAACATGCAGAGAAAGAAATTAATGAAAAAAATACTCTTCACAATAGTCACAAATAATAAGAAATACCTTGGTGTGACTCTAACTAAGAAAGTGAAGGACCTGTATGTTAAGAACTTCAAATCTCTGTGGGAAGAAATTGAAGATCTCAAAATGGAAAGATCTCCCATGCTCATGGATTGGAAGGAAGAACATTGTAAAAATGGCCATCTTACCAAAAGCAATCTACACATTCTATGCAATCGCCATCAACATTCCAACTCAATGCTTCATAGAGTTGGAAAGAGCAATTTGTAAATTCATCTGGAATAACAAACAATCCTAGAATATTGAAATCTATCCTCAACAACATGAAAACATCTGTGGGAATAACCATCCCTGTCCTCAAGCGATATTACAAGGCAATTGTGTGAAAAACTGGATGGTTCTGGTACAGAGATAGGCAGGTAGATTAATGGAACAGAATAGAAGATACAGAAATGAACCTTCACACATATGATGACTTGATCTTTGACAAAGGAGCTGAAAACATTCAATGGATAAAGGATAGCCTCTTCAACAAATGGTGTTGACTCAATTGGCAATCAGCATGCAGAAGAATGAAAATAGACCCTTTCTAATCTCCTTGTACAAAGCTCAAGTGGAAGTGTATCAAACATCTCCACATTAAACCAAGTACTCTGAAATTATTAGAAGAGAATGTTGGTAAGACCTTAGAACACATAGACATAGGGGAAATTTTCCTGAACAGAACACCAATGACTTGTGCTCTAAGACCAAGAACTGAGAAATGGGATAAAATGAAATTGCAAAGTTTCTGTAAGGGTAAGGACACTGTCAAGAAAGCAAAATGGCAGCCAACAGATTGGGAAAAGATCTTTACCAATCCTACAGCTGATAGAGATCTAATATCCAATATATACAAAGAACTCAAGAAGTTAGACACCAGAGAATCAAATAATTCTATTAAAAAAGGGGGTACAGAGCTAAACAAAGAATTCTCAATTGAGGATTATCAAATGGCTGAGAAGTATCTAAGGAAGTCCTCTACAGCCCTAGTCATCAGGGAAATGCAAATCAAAACAACCCTGAGACTTCAACTCACACCAGTCAGAATAGCTAAAATCAAAAACTCAGATGACAGCAGATCCTGGCAAGAATGCAGAAAAAGAGGAACACTTCTCCACTGTTGGTGCGGTTGTATGCTGGTGCAACTACTCTGAAAATCAGTCTGAAGTTTCCTCAGAAAATTGGACATAGTACTACCTGAAAACATAGTTATTCCACTTCTGGGCATATACCCCAAAGATTCTTCAGCATACAATAAGGACACATGCTCCAACATGTTCATAGCAGCCTTATTTATAATAGTCAGAAGCTGGAAAGAACCCAGATGTCCTTCAGTAGATAAATGTATATAAAAATTGTGGTATATTTACACAGTGTATTACTACTCAGCTATTAGAAACAATGGTTTTATAAAATTCCTAGAAAAATAGATGTATCTAGAGAATATCATCCTGAGTGAGATAACCCAATCACAATACAACAGACATAATATGTAGTCACTGATAGTTGGATACTAGCCCCAGAAAGCTCTGAATACTCAAAAACCAACTCAAAGATCATATGAATCTCCAAAAAAGAATGACCAAAAAGTAGAAGCCTCAGTTCATAGGAAAAATAAACAACAACAACTAGCGTATAACACCCTCTCACAGTGTTGTACACCTAGACCTTAAATCATTTATAATCCAAGATCTAAAAAGATAGTCTTGTGACATTTTTTGGTATTTCAAAATTATTATGTCTAATCTATACATACCCAGAAAACTTTGACTATTTCCATGTTATGTTTTGTTTTACATACTTTATGCGCATTGTAACGAGTAAGATTTTAATGTACACTATCAAACCTTTAAAAAAAATCAAGTACTGACAAAAATATGTTCCTATAGTTTTATGCCAAAATTCTTTTAAAATATGTACATGTTTCTCTTAAAAAAATAAAGTTGTAAGAAAAAAATAGACTTTTTGGTACTTATTGTTTACACATGAATATAATGTTCATTTCAGTCTTTGGGAGACTGAGGCAACATAAGAAGGAGTTCAAGGCTCTGGTGAATAACATAAAAACTCTCTCAAATCAACATGAAAAAGAACAATTATCAGTATTCTTTATACTCTAATATTTACTTCCCTTATGAACTTCAGTGTTGAATTCAAGATCAGTCTATAAAAGTGCAAACCATAGCCATGCATACCCAAACATACAATCTTATGGAGTTTTGAAAGACTGGATATGAAGGTCATTCTGGGAAGTTTTCTGCATTTTTTTAATTCTGCATGGTTTATCCTGATTCTTAGATGATCATTAGCATAAGATTGTATGGAAATTTTAATAGGAAGTATGTTTGTGTGGTCTGGTAAAAAACTCTGACAAGCAGTAGTTTCTAGTAGTTCACTTGTTGCTATGATTTTTTCCCCAGAAAGCCTTATGCTACAAGAGGATTCAGTTCCTTGTAGAGGTGCTCTGTGTTATGTTCCCTGAACCTTCTAAGACACACTTAGACCAGAGTAACAGGATCAAGAGTCTCTCCTTTTTGTCTACATATCTTCAGATCTTGTGTTGTGTCATCATCACAAATTGTGATAAGCTTTGAGGCCAATACTTTTACTAGGTTTATAGGGGATCAGGTCTCCATCCAGTAGTGTATCTACTCCAACAGAGGTCTGAGACTCAAGGCAGTAGAGTAAATATGAATAAGGTGGACTCATTGCCAGAGTCTGCAGTCTGTAGCATGGCTTACCCACTAAGGACTTGTTGGCCTCTCACAGTCATAGGTGCCAGCTCTTCAGAATAAACCTTTAAATATACCTACATATGGGTATCAATGCTATTGGGTCTCTTTTCCCAGAGAACAGAGAATGATACCATTACTATTTCAAACTTTGTAATTGTGATTGTCATAAAGAACATTGAGTGATATTAATTATATGTTCTCTAAAACTATGCTCTGTGAGTCCTTATTTAGTGAACCAAAGAAACAAGAAATGTTTTCTTATAACATATGATGCTCTTTATGCTGTTGGTCTTCACTGGTAGTTTTAAAGACCCAAATCTCACATTTTTTCCAGTAACTTGTCATGAAAGTCATTTATATGTTAATTTAAACTTCAGACTTGATCTGTAGTTTGAGTGAATGAAAGACAAGATTCAAAAGCTGGATTAAAAATGACTTGCATTTTGCTGAAAATTGAAATGGAAATATTTGAAAATGCAAGCCATTTTCTCATTTTATGTCTTAATGTTATTCCGTTTATTTACATGCATACTGATATAAAGCATGATTACTCTTCTGTGCTATGAATTGGTAGTTTGGCTATGTAAACATTACATTATACATCTCACATTGCAGTAGAATTTGGCTATTGCTATAGTAATGAGAACTGTGTTTGCTTTTTATTAATATAATTAATGTAGATACAACTTCAAAACAAGTATTTTGACTTTTCATATTTCCAAGTTCAGTATAAATATAAAAATGACAGCTCCTTGAAACATAATAAACTTAATCAGGAGTATAAAAGAGCAGATATTTAACTGTGTGTCTTTTTAAATATGTATTTCTATTAGATACTCTGTATGTACATTTGAGATGTTATCCCTTTCCCCTGCCTCTCGCCCATCCCATCTTTCCCTCTATTTGTTTTCACAAAGGTGCACTCCCTTCGAATGACCCTCACTACCTCATTGCCTTGGCATTCTGCTACCTTTGGAAAATGTTCCCTCCCTGAACCAAAGGCCTCTTCTCACATTGATGCCAGACACTGATATCTTCAGCTACATATGCAACTGGATCAATATGTCTCTCAATGTGTGCTCAAAGGTTGGTGTTTTAGTCCATGGGAGCTTTGGAGTGTTTGGTTGGTTGATAATGTTGTTTTTCCCATGAGGTTGCAACCTCTTTTAGCTCCTTCAGTTCTTTCTTTTAACACCTTCATTGGCATCCCTGTGTTCAGTCTGATGGTAAGCTTCAAGCATGCTCAGCTGTATTTATATGACTCTAACAGTGTTCCTGAGGAGGCATCTCTATCTGGTTCCTGCCAGTAAGTACTTCTTAGATTCAGCTATCATGTTTGGATATTGTATATAATAGTGGCTATTCTGTATCTTTTTATTGTAATTCATAATTGAGGACATAATAAAAATGACACCCACCCTCCCTCTCTAGAACTTTCCAACAACATCTTCCTGGTGATCCTCATGATATATAATACGTATAGAGAAATATTTCTATAATTCTTTTAGAAAACAAGAATGGTTATTAACTGTATTTTGGTGTGTGTTTATACTGTCTGGACACCTGTGTGTACAGATATTCATGTGTGTGTGCACATATGCAATTGTAGATTAACTGCTAGGGTGTCCTCTTCTATAGCTCAATTTAGTAGGTCAATTACTGACCAGTGAGCTCTGAGGATCTCACCTACATCTTCACTGTTCTGGCACCAGACTTAATAGCACATGAGATTCTTACAACTTCTATTTCAATGACTCCTAGCACAGATTCTGTTGCCTATGATCAACATTGTATCCTACATTATTCTCTCATCTAACTTCATTTTGTCAGGGTTAATGAATACACCTATTCATAGACAGAATAAGTTGGCTGAACTCTTTGTTAAAATTCCACATACTTCTTAATTTTTCCCATGCAATTAATTTTTCCCTTTGAGTAAAATATTGTTTCCACACAGATCATGCCAGTAGAAGATTCTTCTTCTATGGTTCTTGTGGAGAGCTTTTGGGGTCACTTGGCAAGAGATTAACATGGGGGTAGGAGAAAAAAGTAGAGTAGGCAGGAATTTGACTTTGGGCTAAGACAGGGAAGTAAGCTCAGAGAGGAATCTGATTTTAGTCCAGAACAAAGAAATAGACTTCAGGCTCAGAGAGGGCTCTGATTTTAGGCTAGAACAAAGAAGTAGAATTTAGGCAAGAGTATGACTTTGCCTAGTACAGGAAAGTAGGCTCAGATAATCCTGTCATCTTTACAAGGCCTTAGAAACAGCAATTATGGAATTTTGTTTATGGCCTTGATTGTTCCCTGTTTATTTGTGTTCATTGTCTTGCTTGTTTTCTTAACCTAGAACTGACATTATTATTGGCATGTAATTAAAATGGTATAAATGGAGACTGAAAAAATGAAACCCTCCTTTCAGCCTCAGAACCGGTTGGGGGTTGTGCTACAATTTTGTCTAATCTTCTCTTTTTTAATTCTCACTTTTGCCCTAGGGATCCTGTTGTTTGATTGAGCCGGCCTTGGTGGATCAGATCCTATGGTGGAATTTCTATTAGCTGCAGTCTTAGCAATTGTACAGTTCTGGACACACTGTCTTTCTGCCTTTTTATAATGTTCATTAAGCTACCAGGGCACCAGCTGATTCTGATGCCTTACTCACACTTACTGATACTGAAGAAATGAACCACAGTTGTCATAGCTCTTTTAATTTGCAGAATATGAAAGCTTCTTTGAGGAAAGCCATAAATGATTAGTGGCCCAAAGCAAGTGAAACAGGATTTGGAGGTTTGGAAACCTTAAGGAGATATTACATATTGTTAAATCCTAATATGATTTTCAAGCCTTGGTATCAGAAATTATTTTAATACAATGTTATGTTTATATAACAAAAGAACTGGAAAAACTGCTTTTGTGAATACTTATTAAAAAGAATAAAAGTATTAAAAAATTTTTATGATATGAATTCCTGTGCTATAATTTGATATATTTTTATATTTATATTTTTATTTACAAATGGTTATCTAAGCAATGAATAAAATAGAGTAGAATGTACATTTTGAGGTGTAGATAAGATGTTCAATATATAAAACATATTTATATTATGAACTCATATTTTATGAATAATGTATATTCTATAGTATGGGTCTCAGTTTATATTTCATATACAGAGTGGTTCTCACATATATGTTATATACAAAGAACTTAGAGAGACTCTGCTAAAGAAAAGAAAAACAACCAACAAATAACCCACACAATTTTCTTAGTGTTTTTGTTATCCATGATTTCTTCTCTTTCAATCTACAGTTAGAGACAAAACATTGTCTTGTGTTTATTGACTACAGTGACAACCTCTGCTGTGGCATTTTACATAGGTACTAGATAGAGTATCTTGTCAGGCCAAATTTAAGGGTCATCTTCACCCATCACTTCCTACTCTGAACAGAAGATGGTTGTCTGGGTTCATATGACTACAACACCTTATTCCTAATGACAGTCTTTTGCTGGCTTCTCTCAGTTTTAAAGTTGTTGCTGTGCATCTCTCAGAAATGACAAGCTTTTTGATATTTTTATCTAAATTTCATTTTTTCTGAAAAATGTATTGAAAGATCCTCAAATTGGGGAAGCCCCTTATTTAAGTAGCAGGAAACATGAACCCAAGAAATGACAGAGAGCCTGTCTTGATGCAATCAGGCAAGAGGTTTATTTCAGAGCTCTGGGGATGACACATATCTCACGCAGGAGATAGAGGATTCGACCCCAAACTCAAATGGGGAGAAGTACTTATAGGGAAAATCATATAAGCAGTTAGCAACAGGCACGTAGCAATTTCATTGGTTTATTCAAATTGACACACTCTGTCTATTTTATATACAGTTCAACTCTAGGCCACCCTATTTTGGGGCACACCGAACTTCATACTTGTTTTTCTCAGAACTACAGAGCCAGACCTTATCGAGATCAGATGGTCTGTGGTTGGGCCTTTTTTGGGACATGTTATTTTGTTCTTAGCCTTGAGACATACTTGTCCTCAAGGCAGGGTTAGTGGGGCGAACTTAAATTTTAACTCTCTCAGTATCATTTCCTTTATTCTGGTGAATTTCTTTGTTTCATCATTAACAACTATGAACCAATATGACTAATTCCTTTTTATATTAAAATCTAAAGTTTATTCAAAAACATGTTTACTCTTTGACAACAAAAGCCTAGATACAAATACAAACTGCTAAGTGATCCTTTTTTTCAATGTGGTACAAAGTTAAAAATTGTTCATTTTCTAATTAATTTTCTAATACACTTTGTTATATGGCTTACTTTTTTAAAAAAAAGTTGGATATTTTATTTATTTACATTTCAAATGTTATACCCTTTCCAGGTTTTGCCTCTGGAAACCCTCTATCCCATCTCCCCTCCTTATGCTTCTATTAAGGTATTCCCCCAACCATTTACCCACTCCCTCTGCCCCACTATGGGAGGAATCTAGCCTTCTTAGGACTAAGGGCCTCTCCTTCCATTGATGTTTCACAAGGTCATCCTCTGCTACATATGTGACTGGAGCCATGGGGTCCCTCTATATATACCCTTTGGTTGGTGGTTTAGTCCCTGGGAACCCTGGGGGTGCTGATTGGTAGATATTGTTTTCTTCTTATGGGGTTGCAAACCAACTCAGTGCCTCAGTCCTTTCTCAAACTCCTGCATTGGGGACCCCGATTTAAATTCAATGGTTGGCTGTAAGCATTTGCCTTTGTATTTGTCAGGCTCTGTCAGAGCCTCTCAGGAGACAGCTATATCAGGCTCCTGTCAGCATGTACTTCTTGGCATCCACAACAGTTTCTGGGTTTGATGACTGTATATGGGATAAATCCCCAGGTGGGGCAGTCTCTAAATGGCCTTTCCTTCAGCATATGCTCCACACTTTGTCTCCGTATTTTCTCCCTTGAGTATTTTGTTCCCCTTCTATGAAGGCCTGAAACATCCATGCTTCAGTCTTTCTTCTTCTTGAGCTTCATGTGGTCTGTGAATTGTATCTTGGGTATTCTAGCTTTTGGGCTAATATCCACTTATCAGTGAGTGCATACTATGTGTCTTCTCTTATGATTGGGTTACTCACTCAAGATGATATTTTCTAGTTTCATTCATTTGCCTAAAAATTTCATGAAGTTATTGTTTATAATAGCTGAGTAGTACTCCATTGTGTAAATATACCACCTTTTTTGTATCCATTCCTCAGTTGAAGGACATCTCGGTTCTTAGAATAACATTATATGGCCACTGTGTCCATACCCATACATACTTTATTTCTTCCTGGTACATGTTCATCAACATATTTCTTATTCTGTCTCACTTCATGGTATTGATCAAACACACACACACTCAAACACACACACACAGACAGACATACACACACAGAGACACAGAGACAGGGAGAGATAGAGACACAGAGAGAGACAGAAACACAGAGAGACAGAGACAGATAGACAGAGACAGAAAGACAGAGACAGAGAAACAGGACAGAGAGAGGGCAGGAGGACAGAGAGGGTACATTTAAAATTCTACATGCAGTAAATGTGCTCTATTTTTTGTTATTTTTACTTTACCAACATAAAGCATCTTACCTACTACTTTTATCCCCTTGAAGGAAAAAGAATTTCAGAGTCTCTCCATTCTATTTTTAATTACTTTCTCCATTCCTAGTTTATGTATTCCTAAAGCACAGCTGGACAGTTGCTATTAGTAATGGGTGGTAAAATAATTTGCAGAGTTCAAAGCTCTTTTTATGTTTTCATCCTCCAGAGAAACTACAAAATCATCCTGTTAAGGATTAGTTCTCTAAGCTCTTTAAAAATAGAGTTTTTAACCAATTACAAAGAGTTATGTGAGTTGACAATATTAAGCCTTCTAGTAAATATTATACATTACTTTGTTCTTTTATTAGCAATCTCCCCGGTATATCTGGTGCAATATGCTACTGTCAAAAGCTGAAAAGGACTTCATTTAGCAAGTTGATATTTATCTAAATGTGAAAAATTTAAAAAGGAATATAGAAAACCAAACTTTAATAAACCACTTGTCTTTAAGACTATTTCTCTGGGTTAATGAGAAGTGGGATGAGATTCAGCTTCTCCTAATTTGTTTTCTCCAGTTCTTGGAATTTAACACAATCAACCAAGCTCATTAAAGGCACAAGTGTTTCTGGTGTACTGGGGGGCTATAAAGAGAAAGGAAAGGGAGAGCTGAGATTGCCTCTTTCCCTCACTTTCTCATCCTGTGGTCATGGTGGAAGTAGCCTGGTCAGTGTGTTATAGCCAGCTGTATATGCTGAGCAGGGCCAGGACTTTTTTTTTTCTCTTCTTCCCTTCTTTCTATGTGGCTCCCCTTTTCCCTTCACAAGAGAGTGTGCCAATCCTGACTTTTCCTAATATTTAGAAAATAGTGATGTTACTTATTTATCCCCAGAAGATACTTAAGGAAGAAGATTCTAACCAGTATTTGATAGACTGCATTGCATTGCTTTACAAGGAAACGTTTTGTAAAGCCAAGACCTGGGTTATTTTTATGGCCAGATGTTGGTAAATGGACTTTTTTTCTGAAAAATTTTAAAGCAATCCATTCAAAATGAAATGATATCTAGAATGATTCTTTTACATCATTTAATCATATGAGTAACACTACTTCAATTGCCTTTGTTATTTAAAAGACACAGCTGCATGTTAGTGTTTCTTTCTCAACTGTGACTCATTTCCCTTTGGCCTTTTCAGAACAACACACAGACCTACCTCCTGGTTGCCACTCTATTGGCTTTTTCTTCTATTGAAGTCACACAAGCAGTCATAACTGTAGAACATGTGAAATATTGTTTTATTTTTAACATAAAGAATCCATGTTTTTCACTTATTTTTCTCAACTCAATAATCCAGCTCAACCAGGCTGTGCTTCTGGATTGCAGACATTTTCCCACATTTTCTGTTTCCTGCTGGGCTGTAGTCTGCATTACAGAGTCTGCTTTTCAGGACTGGTTTATCTAGAGGACCTTCAGTTTCTAGTACTGTAGAGGAGAAGGCTCAACAAGCAGCCTTGACTTCTCCATTTTAAATTCAGAACTGAGATTTTTTTTTCAAAAGACAGAACAGAGTGTGAAAGTTGAGGTGAGCATGCACACTAGCTAAGTGGTTCAATAGTGTTCTGTGCTGAGCTGTTTTCCATAATTTCCACACTATTTGGTATGAAACTTACAAAGTTTTTTTTTTCTGCCAGTTCCGTGACTGAAAAAATAGTTTCAAGCTAATTTTTACTTGTTCTCTACCCCCCCCCCTTCCAAGTAGAAAAATCCTGCTAAAATCTTTAAAAACATTGCCATGCCAATGAGTTAAGGAAAAGACAAAGGGACACATTAATATTCCCTGGTTAATAGTTTATCACACCACTTGATCACTGGCCCTGTTCACCACTCTTTATGGGATTTTCTCTTAAAGCATAATTTCTTCTTCACATCCTAGCAGGGCTGTTAATTGGGTTTTGTATCTAAGTAATGATACAAATTGGATCAATGGCAAGGGCCCTGAGTAATTTATTACACTTTCACAGTCTATTGCTGAGAGATGGCTGATCAGTTTCCATGTAACTGAAAAACCATCTATTCTCCTAAACATTAAACAAGAAACAGCACCTGGACTGGTCATCTTGGGGACTTTATTAGAGGATCATCCCATCACCGTGAGTCCTTCCTAGTTTACATAGTGAGGATACTCAGTTTCCAAGGGCTCTCATTGCCCTTTGTGATGTACAAATTCATCAGTGTTCTCAGATCAATGTTTAAGGTGAGCCCTTGTGGTGCATGGTTTTCAATCAAAGTATGGACTTGAAGAGTCTCATCGTGCTATTTTAAATTCTGAATCAATCATAGCTCTAACATCCCAGTGTCAGTGATTAGGAGGCCCAAGGCTCCAGAGAGTCAGAATTTTGAGCAGAACTAAAAAGCAACTATCTCACTGAGGGTGAGAGAGAAATGCACTGAGCTAGCTCTTTCTTCATTATCCCAAACAAAGATGGATGCTGCATAGATGGGGGCAGGCAGGAAATAATATTTAAAAAGTCTACATGTGTGTTACATTATTGATCATATGTGAATGAAAACTTACTTTCTAAGAGCAAGTGTTTTGCAATGAAGAAATGATTAGGAGAATGAGAATAGTAACATAGTCTAATTGTTAAACTACACTGAAGTTAAACAGCAACTTCACAATTACTTTCATGGATGTATAAATATTTGACTTTTGTATTTTACTTTATATCATTTTTATTAACTATTCTCTGTATTTACATTTCAAATGTTATCCCCTTTTCCCCATTCCCATTCCCCCTCCCTTTCCTTTCCTCTTGAGTCCATGAAGGTGCTCCTACTCTCAACTACCCACTCCCAACTCAGCGCCTTGACATTCCCTTACTCCAGGAAAATGAGCTTTCAATGGACCAAAGGCCTCTCCTACTATTGATGCCAGACAATGCCATCCTCTGCTACATATGCAACTAGAGCCACGAGTTTCTCCACGTGTATTCATTGCTTGGTGTTTTAGTCCCCTGGAGCTCTGGGAGGGGGGTAATTGGTTGATATTGTTGTTCTTCCTATGGGGTTGCAAAGCCTTTCAGCTACTTCAGACTTTTCTCCAGCTCCTCCACTAGGGTTCTCATGCTCAGTCTGATGGTTAGCTACAAGTGTCTTCATCTCTATCAGTATGGTACTTGCAGAGTGAGCCTCAGAGGAGGTATTCGTATCTGACACCTGTGAGTAAGCATTTTTGGCATCAGCATAGTTCCTGGGTTTGGTAGCTGAATATGGGATGGAACCCCAGGTAAGGCAATCTCTGGATAATTTTTCCTTCAATTCCTGCTCTATTTGTCCCTGTATTTCCTCCATTGAGTATCTTGTTCTCTCTTCTAAGAAGGAAGGAAGCATCCACATTTTGGTTCTCTTTTTTTGTAGGGACTTTGTGTAGTTTAAGTATAAGCATAATTGTGGCTTTGAAGAATGAGTTGGGTAGTGTTACTTCTGTTTTTTTTTTTTTTTTGTGGAATAATTTGGAGAATATTGGTATTAGGCCTTCAATAAAGGTCTAATAGAATTCTGCACTAACCCATGTGGTTCTGGGCTTTTGTGGTTGAGAGACTTTTGATGACTGTTTCTATTTGTTTAGGTGTCATGTGACTTTTTACATTTCTTATCTAATATTGATTTAACTTTGATATCTGGTATCTGTTTAGAAAAAGGTCAATTTCCTCCAGATTTTCCAGTTTTGTTGAGTATAGACTTTTCCAGTAGGTTCTGATAATTTTTTGAATTTCTTCTGTTTCTGTCTCTCTTTTCATTTCTGATTTTGTTAATTTGAATACTGCCTCAGTGCCATCTACTTAATCTGGATAAGGGTTTATAAATCTTTTTGATTTTCTCAAAGAACCAGCTCCTGGTTTTGTTGATTCTTTGTATGGTTCTTCTTGTTTCTACTTGGTTGCTTTCAGCTGTGTGTCTGATTATTTCCTGCCATCAACCTCTCTTGGGAATATTCACTTCTTTTTGTTCTAGAGCTTTCAGGTGAGCTGTCAAGCTGCTAGTGTATGTTTTCTCAAGTTTCATTTTGAAGACACTCAGAGCTATGAGTTTGCCTCTTTGCACACACTGCATTCCATAAGTTTAGGTATGTTGTGCTTTCATTTTCATTAAATTCTAAATGTTTTCAATTTCTTTATTTTTTTCCTTGACCAAGATGCCATTGAGTAGAGGATTGTTCAGCTTCCCTGTGTATGAGGGCTTTGTGTTGTTTTTGTTGTTACTTATGACCAGCTGTGCTTTATGGTGACCTGATAAGTACATGGGATTATTTCAATCTTCTTGTATCTGTTGAAGCTTTTTACTTATACTGTCTGTTAGTCAAGGTTTTTTTTTAAATTTTAATTGGCTAATTGAGTCCATTGAAGCTAAGAGATAATAAGGAATAGTGATTTTTATTTCCTGTCATTTTTGTTGTTAGATATAGAATTGTGTTTGCTTGGCTATCTTCTTTTGGGCTTATTACAAGAAGATTATTTTCTTCGTTTTTCTAGGGTGTGGGAGTTTTTCATCAATCATCCTTTGTATGTCTGGATTTGTGGACAGATATTGTATACATTTGCTTTTGTCATGGAATATTTTGGTTTTTCCATCTATGTAATTGAGAGTTTTGCTGAGTATAGTAGCCTGGACTAACATTTGTGTTTTCCTGGGATCTGTATGATGTCTGTTGAGGATCTTCTAGCTTTCATAGTCTCTGTTGAGAAGTCTGGTGTAATTCTGATTGGTCTACTTTCATATGTTACTTGACCTTTTCCCCTTACTGCTTTTAGTATTCTTTCTTTTGTGCATTGGGTGTTTTGACTATAATGTTATAGGAGAAATTTCTTTTTTGGTCTAATCTATTTGAAGTTCTGCAGGCTTCTTGTATGTTCATGGACATCTCTTTCTTCAGCTTAGGAAGCTTTCTTTTATGATTTTCCTGAATATATTTACTGGTCTTTTAAATTGGAAATCTTCGTTCTCTTCTATCCCAGGTTTGTTTTTCGCATTGTGTCCCAGATTTCCAGCATATTTTGGATTAGAAACTTTGCCTTTTGCGTTTTCTTTGACTACTGTGTCCATGTTTTTAAATGGTATCTTCTGAACCTAATATTGTCTTTTCTATCTCTTGTATTTTGTTGGTGATGCTTGTATCTGTGACTCCTGGTCTCTTTCCTAGGTTTTCTATCTCAGTGTCATATAAGGTTTCTTTACTGTTTGTATTTCCATTTTTTAGATCCAGAATGGTTTTGTTCAATTTCTTCACCTGTTTGGATGTGTTTTCCTATAGCTCTTTAAGTGATTTTTATTTTCCTGTTTAAGGGCTTTTACTTGTTTACCTGTATGTATTCTCTTCTCTTTCTTTAGGGGTGTTATTTATGTGCTTCTTAAAGCCCTCTATCATCATCATGAGGTATGATGTTAAATCCAAATCTTGATTTTCTGGTGTATTGGCCTATCCACTTCTTGTATTGCTGGGAAATCTGGGTTCTGATGTTGCCAGGTTTTCTTGGTTTCTGTTGCTTAGGTCCTTGTGCTTGCCTCTTGCCATCTTGTTATCTGTGATGTTAGTTGGTCTTCCTGTCTCTGACTAGAGCTTGTCACTCCTCTGGTCCTGTGAACCTGAGTGCTTAGGGGTGAGAATGCTCTTGGGTGATCAGCTCTAGTGGGGCTGTGTGCTAGAGGCCTCACAGGAGATCTATGGTCTCAGGCTAGGTGCTCTGGTTCAGGTGGAGAGAGTTCCAGCAGGGACGGGGGGATGGCCTCTGCCACCTCTCCTGCTGGGTCTGGCTAGATGCATGGTTTCAAGTGAGGGAGAGAGGGACTAGAGTAGGACAGGGAAATTGGTTCTACAGCCTTTGCTGCTGGTGCTGCTCCACCTCTGTCTCCTGCCTTTGCTGGAGGATGTTAGGCCAGGCTGTTCCAGCAGAAGACTGAATGGTCAGTGAGGGGTGCATAGGCTTCTGGTGGTGGTGGCGACGATTTCTGGAGAGCAGATCTCTTCCTAAGCACGGGAAGTTTTACAGCTCTTATGACAGAAGCTCTCAGTTGATGGATTAATTTCTGTATACCCTTAATTCTAGACAGGTCTCATATATACAGTTTTAGAATGGCTCAGAGTCTGATAACAGGTACTTCCTATTGGCTTGGCCTGAGAACTTGGAAATACCTCATCTACATATTGGGGGGTGTGGTCCTGCTACTGTCTTGAGCCTACTGGATGTGTGGTCACATTCTCACCTGCAGAGGAAGGACCTGTGGTGTGGCTGTTCTGTCCTGAGCCTACCTGGAGGAGGGACCTGGGGTGTGACCAGTCTGGCTTGAGTGTAGGTCACATACCTGCAGAGAAGGGACTTGAGACATGACCTTCGGGACTCAACTCTCATTACATTGGGCTATGGGGGTCTGTAGCTGCATGAGAGAGCATCTCCCAGGAGACTAGGAAGCTGCCTGTCTTCCTTTAGGGTCCCCAGGGCTACTTATCTCGACCGAGAATCAGGGTACCCCTTCACTGCCATGGTCCCATAAGCTCTCTGCAGGCAGATTTTGGGTCCCAATGGCAGTAAGCAGCCATCTCTAGGCACAGATGGAGAGGCAGCCCCGCAATTCCCGTTTCTTTTACTTTTTAATTCATTCATTTTTAAAAATAGAACGGCTACTCTTTTGTCTCCAACTTATGTAACTGTTATGAGAGTAAAAGGGAAAAACTGTAATGTCATACTGGGAAACTGTGGCTGTGAATTAATCCGCCCAAGAAATATTTATTAAGCCTATATTATTTTCTAGAAACACACCCACACACACTCACATACACACACACGTGCACAAAGAGAGAGGGGGTACTGAGGAGGTATTTACATATATAATTTTATATGGTAAAGACTGAAGAAATGTAGATTATTTTAACAATCCATAGCCAGAATCCCTTTCCTGAGAAATGAAAACATCTGTCTGACAAAACTGAGCTCAGAAAGAAAAAAATAATCAACTGAGAAGGATGTCAAGTTTAAGAGTCAGATTGACTTAAGCAACGTTATTATCTTGGAAGGCCTTGGAGTTTTTTTTTTTTTTCTTAAAGTAAATTTCAACTTGTATAAGTGGAATGTTGGTGACATAATTCAGACTGTTTTGTTTAAAAGGCTTTCTTCTGGAGAAAGAAAAGCCCATTGTGAAATGAACTGATTGAGTGGAGTTGCTGTGCTCTGGCAGAACATATGCTGTTGGTATCCTCAGTTACACTTTGTTGTTGTTGAACAGTTTTTGATGGCACTATGCACCTGCTCCGTTTTGCTAATAAAAGCACAACAGCTATCAGCCACCCCAGTCTCCACTCAACAGACCCTGGGCTCTTCTAGCTCAATGTTTATATCAGATGTAATTTTATGGGCAATTTGAGTTAGTGATTCCAGCTTTGTTCTGTAATTTTCATGAGACATTGCTTTACAGATGAATCTCAATTAAAATTAATATCCACATTTCGATTATGGAAATAATATAGATACCACAGACTGAAAGTATACAAAAAACATATAACATTCCATAAATCTGAAATACTATAGAGAATATATTTATAAGCTTTTAAATGTTTTATTGTTCTAAGCGTATGTGGGTACTTAACATGAAGTTCATTTGTAATAAGAATAAATGTACTCATTTTTCCTGTTAATATTTTACTAATATTTTCATTGTAAGAACTGTCGCTTAGATTCTTCTGATGTGTGCATAAAGCTGAAGAGATCTTAAACAAATGAGCATAATTTATTTATTGCTAAATATTTAAGCAGACTTAAGATTTATTATTTTTAATAATGGTAACCAAGCAAACGTGTATATAAACTCTTTGTGGCATTACTGAATTGTTCATCACCAGATTTTATTTCCTTCCATTACTAAAGAATGTTCTTGAAACAGTAACATGACCTCTTCAAACACCACACAAGTTTGTGAATTACAACTACAATATTTTTTGTGAGTATATTTTCACATACTTTACAGCACAAAAGTCACTTCTGATAATTTCTAAAGTGTAACTGCTTGTTAATTGTAAATTTCTCCATTAAAAGGAAAGATTGTTGTTCTCTAGTTACAGTATTTTATTTTTATGGTGTGTGCGCTTGTGGACTCTGTTTGCACCATTTTCATACTATAAGCTCTGTGCTGTGTAATGTTCTGTCTCACCTAACTAGGCCTGAGAAACTGGAAACTTTTAATCTTTTGTTTCCTAAATTTGCAAAATATTACACATACATTGGTTGATGTGCAGTATTACTACATCCATGTAATGTAAAATGTCAAAACTTGACAAGTGGTGCTAGGACATTATATGGTTAAAGAACTTGAGGAGGAAAGCCTTGCAGTGTGCAGCAAACATTACAGTGTCCAGCAAATTCAGTGCAGAAGAGTGAAAAAATATACAAGAAAAAATTGATAGAATCATATGTCTGATTCAAAAACTGTTGGGCATTTTTTAAAAAATGAACAACTTTATTTTAAAAAAGAAAGATAAATGTACAGATTTAAAGCATTTATGCATAAAAGTATACGAATGCATTTTTATCAGTACTTGATTTTATTAAAGGTTTTGTAGTATGCATTAAAATCTTACTAGTTACAATGAACATAAAGTACATGTAAAACAAGATGTAAACTGGAAATAGTCAAAGTTTTCTTGGTGTGTAAAGATTAAGAATAAAGATATTTCATTTCCTTTTTTTTTGTTTTGACTTTTTTTTTCTTGAACTTCATATAGTCTGTGAGTTGTTTCTGGGGTGTTCAGAGCTTTATGGGATTATTATCCAATTATCAGTGACTGCATATCATGTCTGTTTTTTTTTTTTTTTTTTGTGAATGGGTTACATCACTCAGGATGATATTCTCTGAATGCATCCCATATGTTTGGGTATGTTGTGTTTTTGTTTTCATTGAATTCTAGAAAAATCTTTGATTTCTCTCTTTATTTCTTATTTGATCCTGCTATCCTTTAACAGAGCATTGTTTAGTTTCTATGTGTATGTGGGCTTTTTGTTGTCTTTCTTGTTGTTAAAGACCAGCCTTAGACCATGATGATCTGAGAGGATGACTGGGAGTATTTAAATCTTCTTATATCTATTGAGGCTTGTTTTGTAACAAATTATATGGTCAATTTTTGAGAAGGTGCCATGAGGTGCTGAGAAGAACGGGTATTCTTTTTTTTTTTTTTTAGGATGATATGTTCTGTAGATATCTACTAATTCCAGTTGGTTCATAACCTCTGCTAATTTTTCAGTGTCCTTGTTCTGTTTTTGTTTTCCTGATCTGTCCATTGTTAAGAGTGGGGTATTGAGGTCACCCACTTTTATTGTTTGGGGCACAGTGTATTTTTTGAGCTTTAGTAGGGTTTCTTTTATGAATATTGGTGCTTTTGTATTTGGAGTAATATGTTAAGGATTGAGAGTTTCTTCTGACAAATTTTCCCTGTAATGAGTAAAGTGTCCTTCCTTATCTTTTTTTGATAACTTTTGGTTGAAAATCTACTTTATTTCATATTAGAATGGCCACTCCAGCTTGCTTTTTAGGGCCATTTGCTTGGAAGGTTTTTTCCCACCCTTTTATTCTGAGATAGTGTCTGTCTTTGTCTCTGAGATGAGTTTCTTGTATGTAGCAAAATGCTCGGTTTTGTTCTAAGGTAGAATCTCAGGGTTGTTATGATTTGCATTTCCTTGATGACTAAGGATGTCAAGTACTTTCTTGGATGCTTCTCTGCCATTAGCTATTCCTCAATTGAGAATTTATTGTTTAGCTTTGTACTCCATTTTTAATAGGATTGTTTCATTCACTGGCTTCTAACTTCTTGACTTCTTTGTATGCATTGGATATTAGTCCTCTATCAAAGTGGGGTTGGTAAAGTTCTTTTTCCAATCGGTTGGCTGTCATTTTGTTTCCTTGATAGTGTCCTTATCCTAACAGAAACTATGAAATCTCATTAAGTCCCATTTCTCAATTTATGATGTTAGAACATAATCCACTGTTGTTTTGTTCAGGAAAATTTCCCCTGTGTTTATTTGTTCTAAGGTTTTCACTACATTATATTCCAATAGTGTCAGTGGACCTAGTTTTATATGGAGATCATTGATCCACTTGCCCTAGAGCTTTGTACAAGGAGATAAGAAGGAGTCTATTTTCATTCTTCTGCATGCTGATTGCCAGTTGAACCAACACCATTTGTTGAAGAGGTTGTGCTTTTTCCATTGAATGTTTACAGCTCCTTTGTCAAAAATCAAGTGACCATATGTGTGAGGGTTCATTTCTGGATCTTCTATTCTGTTCCATTAATTTATCTGCCTATCTCTGTACTAGTACCATGTGGTTTTTAATACAGTTGCCTTGTAGTATAACTTGAGGTCAGGGATGGTGATTCCCACAGATGTTTTCTTTTTGTTGAAGATGGATTTCGATATTCTAGGTTTTTGGTTATTCCAGATGAATTTGCAAATTGCTCTTTTCAACTCCAGAAAGAATTGACTTAGAATTTTGATGGGAATTACACCTAATCTGTAGATTGTTTTTGGCAAGGTGGCCATTTTTACAATGTTGATCCTTTCAATCCATGGGCATGGGAGGTCTTTCCATCTTCTGAGATCTTCTTCAATTTCCTTCTTCAGAGAGTTTAGGTTTTAGTCATACAGTCTTTCACTTGCTTAATGAGAGTCACACCAAGGTATTTCATATTGTTTGTGACCATCATGAAGGGTATCTTTTCCCTTATTTTTTTCGCAGCATGTTTGTCCTTTGAGTAGAGGAAGGCTACTGATTTGTTTTAGTTAATATTATATCCTGCCACTTTGTTGAAGTTGTTTATCAGCTGCAAAAGGTCTCTGGTGTATTATTTCGGGTCACTTAAGTATACTATTATTTCATCTGCAAATAGCGCTATTTTTATTTTTTCCTTTCTGATTTGTATCCCATTGATTTCTTTTTGCTGTGACCAGTACTTCCAGTACTATGTTGAGTAGGTAGGGGGAGAGTGGGCAGCCCTTTCTATTCTCTGATTTTAGTGGGATTGCTTCAATTTTCTCACTGTTTAGTTTGGTGTTGGCTATTGGTTTGCTCTATATTGCTTTTATTATGTTTAAGTATGGGCCTTGGACTCCTCTTTTTTTCCAAGACTTTTAACATGAAAAGGTATTGAATTTTGTCAAATGCTTTCTCAGCATCTATTGAGTTGTCCTCGTTTTTTTTTTTCTTTGAGTTTGTTTATAAGGTGGTTTATGTTGATGGATTTCCATGTAGTAAATAATCCCTGCCTCCCAGGGATAAAACTTACTTGAACATGGTGTATGATCATTTTGATATGTTCTCGGATTCAGTTTGCAAGAATTTTGTTGAGTATTTTACATGAATCTTTATAAGGGAGATTGGTCTGAAGATCTCTTTCCTTCTAGGGTCGTTGTGTGGTTTAGTAATGAGAGTTATTGTGGCTTTAAGAATAAGTTGGGTCTTGTTCCATCTGACTCTATTTTGTGGAATAGTTTAGAGAATATTGGTATTAGGTGGTCAACACATGTCTGATAGAATTCTTCACTGAACCTATCTGGTCCTTGGCATTTTTTTGGTTGGGAGGCTTTTGATTACTGTTTCTATTTCTTTAGGTGTTATGGGCTTATTTACATGGTTTATCTGGTCCTGGTTTAACTTTGATATCTGGTATCTGTTTAGGAATATATCCATTTTCTCCAGATTTTCCAGTTTTGTTGAGTATAGGCTTTTGTAGTAAGATCTGACTATTTCTTCAATTTCCTCAGTTTCAGTTGTTTTGTCCCCACATTTATTTCAGATTTTGTTAATTTGGTTACTCTCTTTTCCCTCTAGTTTGTCTGGTTAAGGGTTTATCAATCTTGTCAATTTACTCAAAGAACAAGCTCTTGCTTTTGGTGGTGTTTTGTATGGTTCTTTCTGTTTCTATTTCGTTAATTTCTGCTCTGAATTCGATTGTTTCTTGCTGTCTACTTCTTTTGGGTGTCTTAATCTTTTTTTGTTTTAGAGCTTTCAACTGTGCTTTCAAGTTGCTAGTATATGTTCTTTCCAGTATATTTTTGGAGGCCTTCAGAGTTATGAGTTTTTCTCTTAGTACTACTTTCATTTCACCCCATAGCTTTGGGTATGTTGTGGTTTCATTTTTAGTAAAGTTTAGAAAATCATTAATTTCTTTATTTCTTCTTTGACCATGTTATCATTGAATAGAGCATTATTCAGCTTCAAAGTACATATAGGGATTTGTTGTCTTTGTTGTTATTAAAGACCAGCCTTAGTCTATGTTGCTCTGATAGGATGCAAGGGAATATTTCAATCTTCTTATATCTATTGAGGCTTGTTTTATGACTGACTATATGGTCAATTTTGAACAAGGTGCCATGAGGTGATGAGAAGAATTTGTAATATTTTCTTTTATTAGGATAAAATATTCTGTAGATGTCTGTTAATTCCAATTTGTTTATTACCTCTGCTAGTTTCACTGTGTCCCTGTTCATTTTCTGCTTCTATGATCTGTCCTTTGATGAGAGTGGAGTGTAAAAGTCTCCCACTATTATTGCATGTGGTGCAATGCATGTTTTAAATTTTGGTAGGGCTTCTTTTATGTATATGGGTGCTATTGTATTAGGAGCATATATATTAAGGCTTGAGAATTCATCCTGATAAATTTTCCTTGTGAAGAATAAAATGTGTCCTTCCTTATCTTTTTGATAAGGTTTGGTTGAAAGTCTACTCTAGTCGATGTTATCATGCCTACTCCAGCTTATTTATTGGGGCCGTTTGCTTGGAAGGTTTTTCCCCAGCCTTTTACTCTGAGATAGTGTCTGTCTTTGTCTCTGAGATGAGTTTCCTGTATGCAGCAAAATGCTGGATTTTGTTTATGTATGCAGTATGACAGTCTATGTCTCTTTATTGGGGAATTGAGTCCATTGATTTTAATAGATATTAAGGAATAGTGCTTGCTGTTTCCTGCTATTTTTGCTTTTAGAGACAAAATTATATCTGTGTGTCTATCTTCATTTGCTTTTCTTGCTTAGTTATTGTCTTGCTTTTTCTTGGATGTAGTTTTCCTCCTTGTGTTGTGTTTTTCAGGACTTATTATTTGTAGGGCTTGATTTGTGTTCAGATATTGTATAATTTAGTTTTGTCCTGGAATATCATGGTTTCTCTATCTATGGTGATTGCGAGTTTTGTTGGGTATTGTAACCTAGGCTGACATTTGTGCTCTCTTAGTGTTTATATGATGTCTATTCAGGATCTTCTAGCTTTCCTAGTCTCTGTTGCGAAGTCGGGTGTTATTCTGATTGGTGTGCTTTTATATATTACATTTCTTTTTTCTCTTACTGTTTTTAGTATTCTTTCTTTGTTTTGAATGCTTGTTGTTTTGATTATTATGTGTTGGGAAGAGTTTCTTTCCTGGTCCAATTACTTTAGGGTCTGTAGGCTTCTTTTGTGCTCATGGTCTTCTCATTCTTAATGGTAGAGAAGTCTTCTACTATTTTGTTGAAGATATTTACTGTACCTTTCAGTTGATATTTTTTGCCCTCTTCTATTCCTATTATTTTTAGGTTTGTTCTTCTCATTGTGTCCTGGATATTTTGTAAGTTCTGGGTTAGGAGATTTTTGGTCTTTGCATCTTCTCTGACTGTTTTTTCTATTTTTCCTATGTTGTCTTAGGCCCCTGAGATTCTCTATTCCATCTTTTGTAGTCTGTTGGTCATGCTTGCATCTGTGACTCCTCATTTCTTTTTTAGGTTTTCCATCTGTAGGGTTGTGTCTTTTTGTGGTTTCTTTATTGTCTAATTCCATTTTCAATTTCTTTATCTGTTTAGCTTGTTTTCCTGTAGTTCTTTGAGTGATTTTTATGTTTCCTCTTTAAAAGCTTCTATTTGTTTATGTGTGTCCTTCTGTGCTTGTTTAAGGGAAGTTATTCATGTGCTTCTCAAAGATCTTTATTATCATTGTGAGGTATGATTTCAAGTCTTAGTCTTCTTTTTCTGGAGTGTTCAGCATTCTACTGCTTGTTGTTGTGATAGAGCTGTGTTCTGATGTACTAGGTTGTCTTTGTTTCTATTGCCTAAGATCTTTCATTTTCCTCTTGCCCTCTTGTTATCTGTGATTATGCATGTTCTTGTTTTCAGTGACTGGCATCTTTCTCTCCTGTGGATCTGAAGGCCCGTGGTCTCAGGGAGAAAACTGCTTCTGAGTGTTCAGGTTTTAGTGGGCAATCAGTGAGTTCTGGTAGCAGTGACTCAGCTCTGTCTTTGTGGGCTTAGGTGTTTGAGTTCTTGTGAAGCTGTTCTGTGAGATCAGCCACTGCCCACAGGTCCAGTATTACTGGCAGAGACCTGGCTCTTTGTCTAGGCCAAAATGGACCCTTTTCCAGATAACACAGTACTTTCTGCTCTTTGAGAACTTCTGGTGTGCTCTCCCTGGGCCTGTGTGCCAGGCCCTCCACTGGTCCAGGTGTATGAGGGCCTGTAGAGCTGAACTTCAAGCACTGCCTTTTCCGTGCAGACCTTTGTTTCCACTGACAAATGCCTGTGCCTTACTGTGGGCCTATGTGTTTAGACTGTGAGTACAGGCTTTTCAGGTGGATCCTGAGTCCCTCTGCCAGAGACTCAGCCCTTACTGTAGGCCGCTGGGGCACCTTTTCTGGGATCTGTGCCTAGCCTTCTCCGCACTTTGGTTACTCACATTACAATCTCACCAGACCTGTGTCTTCCCATTTTCCCCATTCTAAGAATTACTGGAGCATCCACACTTTTGTCTCCTTTCTTCTTGAGTTTCATACGGTAAGTAAATTGTATCTTGGATATTTTGAGCTTTTGGGCTAATATCCATTTATCAGTGAGTTCATACCAAGTGTGTTCCTTTGTTACTGGGTTAGCTCACTTAGGATAATATTTTCTAGTTCCATCCATTTGCCTAAGAATTTCATGCAGTCATTGTTTTTAATAGCTGAGTAGTACTCCATTGTGTAAATGTACCATATTTTCTTTACCCATTCCTCTGTTGAGGGACACTGGCTTTTGGCTGCTATGAACATAGTAGAGCATGTGTCCTTGTTATATGCTGGAGCATCTTTTGGGTATATGACCAGGAGCAGTTTATCTGTGTATCAGGTAATACTATATCTAATGTTCTTTGTTTCTATTTCCCATGACTTTTCACTTTCCCCCTTGTCTGCTGTTGTACCCATCTGTTTTCTCATAAATCCTTTGTGACTTAACTTTAGAAATTTTGCAATATCTTTTCTTTTCTCTTTATTGATGACATTTTTACTATTTCATAGAGTGTGCATATTTTGGTAAACTAGACAATTAACCTTCTCTCACTGTTAGCTTCAGTCTTCCAGGAACTTGCTCGCTCATTTTTTCATTACTTTTACTGACTGTAAAATCTAATTAGATACTCAGAATGTGTCTTTAAACAGGCATCTCCCTGTCCTGAATTCACACAACTGTGAGAAGCTTAATAAAATTCCTTCTTCGTAGGCATCATGCCATCTTCCATACATATCACCACAAGAAAACAGAGGATCACAATACACACTCTCAAACATTAATATTGAAAAATTATGGTTCTCAAACACTAAGTTAGTTCTGCCACTTAAGAATTTGCAACAACTGTAGGATTTCTCTGGTAGGATTTTTTGGAGTCACTTATGTATACTATCATATCATGCACAAATAGTGACATCTTGACATCTTACCTTGTACTATCTATCTCCTTGATCTCCTTTAATTGTCTAGTTGCTCTAGGTAAAGTATTGAGGATTATATTGAATTTATATGAAGAGAATGTACAGCCTTGTATTGTCCCTGATTTTAGTGGGATTGCTTCAAGTTTCTCTTTATTTAATTTGATGTTGGCTGGTAGTATGCTTTATGTTGTTTATATTTATTATATTTAAGTTTGTGTCATAAATCTCTGATTTTTCTAATACTTTTAACATGAAGGGATGTTTTACTCAGGCACCAAACTGATACTTTTACTGATACCGTGTTGTCCTGGTAGACAGGACCTAGCATGTGTATTCTGTGAGATGCTCTACTAGTATCTGGCTGAGACAGATGCAGATACTTACAGCTAACCATTGAACTCAGGTTGGAGACTCCTACGGAAGAGCTAGGGGAAGGACTGAAAGAGCAACCCCATAGAAACAGCAAGAGTATCAACAAACCTGTACCGCTGGGAGCTCCTAGAGTCTAAGTCACCAAACAAAGAGCATGCATAGGCTGTTCTATTGCCACTGACACACATATGTAGAAAGGCGCTGCCTTGTCTTGCCTCAGTGAGAGAGGATGCACCTAATCCTGTAGAGACATAATGCACCAGAAAAGGGAGGTGTGTGTGTGTGTGTGTGTGTGTGTGTGTGTGTGTGTGTGTATGTGTGTGTGTATATGTGTGTGTATATGTGTGTGTGTATGTGTGTGTGTGTATGTGTGTGTATGTGTGTGTGTATATATATGTGTGTGTGTATGTGTGTGTGTATGTGTGTGTATGTGTGTGTGTATATGTGTGTGTGTATGTGTGTGTGTATGTGTGTGTATGTGTGTGTGTGTATGTGTGTGTGTATGTGTGTGTGTGTGTATGTGTGTGTGTATGTCTGTGTGTGTGTGTGTGTGTTTGGGGTAGGGTTGCTATGGCGGTGGTGGTTGGGTGTGAGAGCACCCTTTCAGAGGCAAAGTGGTGTCAAAATTGGAGTGAAGAACTCTTGGAGGGGGTACCAGAAAGGAAACCCACACTTGAAATGTAAATAAATTAAATAAATATAAAAATTAAAATAAAGATTTTTTATAGCAAAATAAAGGAACAGTTGAGTATTTTCCAGAGGTCGCAGGTGATGGAGGAGCAGAAGATATGAGAAATAGTTTTTAGTTTTCACTCTTATTCTTTCTCACAGGCTAGTTCTCCCTAGATTCCTCGACCTTTTTTGATCTTTTAAAGTTTTAATTCTTTAGAATAAAGTACCTTTTTCTGAAATCCACGAATAAGTGAAGGCAAAAGTTCCACTAAGGAAATTATAGCTTTTCCTCAGCCTTTATTCATGCCTTTTCTTTATCATCTCAGCTAATGTCAGCAAAGTGTCATCCTAACAACAGGGCATTTGGCTAGCAGCCAGTGACAAACTCTGATGTGTGAGCAGTCACAGCAATACATTCAGAACCTTGTGTTTCAGTGAGAAGGCTATAAATAATTTTAACACACTTAAAATGTATGTGAAAAAAGAGAAATGTGTGCAAAATATTATGAGTAACTATAGTGTCCTGAGACCATAGGATATATATTTTGTGCTAAATGGCTTTCTTATAACATCCCAGAGAACTATATCTTTAACACATTTAAATTATTTTTCTTAAATGTATTTATTTGTTCATTCATCTTTCATTTATTACATCTCAACTACAGTTTCCTCTCCTCTCTTCCCAGTTTCTCTTCCATCTCCCATATTCTTTATAACCACTACTTTTCCACCTCCCTTCAGAAAAGGGCAGGCCTCAGGGATGGCAACCAAACATGGCATAACAAGATAGAGTAAGAGGAGGCATATACCCTCCTATCAAGGCTGGAGGAGCCAACTCAGTAGGAGGAAGGTCTCAAAAGCAGGCCAGCAGCCAGAGAAAGCCCCCTGCAAAGGATTCAGACTCACACTGGCTCTCCAATTGTTACTTCAGTTCCTATGACCTACATCAGCCCTGGTTAATTGATTCTGTGGACCATGTTCTTGTGGTGTTAAAGAATCCTCTGACTTCTACATTTCTTCCTCCCACTCTCCCAAGGTGAAGCCTGTGCTTTACCTAATGTTTGGCTTTGGAACTCTGTATCTGGTCCTATTAGTCATTGCATAAAGTCTCTCTAGTGATGATTATACTAGGTTCCAGTCTATGAGTGTAGCGGAATATTATTAGGAATTACTATGTTTTTTGGATCCATAATGTTTGCTTTTATCCTAGGTCTTTGGGCTATCCAGCCTCTGATTTCTGGCCATCCAGGTAGTGTTTCCCTCTCCCTCTCCCTCTCCTTCTCCCTCTCCCTCTTCCTCTCCCTCTCCCTCTCCCTCTCCCTCTCCCTCTCCCTCTCCCTCTCCCTCTCCCTCTCCCCCTTCCCCTCCTACTCCCCCTCCCCTCCCTTTTCCCTCTCCCTTTTTCTTTTGAGCAAGCATACACACCATGGGTTTCAAGTTTTCAAGTTGGACCAGTCAGTGGCTGATATATTTAATTATACTAACTATAGATATTGAGTACCTCTATACTTTACTTAAAGGTATGGGAGACAAGTATATTATTTTTTACTTGGTTCTTGAAGTAAATGATCATAAGGAAAAATAAGGAAGAAATTCAATTGAAAATAAATAACACATTTCCAAATAAGTCTGGAAAAATGATAAGTAATTAAGGTCTACTTTTACCATCCCACCACTCTTTAATTGCTCTCACTATCTGTTATGTCTTACTGGGAATTTCTTCTCACAGAACTTCGTTCTCTTAAGTTTTAATGGTATCTTCTTCCAGCTTACCTAACCTGCTTTATTAGGATATTTTAATATCCCATTAACTGTGACAGTGAGCTACTTGGGTAAACTAATGCTAATTCTGTGCTAACAATCACTCATCAAACCTTCTTTAGAGGTAAGGAGAGCATTCTCATGCTCTCTTGCTGAGATGATGTCTGAGGGTGTCACCAAGATCTACAGAAGGAGTGAAGGACACCAATTAATGTATTGAAGAGGCATTTAGTCAGGTATCAAGATCTGCACTTGTACATTTATTCACATCATCAGTAAACCTTTCCTCATTCAGCAGGAACTGCACCTCCCAAAAGCAAGGCCAGTTTTCAATGCTGGGAATGCCATGATGAATATGAAGAAAGAAATCAAGTGGTCTGCCTCTAATTCTATGTGCTCAGCACCAGTTGATCTCGAGGTGTGATTCTCACCCTTCCTAATGTTCCAACAGTTTAATACAGTTCCTCATGTGATGACCTTCAATCCTAAAATTATTTTTGTTGTGACATCATGACTGCAACTTTGCTACTGTTATGAATTATAATAGATATATCTGTGTTTTTTTTTTGTTGTTCTTAGGCAAGATCCCTATGAAAAGACCATTAGACTCTAAAGGGTTTGTGACTCATAGGTTGTTAACTGCTAGTCTTGAGACTGCATTGCTTACGTAGAGGAGTAAGATACAGCATGCACAGACTCAGAGTTAAGATTTAATTTTTAGGGGTATTTGCTCACATTCCCTCTGATATAGGACAGTTGCCTTATTGATGGATGCTGAGGGCTGCTGGCTCTTTTAACAGAGTAGAATAATGATGGGCAACAAACCATGCTTCAGAAAATTGATAGAAATGAAAGTCAGACTTCATAAGTTCAAACAAACACACATGCACACACATGCACCCACATATGTTCATGTATATTCAAAAAACCAAGAAAAAATTAAATGGGTAGAGGATAAGATGAATGACTGTTGGGAACTGTTTAGTTGAAAATTTAGCATATTACATAAATATATTCAAACCTCAACGTGAGCAGAAAATCTCCAGAAAAATAAAATACAATCAAGGACCTGGAATCTGATCCTCATGCATTATATTTTGATCTTATTGGGAAGATCAGCTGCAATGTTGGAAAGATAAAGGCTCTTTAACAGATTTATACAATCTGATACCTTCCATTGTGAAGAATATAACTATACCTTAGATTAAATATCAAATTATATTTAAGACACCAATTGCATAACTCATGTGTCTCAGGCTGTTTCTCATGTACTTGGAATGCTCTGATGATAAAAAAAAAATACCCATTTTTATGTAGTGCTGTGAAGGTAGATAAAGAAATAACATACATTATTTTTAAAAAGCATTTCAAGAGGGAGTGGGGGTGAACATGGGTATAGGCATTTGTTGTGCAAATCTTAGAAGACCTGAGACATAAAGGTAGAAGTAGGGAACTACTCTCTCTTCCCCCCTCACTCCTTCCCTTCCCCTTTCCCCCTCCCTCCCTCCCTTCCTCCTTTCTCCTTCCCTCCTTTCTTCTGTCTTTCCTCCCATCCTCCCTCCCCTTCCCCCTCCTTTCTGCCTTTCTTCCCTCCCCCTTCCCACTTCCTCCCTCCTTCCTTCTCTCCCTCCTTTCCTCCTCCCTTTCCTTCCTCCTTCTTACCTCCCCTTTCTCCCCTCCCCACCTATTCTTCCTCCCTCCCCCCTTTTCCACTCCCTCCCTTCTTCCCTCCCTTCCTCTGTCCTTTCCTCCCTCCCTTTCCCCTCCCACTCTTTCTGCCCCCCCCCCCAGTGTGTGTGTATGTGTGTAAAAAACAAAGCACTAACACTAAGTAGATACAATCTCACTCCAGTCTTTAGGAAGAATCAAACTGTTCAAATAGCAAGGGCAGAAGAATGGTGAGGTTGGCCCTCTATGGAACAAAAGAATCACAGTGGCTAGGGTACAATGAGAATGACAGGCGGGTGAAGTGGAAATGTCTAGTTTCTTTAACAGTTCAGTTGCACCATGTAATTTTGTCTTTTGTGTGTGTGTGTGGAAGCTGTGTCACATGATATATGTTTTTGAAAGCTGTCTTGTCAGAGAGCCTGTGATGTTTTGCTGATAACAGACACTTGAGAGGGTGTGCAATGTTCAGAGAGGATATAAATGGAAGCCCCCACCCCCCCCAAACAGTGAGAGGACGCACTTGCATTGATACATTCACTGTGCAAAACTTTGTTTCCTCCCTTGTCTTCACTGGTCTTCGCTGGTCTTGCTTCTTTGCTGGTTTTCATTGGTCTTTGCTGGTCTTCATTTTGTAGAGAGAAAAGCACCAAAGAGCATCGTATATTTCTGCTGATTCTGGCCACTTCCACAGACTCATGTCAATTGGCCCGGGCCTTGCTTTCTCTGCTGAATTTGTGCTGCTGATACTGACTCATGGTTGGTGTTTCCCACTGAACTGGACTGCTGGTATTCTGACAAGGACGAATAGAACTGCCCCCAGTAGGTTTTACAAACTCTAAGCCTAAAAGTCTAGTACAACAGACAGTGACTGGATTATTGTCTTTTAGGCTAATCAGATCATACAGATAATCAAAGCACTAGAAAAATAAAATATAGTATTATTATTAATTTTACTGTCTGGAATAAGAAGAAGACAGGGCTCATCCAGGTACCACTGTGATGTGTGGTCAACTGGGTTCTTCTGGAACTAAATTTTTCTTATCATACTGCTTTAACCTATACTTGCCACAGGATGGCAGTATAGGACAAGACAGGAATTTTTCTTGCCCACCTGACCTGCTATTGACACTTTCAGGAAGGCTGATGTGTGTATTTCCAGAGCCTTCTGCAATCTGCTAATTGTATTCATGGAAACAATCCATGCCTTTTCCCCCCTGTGGGAACATGCAGAGTATGAAAAAGCCACATCACCTTTCCTAATGGACACAAGCCATTTATTAAATCAAAGTAGAAGTAAACATTTCTCAAAATGCTGGTCATACTTCCTTTAAAGAAAGTCATTTATAAAAAATATTCCTTTTTTCTTTATAATATGATTACAAACAAGGTGCACACATTAAAAGATCAATTATGAGCAAAGAGCTGACTCAATTCTTTGAGCTGCTGCTGATTCAGCCTAACAAATGCCAGGCTGTCTGGGTGTCAGGACTTCTTGTACTTTTAGCAATCTCTTCGAGACTTATGTCAGATGTTCATTAAAGGTTGGTGTCTAGAGGAAGATTCGGTTACTGGTAGTAAGATAAATTAACATGGGAATCAGAGTCACCAAGGTCTCCTTGATAGAATGTCCAGACAGGTTGACTGTCACCAAGGAATTTCAGGCACAGCTAGGCAGACAGGTGGCTCTTTTGGCAGGAAATGGGAAAAGAAACATTTGGCAGAAAGAAATAGACAAAGCTCTAGGAAATTTGTCTATGTCTGGGTAGTAAATAAGGGTCTTAGTCACTTGAATAGGGTTTAGTCTTCAGATGTGAAAAGTAACTACATTTTTTTTTTAAATGGCATTTCCCCAAGTAGCATGCTCTAAGTATAAAATAGCGAAATGCCTATCCTCTCTAATTGTCTCATGGAGAGACTCAAGACAGCCAAGATAGAGTTGGATACATATTTTGAACAGATGGATAGAGGATAAGACCAGACAAATGCTGACAGATCATTAGGCCACGCCACTGATAATGTCTGCTTAAATAGCCCTGGGCTTAGCTTGGCACATTAACCTCTAACTACAAGAAATCCCTTTTGTAGCTCAATGATGGTTAGGGTTCATTGTCTTTCCTAGAAGCACACCTTCAGAGCAGCCAGCAGTATATGGCACCTAGTCTGTTCAAGTAGAATGCTTGGCCGACAAAGGAAGAATGAACAGCAGATTCATAAGATAGGGTTTCTAAAGGTCTGGACCTGAGTAAGTTGAGCCTACCCTTATCAGTGTGTGATCCTTTACTTTAACCTTGTTATAAATTATACAAACCTTAGTGCCTTATAAACCAACATAGTGAATTTGGACAACAATATAGAGGTTTCTGGAGAAATTATAATATAGCTACCATCTCTATACCCTTATTTATACGCTGACCTATTTATTTTCCAGGATATTCTATAGGGCTTCATATAATAACCTAGGCATGCATGTACATTCAAGTTTATTCCACATTCTATTCACAATAGGCAGGGAATGGAGTCTCTATTTATCAGAACAATTCAACATTTGTACGCAATGTGCTTGGCATGATCACAGACACAGAAATGTCTGTTGCAAACCTGGCCAAAGGTTAACAGTCATGTAAAGACTTTAAGAAAATTCATTCTCTTGTTAGATTTTTCTTGGCTTTTTTACCATCTTGGCACTGTTCAGGTCACAGGAAAATGTTCATAGCTGTGTTAAATATTGTTATTAATAGTAAATCTCTCCCTATTGCTTAGCTCAAATCAATGTGCTGCCTTTCCAGAAACTCAGTAGTTAATTTTAATCTTTTACTTACTGCCTAAGACTTTTGTCATTATGATGATTGTAATCACTATTACTTGCAAAAATAATCAGCATGCTTAAAAATTCAGAGGGGATTTTGGAAAGAACGAAAGGATAAAAATAGAACACCTCAAAGGAATGGTAGGACAGAAGTTTATTTCAACTTCTGCAGGCTGAGATGTATTTGTTAAATTTGTTTCAGTTTCATTCTCAGAGAAGACCTCACGCTACTTGCACAAATTTACCTTTGGTGTGTCTTTGAAAATAAAAGTCTTAGATTTAGCTTAATCTATGATGAAACATTATTATAAATGGCAAAGAAATGGTGCAGAACAAACTGATATAGCAAATGTGGAGATCAATATAGAGGTTTCCCAGAAAATTAAAATAGAACTACCATTTATATATTCTTATCTATATCCTGACCTATTCATATCCCAGGACATATTCTCAAGGTCTCCTCACCATACCTTAAAGTACATAAATAACCATGCTTCCCTAATTTATTCAGAGCTGGAAGGGAACAGTACAAGTCACATGCTGATAAACAGATAAATTAACTATCAAAATATGACACGCACACACAAAATTGAATTTGATTGAGCTGTAAAGAAATAGGAACTTCACAGTAAGATTGGTGGATATTCACAGATTATTAAATAAGGTGAATCAAACTGAGAAAGACAAATGCCTCAAATCCCTTCATATACCAACCCTAGGCTTTTATATAAACATGTATGTTAAAAAATATATATTAATGTGGGCAAAAAGGAGACTGAGAGAGTAACTTGTCGTGCTCAGAAAAGGTTAACAAGGACATATATGGTATCAGATGGAAAGTAGACTTCATGGCTTGCTAATGGGACAGTACTCAGGAAGGAGTGGTCAGTCGAAAGGATGGAAGGTGGAACTTCAAAACCATACTTCTTTTATGAAAATACCATAACATCTCATCTCCAGTACGTAAACTTAAAACATTATGACTGGATCAATAATAAATAATACACCAAGAAAGAATTCATTCTATTTATATAATGTGCCCATTTATGAGAGTAACACAGAGCTCTCTTCTAGAGACATACAATTAGTTCTCAGAGAGCTATGACTGAGAACATTCCATAAGCAGTATGACAGGGTCGGAGGCGAAGCAGCATGGGTTCTGCAGCTGTGAGGCAACTTGGGAGCCTCAGAAGAACACAGGACAGAACTCTTTGTTGGGTTATTGACTCATGGCAAGGTAGTTAAATCTATTCTCTTCCCACCCACCAGCAAGCCTGACAGGCAGAGGAAAGCCATTGTGCACTGCCATTGTTTTAATGTATGAGACACAGAAGAAGATGCTTGCAGCTAGCCATCGAACCAAACAAGGGGACCCCAATGAAGGAGCTAGAGAAAGGACTGAAGGAGCTGACAGGGTTTGCAACTCCATGGGAAGAACAAAGTGATCAACTATTCAAACCCACCACAGCTCCCAGGGACTAAAACACCAACCAGTGATTTTTTATGGAGAGACCCATGGCTCCAGGTGCATAGGCAGCAGAGAATCACATTCTTTGGCATCAATGAAAGGAGAGGCCTTTGAACCAGAGAAGGCTTCTTTTCCCAGTGTAGGGGAATGACAAGGTGCTGAGGTGGGAGAGGGAGGTTGGGAGAGGGAGCACCTTCAGGGAGGCAATGGGAGGGGGAGGGGGGATAGGATTGGTGGAAAGGGGATAACACCTGAATTGTAAATACAGAAAATATCCAATTAAAAAAATATGGGACACAACAGAAGGGTTAAGACCTTTCCAAATTGCTGTTGCTTCACTTCCACATGAATATATCTATTCAATAACAATTAAAATAGTCAATCTGCACCATCACAAAAAGCCAAAGCCTTAAACCCATGCTTGAATCCCATACACAGAGTTGAATGAAGTATACTTGGAAGCTCAACAAACACTTGGTTTTAGAGATACATATTTTAAATATATTTGAGAAAAAAAATTAAAAGTAAAATTTCAAAAAAAAGTCACAACTTTCAGATACCTTCTTTAAAAGTTGTATGTGAATAATTCAGGAAAACTATCTGGAAAAATTTTGAAAAAATATTGTTTTGATTGGATATTTTCTTTACTTACATTTCAAATATAAGTTTGCCCCTCTGGAAATTCCTATTCTATCCCTCCTACCCCTGCCTCTATGAGAGTGTTTTCCCACCCACCTACTCCCTCCTACCTCCCCAACCTAGTATTCCCTTACATTGAGGCATTGAGAATTCCTAGGGCCAAGGACCTCTTCTCTCTTATTGATGGCCAATAAAGACATCCTCTCCTACATATGCTGCTGGAGCCATAGTCCCTCCATTGTGTACTCTTTGGTTGGTGATTTAGTCTCTGGGAGCTTTGGGGGGTCTGCTTGGTTGATATTGTTGTTCTTCCCACGGGGTTGCAAACACCTTTAGACCCTTCTATATTTTCTCTAACTCCTCCATTAAGGACCCTGTTCTCAGTCCAATGGTTGGTTGAGAGCATCTGCCTCTGTATTTTTCAGGCTTTGGCAGAGCCTCTTAGGAGATAGCTATATCAAGCTCCTGTCAGCATTCACTTCTTGGCATCAGCATATTGTCTGGGTTTGGTGGCTGTATATGGGATGGATGCCCAGGTGGGGCAGTCTTTGCATGACCTTTCTTTTAGTCTCTGCTCCACACTTTATCTATGTATTTTCTCCTGTGATCATTATCCTCCTTCCAAGACTGAAGCATCCACATCTGCCATACATGTTTAAGAGGCCTAGATCTAGCCCCTATATGCTTTGTGAGCTGTCATGGGCCCCAGTTAGTTGACTCTTAAATCTTCTTGTGGTATCCTTGACCCCTCCAGCTTTCTCAATCCAATTTTTGGCTTTCTCTTGTGTTACCTTTGAAATTAAGAATTAACTAGATACATATCTTCGAACTGCAGTCTCTAGCATGTAATATATAGATAATGTAGACATTCTTAAATGATTCTTTTTATTTGCTTAATCACTAGCATCAGCTCTGGGAATAAAAAATCCACACATCTGTTAACAAAAGTGGTTACCCACTGTTTTTCCCCCAAGCTTCATGTAGCCCATAGACATTTACTCTGTCTTGAGTGACTTGATATATTGAAATAAACCAATATTTCAAACTGGAATTTACATAAACATTGGCTTCTTAAAATCTCTGGAGATCAGATCACTAAGCCTTCATGTCAAACACTTTCTGCAGCTAAGTAATAGTTGCCTGTCTTGGCCCAGCCATGTTTTCATGGTCTGTCACATGCCATGTCGATTTCTGTGTCTTTGCTGACTCTGAAACAATGTGTCAGTTTCCATATTTCTTCCCTAGTGCACTGCCTCCCTCTGCTTTCTAAGGGTATGTTAACCATTCATGATGTGCTCTATTGGTAAGTAAATAAATGGGAACATCTTACTGATACCCCATCAGAACTTCAAGGAAAGCAGTGCCTTTGTCTCAAAGAAGAGGTAAAGTGAGTTCCATGTAGGCCTCATTTATAATTATATTGCTCCCAGATCACTTTTGTTATATTTCTGTGTTAATATTGCCTTTGTATTATAAATGTTTTCACAACTTTAGAGTCTTGAAATATCCCAGGGCAAAGGAATTATGAACAAGAATGATTAGATATATTAAAAAAACAAATTATGTTCTATTAGCATTCCTCTGCTCTTGAAAGGGGGATAGGAAAACATATTAGATTGTATTTTGTGAAACTGATAAATTGGGTGCAGCTTGTAGTGTGTGTGTGTGTGTGTGTGTGTGTGTGTGTGTGTGTGTGTGTGTGTGTGCATGAGGTTGAGTGCATGAAGTTATGGGCCAATATGTGCCACAGTATTTTGGTGGAGGTCAGAAGAAGCCTAGGATCTTAGGCCTTTTCTACTTTTTTGTCTCTGGGAGTACCAGATTAGTTGTCACAGAAGTGACCTTGGATCCCCAAGCTTTCCTCAAAGGAGAACTAGGATATGATATGCTCAAGATATGTGTAGGGTTCTCTATAATCACAGAATTTGTCAAATAAATTATCCCTATCTCTATCTATCTATCTATCTATCTATCTATCTATCTATCTATCTATCTATCATCTATCTATCTATCTATCTATCTATCTATCTATCTATCATCTATCTATCTATCTATCATCTATCTATCATCATCTATCTATCTATCTATCTATCATCTATCTATCTATCTATCTATCTATCATCTATCTATCTATCTATCATCATCTATCTATGGAATTAATGGGAATGGTTTACAAACTGCAGTCCAACTAATCCAACAATGCCTAGGTGTGAATAGAAAGCCCAAGAATCTAGTAGTTTCTCAGTCCCACTATACTGGGTGTCTCATCTGGTCTTCTCTAAAAGCTGGAATCCTGAAAATGTAGGCTCCAATGATAGTGAAGGAATGGACATGGTGACAGAGTTATCTCTCTCTACTGAGACATCTCTTGAGCCCCAGTGATTATAAATAATTCTCATGGAAGTTTTCAAGTTCTGTTAACTATAAATGCAATGGAGATTTGTTGCATGGAAATCAGATTCAGATATCTCAACAAGTGAAAACAGCATCTTTTTTTTCTTCTGGTCCAATCTATTCAGTGTTCTGTGGATTTCTTGTATTTTGTGCTGTGTTCCATGCTGTTCATAGTGACCTCATTTGTAATAGCCAGAAGCTGTAAACAACGCAAATGTCTCACAATGTAAGAATTCATACATAAAATGTAATACATTTACACACCAGAATAGTACTTAACTACTAAAAATAAGGACATCACAAATTTTGTTTGAAAATGAATGGAACTAGAAAATATGCTGAATAAGATAACCCAGAACCCAAAGGACATACATAGTATGTACTCACTAATAAGTGGATATGAGCCAAAATGTACAGAATACAGGGCACAACCCACAGAATCTAAGAACTTTAACAAGCAGAAGGACCAAGTGACAATGTTTCAATCCCACTTATTAGGTGAAAGAAAACAATCATGAGAGGCAGAGGGAGGGAGGGAAATAGATAGGAGAAGGGAGGAGAAAAGAGGAATAGGATCAGGTAAAAGGTGGGGACAAGAGAGAAGCCCAGAGGGCTAGCAGAATGAATCGAACTATGCATCCTTGGAAGGTGGGCGGTAGAGTGACCCTCTAGAAAGTATCAAAGACCTGGGAGGTGACTCAAAGTGTGACCTTAGATGATGTGCCCAACAATGGGGAAAATAAACTCAGAGTCTACCTCCAGGATATAGACAGGGCTTTTAGAGGAGGCATGATGTTACCAACCCACAGTCAAAATTTCTGACCCAGAATATTCCTGTCTAAAAGAACAGTCAGGACAAAAAATGGAGACCAAGGGAAAGGTGATCCAGTGACTGCCCCAAATGAGGATACATCTTATGGGGAGACAGTAAGGTCTGACACTATTACTGATGCTATGATATAGGAGACTTGCATGGCTGCCCTCTCTGATGCCTGACCAGCAGCTGACTTAGACTGAGGCCCATACCTAGACCCAACCATTGCACTGAAGTCAGGGACCCTTATGGTTGAATTAGGGGAAGGATTGATAGAAGAAGCTGAGGAAGATGGTGATCCTATAGGAAGACCAATAGTCTCAACTAACTTGGACCCACACTTGAGAGCTGCCAGATACTGATCCACCAACCAAGCAGCATACAATAGCTGGTTCCAGGCCCCTGACACATATACAGCAGAGGACTGCCTGGTCTGGCCTCAGTTGGAGAAGTTGTGCTTAATTCTCCAGAGACATGAGGCCCCAGGAAGTGGGAGGCCTTGAAGTTGGGTTACATCATCTTGGGGACAGGGGCAGAAGGAATGGAGTAAGGAACTGGGGGAGTGGATCAAGAGGCATAGCAATGGTTGGATTGTTAATAAAAATAAATAAAACTGAAAAAGAAATGTGAAAGCAGCAGTTTCTGGTCAGCACTCTGAATGTACCAGTCTAGACAAAAGTAGGCTTAGGTATCTGGTAGAAAGAGAAGTTTTATGAGTTAATAGATTTATATGATTTCCAAAATAGCTGTGTTCATTTCAGAATGCATCAAGGGAAACACAACATCTGTAACAGGTATGAAAAATTGATTTTCTTTCACATGTCAGCTCTGGTTAGTAACGGGTTCTGCCCAGAATGCAATGCTGACAGAAATCGGAAACCTTATCTTAGAGTGGCAGAAAAACCTCAGATTTAACTGGTGACAGCAGCCATGGCCACTGTAGGAAGAGGTGAGCTATTCTAGGTGGAGAAAGAGGCCTGGTATGGAATTTGTTATTCTGCATTAAAGTTTATATAACACTTGGAAACAGTTTTTGTTCATGTGGAAGTGACATGCTCTATTTTACAATATTGATTGGGATAAATTTTTTTCTTTGGTTGGGGTCAGTGCAGGAGAGAGATGAGAGTTTGGAATAAGGAGAGTGTTCCCAATAGCACTGGCCTTTTGGCTTCACTGGCTTTGGTTATGTTAATTACGTTTTCCTTTCTTTCCAAGTTCATGGTTGTTTACAGCTTCTGTGTTTTTGTGGTGCTGTTCTCTTACCAAGCTTTATACTTTGATAATTCCATTCTTTTTGTTCTTTCATTTTTTTCTCTTGAATTGAGCCAGAGAATTTCTGAAATTTATCTGGAAGTCAGCAGTTGTTAGATGGGAGTGAATATAAAATCTAGGGGATATTTCTTAATGTCTGGAGACATTTGAAATTATCACAGTTGTCAGTTTGCTACTGGAATTAATAGAAAGAGGGTCAAAAAGGGAGTTAAAAGTTCTCTAATAAGCAGAGATACCCACAACAAGGAATCACTTGTTAAATGTAAACAGCTTTCTGAAGAAGCTTGCCTGTGTCCTGATCCTACTCTCAAGGGTTCACTTCATTACTCAGCCTTCGTTAAGTTCTGTGTAGTTCTATAGCTAATCTTGGCATGACATGACTTATCTTCCTGAGTGGAATCTCTCTTTTTTTCTTTTTTCTTTTTTTTAACACAACAGCCTCTGCAGTATTTAAATCTTTTCTATGGTGGTGAAACATACCATGTGTTAGGTGGACCATGAACTATACTAGTTCAAATCCAAAATTCTTCACTTTTGAAGTAAGTACATTGATTTTAGTTTCTTTAATGGATCATAATGGATACTGTGAAAGTTAAAAGATACAGTGATACTCTTAATCACATAGGATTACTGTAGGATTAAGTAAATGAACAGGTACCTATTTCTGGGTATACCTGCACAGACAATATCTTTCTCTGAGATAGAAACGGAACATTTTACAGTAAATGCTAGGCTTATTCCTTGTTGTTTCCAAAGTTCTTATTTTTGTAGATTAAAATGTTATCACTCAGTTCATCTCTTCAGCATATAGCATAGTTTGCAGTAATTTCTTTGGTTACTTATTTCAGCCAACCCCCTATATTGTCATTGTTTCCCTGAGATGCCAATGTCAAGATTCTGCTTTGAGTTCTAAAGTTTCTGTCAGAACCTCACATTCATGAAGTGTATCAAATAAAGTCCTTATTTCTTTTTACAAATAAGGCTTCAAACACTGTCTCACATTAGGGGAATAAGAACAATTTCTTATAACTGACTGAAGAAGTGACTACAAGACCAGTAAAGTTAGGTCCCTGAAGTAATAGTCAAGGGGAAATGAGTAGAATCATTCTACTGTGACAGAGGGATGTTCAACTTTAAGAAGAAAGCAATGTCTTACAGCAAGCATGCTAGTAGATACAGCATCTTACTACTGGAATAGAGAGTCTGAAGAGTCTGAGGGCACAGCTGTAGATAGCATCAGATTTTTTGCCTTTCTTAGAAATGTCAGCCTCCACTTTGCATTCACAATTGTAGCAAAAACCAAGTTTAATGTAAACATCTACTAACTGATAAAACATTCAGAGACCTTTTCTCCTTGAGCCTAAACACAAAGCTAACAGTTAAATATGTTCTCTTCATTTTATTTGTTTGTATATATATATATATATATACATATTTGTGTGTGTTTGTATGGTGTATATGCACATGTGTGTATGTGCAAGAGTGTTTACTCATGCGCATGGTCAAAGAATAGGATTTTACTACTGATCTATATATTCATCATAGTAAAATATTTCGATTCAATATAAAAGCAGAATCATACTAAATGTTGATAACAAAATAGACTAATAACACACCTGATGTGACATGCATTACTGTGAGTTTGAGGTATATGAAAGAGATCATAGCCAATCCATTTGTGACTATTCTTATTTGTCTATATACACTACAGTAAAAGCCATATTTTTTATTTTCCAAAGAACTGGAAAATATACCATAGCTACATAATAGTTATAATACTGAACATAGTTTGAAGAAATTATATTCCTTTCACTGTATAATTTATTTCATTATTGTTCTATGAGGTATTTAATTAAACTTCAGCAGAGGTCATGTGAATTTCAACATTTATGAATAACATGAGTATTACCACATACTTTCTGTGCAACTTATTCTTATACATAAAGGGGAAATCTTTTGTAGCTCATGAATAATGAGCTTGGCATGGATTTCTTGGATGCAAAAACTCTAGAGAGAATTTTGCCTCAGAAGATTTATTGAAAATAGAATCTTCATAATATATCTCCTAAAGAAAAATCACAGTAGAGGAAGACGTTTGAGGGGTTATTACATGTAAAAGAGAACTTTGGCTTTATATGTGAAACTCTGCATGACACAAATGGTTTCTCCAAACCTATTTTTAGTTCCAGCATCTTAGCTTCCTTTTGTTTTGTGTCACTCAGATATTAGCTGTCATTCATGCTAGAAATGGCAGTGTCATGATCACACGTGGAGGCTGCTCTGGGTGGCAATGTCTACAGACCAAGCCACTGTATTTTATGAGTACTCAGTATCACAACAGGTGGGGGATTGATGCAGAATGCATTTAAGAAACTACTCCAAATGAGCAGAGTATTTGCAGCAATCAAAAGCCTACTAGCATTCTGCAGTTACAGTAGTAACTTAAGTATCAGTAGAGGGTTGCCTGGAAATTAGCCTATGGGGATCAAATACTTCATAAAATATTGAAGTGAACACAGGAAAATTGGATCTTTAGAAGCAATAATGCCACTGAATGTTTTTCATTATCTTTAAATATATGTGAGCAAAGTATTTAAGAATGCTCTTGGCATTGGAGGAAACGGATTATGAAACAGAAGGTGTTCATCCTGTAGGCAGAGGTAGGAAGGATGGAAAGAATGGGATATAGGAAGCCAAACCCAGGAATAAAATGTGTGGTGTGCAGTGCTGCTGTACAAATGCTTGTCTACTTAAGTGTCTATTGTGGAATTAAAGATATCCCTATTTGAACAGATTAGGAATAAATACAAGTGGGGCAGCAATGAGCTCTGCCTATTTCCAGGTATATCAAAAGGGGAATGCTGTAGATCTGTAAAGCTAATTTATGTAACAGTAATGCAGTTTTGGTCAGCTAGGTCTCTGTCTTTGAAGTTATGTATTTCCAACTGGCTAGTTTAAGTCACTTGTGTTTTGGAAATCAAAACTGCTGTAATGATCAAACAGGGAAAATTTAAGTTTTCTGGAAAGACCACTTTCAGGTTTAAGTGCACCACAATCCTCCTAGATCATAACTGCTTTTACTGTTTGCAAGATATTATAGAGAACAAAAGAACATTGTCCTCATAACAGATGCAATTGAAAGTAAATTTGGTTACAAAGGATATTAATAGATGTGTTTAAATTATATTATCTTTCAACTTTTCAATGAAGAATTAATACACATGCATTTATCTAATTTGATCTTGGTAGCAACCTGATGAAGAGAACATGTTAAAGTGCTTTCATGGATCTTTTACAGATGTGGTTCTGATATCTATGGGATATGGCAACAAGTAACCTTCCACCAATACAAGTGAGAAAAGTTCAGCTTTTCTATGTCAAATCATATTCAGCATCATTATTCTGTCTTATTGTACAGACGCTTCTTTATTGGTGCCAATTTTATTCTATGTCCAAACTGGTTTGTCCTTTTTAAAACCCCAGTGCTGGATTCATCAGATAGCTAGCCTGTCATGCTAGCCTGGTAACAGGAGTTCAAGATTCCCTGATCTCTCTAAAGATTGAAGAGTATATCTGACTACATATAGGTTTTCTGTGAGTTACATACAAGTACTGTGGTACATGTGCTCAGCCACACTCTCATGCATACATATTCAAAAAAACCTTTTGCATAGTGTATTTAATTATTTAATTATTTCCTAATTTTTTTCTTGAATGCGGGCTATCTCAATAATCATACCTCATGGAATTTGGTTTTAATTTGCTTCCTCGTTTTCACACTGTTAAATCAATTTGGAATAGTCAGGAAGCACCATCTTTTTCACGACTTTTTTTTTTTTTTTAGTTGAAATGTATCTTTCTTTCAAGTTATATTTTATAATTGAATACCATTAGTATTTATAAAAACATTAATATTTCAAAGAATTATTCATTTAGAATTAGCAGCTAAAAGGACATCATATATATATCTATACTCAAACCAGCCAGTGTGTTGTTATTGCCAAACAGAACAGCTTCATGTTGGAGAGAAGAGGTAGTCATGTTTTTACCCAAGCAACCATCAGAGGAATTGGTACAATACAACCAATAATAAAAAACTAAAAGCAAATGCAGAAAGAATGTCAGAAAAGCCTTAAGTAACTCTTACTGAATGACTTATGCTAAGGAGGCACTCTGAATGTACTGACATCATTTGTTATTCACAGGAACCCAATATCCTGCTGTTTAAGGACATAAATGATAAATTCGAGCTCTGTGTTTATGAAATAGGCAAATCTGAGTTTGAACCTGCCAGTCTGATTACATTCCTTCATTTCTTCCAACACAACTGAATTTCCAAAGAAACCCTTAAGTTTACACTTCATACAATCCCACTTGTCAATTTTGGAAAGTGTTTCCTATGTCATTGAGTTCTTCCTTCAGGAAGTCATTGTGCATAATCTCAATGTGATTTGCCCATGATTTACTCTAACAGATTCATAGGTTCAGGTTTAAAGTTTTTCATCCTTCTGTAGGCTAATAAAAGCTACTTAATGTTCTCAGTTTTATAAAAGATACCCAGTTTTCCCAGTAGCCTTTGTTGATATGCCGATCTTTATTGGAGTTTATGTTTTGGCATTGTTGTCAAAAACAAGTTGGAGTTTTGCAGGTTTATTTCTAAGTCTTTTATTCTTTCTGTTGATGCTGTTGATCTGTGTTGTATCATTCCCATGTTGTCCCCCGTGCTGCTGCTTTTAGCCAGCTATCATTTACCACCAGCATGGTTTTGCTCTTGAAGATTAATTTGGGTAGTTATTTTTCTAATTTTAAGGTTTTTTTTTCAATCTGCCAAATGTTTCCACTGGTGACTGCATCAGCTCTAATGATAGTTCTTAGTAATATAGCTGTTTCTACAACTCTTTAATACTTATCTTCCTGTGAGCATGAGTGATACACATATGCACATATCAAATCAATTATATTTTGATATTTATGTTTATCTGTCTATGTCTATCTATCAAACATATTTGTCATCTATCTATCTGTTTCTATATACCTACCTATTATGTCTATCAGTCTATCTATCCAAAGACAATTTATTTGATTGACTTACAAGATGTGGTGTGGATCATCCAACTATGTCTTTCTCATAATGAGGAGGCCAAGGTTCTGGAAGTTTTTCAGTCCATAAGGCTGGGTGTCTCAGCAATCTAATATGCTTTTGAGTGTCTGGAAGATGCCTGGAGAACTGCTTGTCTTCATTCTATGGTGAAACTTGGAAGAAGTTGGTTTTAATATTAATGAAGGAGTGCCAAAACAACAGGGCAGATGGACTTGCAATAAGCAGCAGGGCAAGATGGCAAACAGAATTTCATTTTCTGGTGTCCTTTGCAATTGAATTATTCAGTAAGTTCAAGTTTTTATTCTAGAAGCTTTTTACTTCCTTGACTATTAACGATTTACTGCTCTGCTACTCTGCTGAACATGCTTACCATTTCTTAGAGTTTTTTATTGATGGAGTCTTTAGTGTTTTCTAAGTATGGAATTATAGCTTCTGAATCCATGGGAATGAATTAATCTGTCTGTTCCTAGGTTCTTGTTAAGAAATGTTATTGCTGCTTTAGTCTCATCGGCTGTTATATATCTTGTAAACTGTTTGTAGCCTCTTACTTTAGTTTTGATAGACTGTGTCTGGTAGTTTTTCTACTTTTTTGTTTTATATTTTCCAAGTTTGAGATACATATGATATTAACACTATTCATTCGAATATCATGGAACATTTTGTAGACTCCAGTGTTAGTCTCTGGATTCATTTCTGTGATAAAATATATGACCAACAGAACTTAAGAAAAAATTTATTTGGGTTTATAGTTTCAGGGGGGTCGAATCCATTATGGTCGGAAACATAGGACAGCGGGAAGAGCAGTAGGTCTGTTACATCTGTGGTCAGAAAGATGATAGCAACAAATGCTTGCTGTCTCCAAATTCAGTGTGAGACTCCAACCTATAATGTGGTGCCTTTCGGGTATTCTTCTCATTTCAATTAAATAGAAAGAATTTCTCATAGTCACACTTAGAGGTTTGTTTTCACAGTGCTTCGAAGTCTCAAAAAGATAATGTTACCAATCTTACCTCCCAGCTTTTTTAGTTTTTATTTCATTAATTGCAGGTATTCTCTTTCCCTCTGTTATTCTAGACAGGAGTTTAATCAAATGTATTTATTGTTTCAATAGATTGATTCTTATTTTAGGAAAATGTTTTATTTATTTTTATTTAATGTGTATGAATGTTCTTTCTGTCTGTCTGTCTGTGTATCGTGAACAAGCTTACTTCTCACTAAGTAATAAAGGGGGCACATGATTTTTGGTACTGCAGTTACAGATGGAAGCCACAGTGTTGATTTTGGAAACTGTACTTTAGTCCAACTTTCCTAATCAGGAATTTAACTTATCTCTCTAACCTCCCAAATAACTGATTCATTGAAGTATTCTATATAAGTATTTTTATCATGCCATTACATTTTTACCTGACTTTTACTATTCTTTTCTGTCTATTAATTTTGTGGTCAGCCTGTTTTTATTTTCTAATACTTTGAGGTGTACCATTAGTTTATTAATAATTGTATTTTTTAAATATAAGCATACACACACACAAACTTTTATTTTTCTCTATGTAGTATAGCGGTACTGAATCCAAAGCATTGCAACATGTTCTGCCAGAGAGCTACATCTTACTGCCTACACAAGGACCTTTTATTTTATAAGTTTTTAGGTAATATATAGATAAAAAGATCAAAATATTACAAATAAACAGTCTCAGTTCCCCAGAAGTTTATGAAAGAGAGACATACAAATTGTGTCATTTGAAAAGTGGATCTTTTCCACAAAGCAGTTTACACTTGGGTTAATTATCAAAGAATAGGCAAGAATTAACTGAAGGGTCTCTCCATGAGAGACTGTAGTCATATTGTATGGTACAAGAGAGGCTGAAAACAGGTAACAAAATAATTCGCTTGAGCATAGTAAGTTAATATACTATATCAAGATTCAAGCTCGGTAATGATTAAGAAGCGGTTGGCAATATGAAAATAATATAAAAAATGTTGTATTAATAATGTGACCATTTAGGCTGTATGGTAGCTTAAAATAAAGATGTGGGAGACTGTCTACAAGGTTGTTATAATCTGTCATGACAGTGAAGAGTTTGCATGTGGTACAGTCTCCTTACTCAGTTAGGAAGTCTTATCAAAGCAAGATAAGAAAATATAGTGGCTAGGAAGGGAGATAAAAATCAGAGGCTAACAGTCACCTAAGGTGTATATACATTCAATTATATTAAAGTAATTTATTTATTAAGAATAAGGGTGTATAATTTCAAGCTTAACTTAATTGTAAATGATGCTTACAATAAAGACCTATGTGATCTGAATATGTTATTGAAAATGTGCCTGCACCCCCCAGGATGAATTACTGCTTTCTGGAGGCAGTCTTCTGAATGAACTTCAAAATAAATTAAACATCTCATGTTGATGAGAAAAACACACTTCAAATTAAAACACTGGACAATATTAATTAAACAGAAGAATCAATTTCTGTATTGATGTTGCCATACATCTTTACCTCATTTACTTTTATAAAACAGGATTGTTAGTGTCTCTTTTAAAATGAAAGATTAAATTGAATGTTGTCACTAAAAATATATGCCTCACCCACTGCTATAAGAAAATGATTTCATACACACACACACACACACACACACACACACACACACACACACACATACACACACACACACACACACATACACACACGTATCGTTGTAATAAGGAACATACTAAGAACAGCAGGAATGTTCTTCATAGTTACTGTTTTGGTATTTTAACCATATGAGTTCAGGAAAAATATCTCCTATACTTCTTAGATTTTCATGTAATTTAATTTATGTAGATTTTTAAAATACTTAACATTTTAATTAAAAGTTTTACTTATAAAATTAGAAGATATTTTGTAAAGGATAAGATCATAAATTTTATGGAAATATAAAATTAATATATGCCAGTTTCAGTAACATTTATTAGAAAAGTCAAGAGAAACACTAAAGTGTACTCAGATCAAAAAATTAAGTATGGTAAATACATTTATGATTAGCCCTGAAAATATCCATACAAATAATATTTTATGAACTAACAAGCTATATTTGGAAGAATATGTATATATAAATATGTACATGCATGCAATAACAATTAATGATTAAAGAGGTCATGAAATTGAAGGAAATTAGAGAGAGGTATCTGGGAGGTTTTGCAGGGAAAAGAAGAAGAAATGTAATGAAATCATAATATCAAAAATAAATAGGAGATAATACAAACTTGATCAATACATATAGGAAAATAATCTACTTCTATCCATGGGAAATAATTACCTTTCAACATTATCAATTTTCTATACTTTACAGTGTACTTCAAAGTCAATAAAATGATACAGTTTCATCTTTTTCATATTTTTCTCTCCCTTTTCCACAGAGCATAAGGAACACTGCAGAAGAGTTTGAGGAACTGTAGAAGTCAGAGGGGATGAAAAACACCAGAATATGGCCCACAAAGTCAACTAAGCAGGGTTCACTTGGGCTTACAAAAACTAAGCAGCAAGCACAGAGCATGTATAAGTCTGCAACATGTCATCCATGTGAATTTTATGGCTTGTAGTGTGCCTTTCTTATAAGAATCTTAACAATGGGAGCTATGTGTCTCTGCCATTTTTTTTTTTTTTTTTTTTTTTTTTTTTTTTTTTTTTTGCCAGTTCATATACCTCTGTCTCCTATTGGGTTGCCTTATCCAGCCTCAATATGAAGGATTTTGTCCAATCATATCATAGCTTGTTTTGTTGTGTTCGTGTGTTGTCTCCTGGAACCTTGCTCTTCTTTTGAAGAAAAGGGATGGATAATGAGGAATGGGACGATAGAGGGGAATTCAGAGAATTGGAGAAAGGGCGAACTGTTTTCTGAATTTATTGTGTGAGAAAAGAATTTTCCTTCAATTTAAAAAATTTCAAACTACAACAACAATGCTAGAACAGAACAGTTGATTAGAGTACTAACACTCTCAGGAGTACCTGCTTTGTTCCTTTCTCAGCTGGCCCACAGCATTCCAGTCTACTGGTTAATCCACATCTAGCTTATCCTAAGGTCAATGCCAGCTAAAGAACATACCATTATCACTGTCTTTATTTTTTCTAATGCTCTATGTCAAAATTAACTATAGACCAGTTTCATAACAAGTGCCATGACAGTGAATAATAATCATATGTTGTGTCTGCCTTCCTGGAACTGATACTCAAGAAGAGAATACAGACAAGAAGTCTGGAAGCCATGTTCCTAAGGTCAAGAAGAGGGTAATGAATCCAGAATACATTTTTTTTTAAAGGAAATGAAGCCCAGGAAACTGTCTAGTGAGTATGTCTTTTTCTTCTTTTTCCACAAGTTTTCATTAGATACTCTGTATTTACATTTGAGACATTATCACTTTCCTCTGCCCCTGCCCCCACTCCCATTCCTTCCTCTCACTTCATTTGCCTCCTAATCACCCTCTCCACCCCATTGCCTTGGCATTCCTCTACATTGGAAAAAAGTGCCCTCCCTGGACCAGAAGCTTCTTCTAGTGAGTGTGTCTTATCCTGAGTTCTAAGAGAAGGAACCATTTCAAAAAGAAAATGTATAGAAGATGGGTCAAAGTATCCCCCCCCCCTCTCTCTCTCTCTCTCTCTGTGTGTGTGTGTGTGTGTGTGTAATGAGACACAGCCCAGGGATGGAAGTTACTACAGAGCCCAGGATGGCATATAAGATTGGTCCACCCTGGATGGATGCCAGATTTCATAACACTTCGTAAATCAGAGTTCCACTGTGACATAGAAGTATTTGCAGTGCAGAGCAAATTGCAAATATTATTTACCACTCTTCTTTGTCTGAAATTCTCTAACAATGTCTAAATAACCACCCTTTCTATAATTTATGTTAAAACGATGGATCAAGTTAGAGAAAGTAATTTAAACGCTTAGAATTCAGGAGCGCTTAAATTCGTTTTGGTTTTCCCATCTTGATCTATCTTTTTTATCACACAATCTGTTCCCTTCAGTTCTTCAAATCCGTTAATCTCTTTATTCCATGACCCATAACTCCTTTTCTCAGCAGAAATATTTTTTATTTTGAGCAGGGAATGTTTTGTTACACTTTGCACAAAGTTTTTTAGGAAATTAGGTTCAGAACAAGTTATCTCCTCAGAGTTCAGGAAGAAGAAAATGACCATTACAAACTATTGTCTCAAGAGAAGACAATGTAGAAGGTTCTATTTAAACATTAGAAGTATCATTAAATAGTAATTATATATTTTTTTCACAGAGTCTTAAGTAAATTCATACTCATGTACTGCAGTAGTATAAATTCTGTAAGGCCACCTTATTTTTTTTCTTATTATTACCTTTATTTTTTTTTATAGTCTAGTCATTACCCTCCCCCCACTCCCAGTGGTCTGCCTTCTCTCAGTTCCTCATCCGAATCCTCCCCCAACCCCAGTCTCCAAGAGGATACTCCCTAGCCCCTGTCTACTAGGCATCTCTACGACCTGGTTGTCAAGTCTCTCATCCAGGGTTGGGTATCTTTTCTTCCACTGAGGTCAGAACAGGCAATCCTTTACATATATGTGTCCCAGCCTCAGACCAACAACTGTAGCCTGGTGTATATTTTATGGCTAGTGTCTGAGAGATCTCAGGGGTCCGGGTTAGTTGAGACTGCTGGTCTTCCTATGGGATTACCCTCCTCCTCAGCTTCTCCAGCCTTTCAAGAATTCAATCACAGATACCCCCATCTTCAGTTTAATGGTTGGGTTTAAATATCTGCATCTGTATCAAGTCAGCTGCTTGTGGGCCTCTCAGAAAACATCCATGCTAGGATCTCATCTGGGAGCACACCATTGCATCAGTAATAGAGTCAGGACTTGTCCTGAATGAATCCCCCTGAGATGAATCCTACATTGGGCCATCACTGGACTGCTTTTCCCTCAGTCTCTTCTTTGTCTTTGTCCCTGCCGTTCTTTTAGACAGGAATAGTTCTGGGTCAGAGCGTTGGCCTCATCCTGCCACTTGATGGATGCCCTGTCTTTCTACTGGAGGTGGGCTCAACTAACCCCCTCCCCTCTGTTGGGTATGTCATCTAAGGTCCCTACTTTTGAATTATGAGAGTCTCTCAACCTCAGGTTACATATTTCCATTTATTCTACTGGCCCTCTGGGTTTCTCTCCTGTCCCCTCCCACCCCTTTACCTGATCATGTTCCCCTTTCCCTTCTCCCTCCCCTCACCCATCAAGGTCCCTCCCCCTTCATCTGCCACCTGTGATTCCTTTTTTTTCTCCCTCCCAATTGGGATTGAAACATCCTCACTTGGAATCAATAAGTGCCTTGTCTTATTGATTATGTTGTGGGTTTAAAACTACTGTTAAATGCTAGATTATATATGTATCCATGATATGATCTTCAGGAAAAAGGACTGTAAAATGCAGATCAATTGTCAATGTGCGAATGTTGACATCACTATAATAAAGATCAGAAATGAATTATTCCAGAAGACAGTGATGGATGTTTTCAATACTGTTTTGAATCCCCCAAAGAATAATTATTTCTATAATCTCTCATCTAAAGAAATTATGTAACATATCTTGAGATTTTAATGATGCATTTTCAATCAGAAAATTGGGTAAAAAAGTGGTTAAGCTTTTGTTTTGTAAATTCCATTGTTGGTAGTTTCTAGTTTGCATTGAAGGTCAGTAGTATGAGAAATAATAATAATAATAAATAATAATAATAATAATAATAATAATAATAATAGTTTTTAAAATGACAAAAGCTTAAGAATAAAATAAGTTGTTGTTCTTAGAGCCTGGGGATGGGAGGAATGGGCTACAGATAGAAAATGGATAGTTAATAACCACAAGTACAATGACTTGATATATAGAGTTTTGTAACTAGGTCAAGTAGGTCATATATTTCAGAAGAGTAGAAATGATGTGTAATTTCCATAAATATTTGAGGCAATGGTTCTCATTACACATTCTGTATACTTGCATCAAAATCTAACACTGATCGCCTGTCAGGGCTCATAATATTTGAACAATTAAATCAGTTGGCTGCATTGTTTGGGAAGATTATGTGATGTTTAGAAGTTATCCCTGCTAAAGGAAGTATGTCATTAGGGATGTGATAGAGGGTGATAGCTTTCCTACATCATGCTGATCTCTCTGCTTCCTGTGTATTGATGAATAATAGGATCAGCTAGTTTCTCATTTCTGCACCTGTGCCATGCCTCCCACACCATTATGAACTCTTCCTCTAGAGCATGAGACAAAATAATCTCTTCTATAAGTCATTTTTGCTCCTATTATTTCATCGCAGAAAGAGGAAAAATTAGAACCGACCCAAAAATACTTAGAGTGTATAAAGTAAAAATAAAAAGGAAATTAGTCCCATGTGTTAGAGAGTGGAGATGTAGAATTTTATTTTAAGAATTAAAGGTCACCATGGGAAGCCAAGGGAGGAAGATAGCATGTAGTTAGAGCAAATATGGTTGTAAATCAAGAGAAACTTAGTGTTGTCTAACGACAGTAATTAAGGGGTTTGGTCCATCTTCATGCGGATTTGGAAGGGGTCTGCTGTTGTGATTTGCAGAAAATCCAAATAAACTGCCTGTAATTATGGAGAAAATTTCAGCTCCTTTGGCAGGTGGCCACCATTACAAATTGCTCCCGATAAGTATGCAGGGAAATTCTTCATGTTGTAAAAGAATGGGTTGTTTGTGAATGATAAGGTCAATGTGTTGAATATCTCAGATGGTATAGACATCAAGGGACTATGGCATAATTAGGCACATTAAAGAAAAAGAATGAGTCTTTCTACAAAGCCCTGGCTGTCTTGGGACTAGCTATGTACATAAAGAGGGCCTGAAACTCACAGCACTCTACCTCTATCTGCCCCCTAAGTGAAGAAGTTAAAGGTCTATGACACCACATCCAGTCTGGACCATGTGTTTTCACAAAAGTAAGTAGGGGTTCAGTACTCTCTAATTGCCATTAGATTATAATCTAAATAATTGCTGCTCATCATGTTGTACCTTCTTCTGTTTATTAAAATTTTAGTCAGTGTGTATGAAAAATGCTTATCTAACACGTCATGTATTTTCAGCAAGGTAAGTAAAAGCAACTCAGCCTAAGACACACACACATACACACCACACATACTGACACATACTCACAACAGCCTTCTACATTATTTTATCTTTATTTTCCTCCACAACCTCTCTATTATCTAATATTGTGGGGTAGGTGGACTAGTAGCAGAAATGAAAATGTTCAATTTTATCTTTAGAGCTTGTGTATTTGTTATCTTACATGTCAAAATGGCATCGAATTACTTAAGAATGCTGAAGTGGTGGGGTTAATTTTAATTATGTAAATATAGTCTGTAACCTTGGCTATGACACTGTGTTCTGCATAGAGAGATATTGTTGAGAAGAGGAGGGTTGACATAATAAACCAATGGATGTGGCAAATTCTAAAATCAGTGCAAGACAAGAAAAAAGACCTGTAGAGCCTACAGACAAGTTGTAATTCTGAAAATACCTAGGTCTTTGCACATTGTATCCTGTGTTTTGCATTTTTTTTTTGAGTGGTGCTACTTGTTTGAACTTAAAGATTATTAATTTGTATTCTATATCTATAAGGACTCTAAGTTCATAAAATTATGTCATTTTCAATTACTAAGTTTGCATTATATTTTTACAAATATAATACTGTTTTTCAAATGATTCCCACATATATGGGAGTATAGACCATTTTATTATTTTATTATTATTATTATTATTATTATTATTATTATTATTATTATTATTAATATATCTGTGTATCTCTGTGTATGTGTGTTTCAGTGTGTCTGTGTATGCTCATATGTATTCATACATAGAAGCCAAAAGAAAGAATCTGATCAGGATATAGAGATTGTAAGATGCCCAATGCGGGTACTGGACAGGGAACTCAGATCTTCTGCAAGGACAGCAAGGGCACTTGCCTGCTCAGCTATTTCTCTGGCCAAAAAGACTGACTTTACAATGGTCTACTGAGCACAAAACATCAAATAAAATACAGTCTGGGATAGGGAAACACCTTTAACTTACCCATGGATTCTACACACTTCAAAATGTATAGTTGAATTTTGTCGTTATTAAACTCATAATCTTTATCTTAAAATATTCTTATGAAATAATATATTAATATTTCCTGGCAAATAAACTAAGTCTTCCTCTCACATCCATGGTTAGCATTGGTTTTCTTCCCTTATGAGAAGTTTTTGGAGTGATTTGTGGCTTGACAAACTTTGTGAACTTATAGGGTACTCTTCAGCGTGAGTTATGTTTTTGAGAGATTCTAGAAGACCTGAGTCCTTATTCATATTCTCTATATATGTAAGATTGCTTTCCAATGTGATTTTATGTATATTAAAAGTACTGGAAAGATAAAGACTTTGCCCTACTTTTGATATTTCTGGGACTGCAGTAGGATATGTTCTTACACGGAATTCACTTTAGCATATTTTGTATATTCACAGGGCCTTTTGTTGCTGAGAATAATTTTTTTTTTCCAAAACACACTTAGAGCAGTAGAGTGCCTTCCTGCCATGTTTATATTCATAGGAGTTCTCCCAATGTGGGTTATGTAATATCTTTGAAAGAAACTGGAATGGAAGAGGTTTAACCTCATTATTTACACTCTCAGGGCCGGCCTTGACTCTGTAATGTTCAGTGTGTTCTAAAGGAAATGGGGTTAATGAACGGTTTTTCACTTTCTTTTCATTTATGGAGTCTAATTTTTGCGTGCTTTATCTTGTGCATTAGAAACCTTAAGAGGGAAATAGAATCTTTCCCACAACTGTTACTTGCAGTAAAAGGTATTTTTAATTGAAAACCTTTTGTGAATTTTTTATTTATTTTTATTTTTAAATTGAAAGACAGTTATAATACTACACTCATCCTATTCTTCTCACCAGCCCCTTCTAGATATCCTTCCTTAAACCTGTTTATCCTCATCCACTCTTCAGCTGATAGCTTCTTCTCCTTTGTTTATTATTGTTCCATATAAGGGGCTTCATGCCTAGAAAAGGTCAGTCCTCCTTCCCCAGAAATCACCAGTTTGTTTGTTTGTCTCTTTCTCTAAGGGTGCGATTCCAGAAATCTCTGCCATTTGATATTAAGACATTCTTTATATTGTCATTGTTCCAGTCTTGCTTAATCGGGTGCTTCCGAAATAAAGTTACACAGCCAACTCTCCTAGGGTTCTGGATTTATAATCCTTTTACACTGTCTTCCATGTTGTTCCCTGAACCACCGATGCAAGAACTGTGGTGAAGCTGTAGCCACGGGGGCTAGGCACTAACTATTCATTGATTTGTACACTGAGTTTATTGTGGTTTTTGTCTGCATTTGCTGTAAGAAGTGCTCTTTGATGGGGGTGGTAGCAACCTTTAACCATGGGTATTAGAATAAGGTGTGGAAAATAGCAAGGAACTATGATGCACTAGGAAGGTAATGGTAGATTCTTTTCTACAGCCTATGACCTCAATATTCCGGGAAAGCTAATATATTTATAGGACCAGGGATGCTATTCCTCCATTTGAGTGGGCCTTACGTCCAGTTTGTCATCTATTGCTCACTGTCAACATGTAAGTGCTCCTTATTGTGTATTTGTGCATATCTTGCTGGCATGAAAGAGCCCTGCTTTATAGGTACTTTAGCTAGAAATTGCTACCTAATTGCTGTGCTACCTTAGGAGATGGCATGGTATTTTCCGCAATCAGGGTAGCTAGGTTGCAGGAAAGAGGCTTTCTAATCACATCCGAGACCTGTGTGGTAAATCTGCAGTGCCTACGGCACTAGGGGCCACCCTCTACCCCTCAGGCTCCTGGGGCTACAGGTATAATCTGTATTATGTTGGGAGTCACTACCTTTAACATTCCTTCAAAAAGAAGTTTTGGGATCTGACTTGGGGGCTTTTGTAAGTCCATGTATGGTTCATTTGGACAGCAAAATGACTTTAATTCCATATATATATATGTATATGTGTATTTATTTATATATATATGTACCCACATATATACATACATATGTGTACACAAACATACATATATATGTTATAAACTTTATATGACATAATATGTAAAATAGTTAAAATATATCTTAGCATGTTATATTTTTTTCTGTACAATTTTAGATAAATATAAAATAATGTATTTCCTTGAGGCCTTATCAAACAGCTGTGCTGTCTGTGCTTAACCCTCTTCTGAATTGACCTCTTTTCCAGTTAGAGGACCTCTCTGCTCTTTCACTTTCACTATAGTGAAGATCTCACGCTCTTTTCCTCTCACCCCCACTACCTGAGTCTCTTTCTCTCTCTCTCTCTCTCTCTCTCTCTCTCTCTCTCTCTCTCTCTCTCTCTCTCTCTCTCTCTCTCTGTGTGTGTGTGTGTGTGTGTGTGTGTACATAGGGTGAAACTTTCAGGTAAATATATATATACACACACACACACATACACATATATGATTTCAATTACAGATTTGCAAAAGTACTGAAATCACCGAATGATTTAGCATGTTTCCCGCACTAACAGTCTTATTTCAAAATAAAAATTTGAAGCAGTTACTTTATTTTAACTTTTTACTTAGTTTCAGAATTACTCAGACAATATTTTACAAATGTGGAAATGCACAGCCATTATTAATTGTGTCTACCTTATTTCCATGTATTTTATTCTGAAAAATTGAAAAGTAACACTTCAATACCACTTAAATATATGTAGTTCACATAAGTAAAATGATATTAAATAATTCTATAAGACTTGGAGAAAGAACTTTTATATTAGGAAGAAACCTAACATTCCAGATTCCTTAGAGCACTAGTAAATGCAATTTTTCTACAGTATAGCACTGGCCCTCAAGTGTACAAAACAAGACAAGACTACAGTTCCTCTTGCTAGAAATAATCAGTTTTTTAAAAATCTTAAACCAGCTCATTGTCACACAGTCATTTGCTTATTCATTAATCCAGTAGTATTTCAGATTGGACACTAGTGTTAGGCACTGGTTTATATTCTTACAGATACAGAAAAGCACAAGTGGACAGAGTTCCATCTTCATGCAATCTACTTTCTAGGAAAAAACTAGACAATAAGTTAATCGTACAGCAGCATACAATGAATAGGCTTATAAACTAGGACTATGGAAAGGTGACTAAACTGAACCACTTCTGTCTGTTTTCTAAGAAAACATGTCCAGGGACATTTTCAGTGAGTACATGAAGCCAGTACCACAATTAAAAGGTAAATATTTAGAGAAAGCAAGAGACAGTACTTTGTTAGGAACTAATCTCACATAGTCTGAAATTGTGAATACAAAACTTTGAAGTCCATTGACTCTGAAATGTCTGAAGGCCTGTGATTCCTGCACATTTTCACAGAACTATGAGTTTATGAGCTATTTGTTTTAATACCAAGAGTTTAAACTACAAAAATGTTTTGAGCATGAATGAAGCCTTGCAATCAAATAGAATGGCTTTAGAAAATTTTTACCACTTTAGTTTGTCAGTATCTTCAGTTTTCCATATAAATCTCAGAGAATTGTTTAATTACGCAGGACAAAATCTGCTTGGACTGACAGTAACAAAATTCCATACGCAAGGGCCATGAGAACAACAGTTTTCTCTCTCATGGTTCTGGATGCTCACAATTTCAAGACCAAGTTGCTCCGAGAACTGCTCTGGGATGATTGCCAAGGTACTCTCCCATATCTTGTGACTTCTTATTCCGATCAGGTAGGAAGAGTCTGGGTTCTCAGAGACATCTTTTGTAAGCGTACTCATACTCATGCCATTAATAAAGGATGCACTGGGGCTCTCTTCTCTTCCCAAAGGTCCTATCTTTTAGTGCCATCCTAAAGAGATTTAGGATTTTACAGTGTAGGCTTGGAAGTCTACACTCATTCCATCTATGGCCTAGGATTTCCAAATGTCAGGTCATAATTCTTTCCACATAAGTTGTAGTACTAGGAGATTTAAACTGGAACTAAATCATATAAAGTACCTACCAAAAATTGGCCACTTACTAAACATATACCTGAAACCATGTCGATGTCGATATATACATACATACATATACATATACATATATATGAGAGGGAGAGAGAGAAAGAGAGAGAGAGAGCAAGACTGTTTCAAAGGATGCATTGTGACATGATAAAACCTTCTGTCATTTCTTATTTAAATTTCTAAATCATTAAGTCATTTTGTTAAGAATAATTCCAGTTGACCACAGAATATGTAAGCTGGAAAAAGGAAAAGTTTTATGATTCATCACAATAATCGATTCATACAATCAAATTAAATTATCTATACATTTAGGGTATCTTTAATCTCTATTTGTATAATGCATTTGCTTTCTCAAGCACTTGCTGTCCTGGAAATCTAAGTGTTTTTCCTGATTAGTAAAGGAGATATTTTCATACATTTCCTGGGCACAGGGAATATTTTTTAAATTTCTGAACACTTAAAACAAAAATGAATGCCTTTCATTAAAGGACTAATTTATTACTGAGAGAATTTACCACATTAACCTGGGCTTGAAAATATGTTCAATCTTTTTACATGGAAACAGGACATTATAATCTATGTGATGTTCACGCTTGAAAACTATGTATTCAGATAGGCATTAAAAAGTAAAAACAAAACAAGTTATAATGTTTTAACTAATTCACAATTTTGGGTTGATCAAAATGAATAAGGCTGAAGTAGGGCACCCCCAGCTCTAGGCAATGGTTTATAAACTGTATGTTTCTTTAGTAAACACAGTTCAGATCAACAGTAAATGGTCTGTCACTGGTGGTATTTTATGTGACGCAAAGTAGGATCATGTACTTGCTTTATGCCAAGCATTTTTTCCCATTCTATTATGAATGATAAATATTTATAGTGCATCTACTTAAAACTGGGATTTTTTTTTTTTTTATAATATCCTCCAACCTCCTGTGAACTAGAACAGTATGAAGAGGAGTTGTAAGCACATATTATTCCTTTGTGTCCTGTAGACCTTGCTTCCCTGAGGGGAAATTTTCTGAGATGCTCTATGAGAAAAAGATAAATCACTAAAGTATTTGCAAGTTTGTATTAATAGCTGACATTTAATTAATTTATTAGAAACCACAATCGATATTTTGCTACCATTTATTCCATTAGTCAAACACTCCATTCCCAGGCAAAGTCTAGCTACTTTCTTTTTTTTTTTTTTTTTTTTTTTAACTTTATTTTAAAGAACAAAGATAAATGTACAGAGTTTAAGCATTTTTTTGCATAAAAGTACATAATACATTTTTGATAGTAATTATTTTTTTTAAAGGTTTGATAGTGTGATCAAGATCCCACCAGTTACAATGAGCAAAAAGTACATGTAAAACAAGATGCAACCTGTTAATAGTCAAAGTTTTCTTGGTGTGTAAAGATTTTTTTTTAACAATGAGCAGACAGTACATGTAATACAGGGTACAACCCTAATCAGTTTTTTAGAATTTAAGACAAACTTCATGTAGAGAATAATTGCACCAACCTAATGTGGACAGGTGACATATCATCTAGTTAACAACATTTCTTTCTTTTTTTTTTTTAAATAAACAATATGCATTATTTTATTATTTTCTGTCCTAGAATTGTTTTTTTTTTTTTTTTTTTTAGTTTTTGTTTTCTTTATTTCTTGGACTTCATGCAGTCTGTGAGTTGTTTCTGGGGGAGTGCAAGCCTCTGGGGTTAGCATCCCACTATCAGTGACTGCATATTATGTCTGTTCTTTTGTGACTGGGTTATCTCACTCAGGATGATCTTCTCTAGATGCAGCCATTTTCTTAGGAATTTAGTTAAGTCATTGTTTCTGGTGGCTGAGTAGTATTCCATTGTGTATATGTACCACAATTTTTGTATCCATTCGTCTTCTGAAGGACATCTGGGTTCCTTCCAGCTTCTGGCTATTATAAATAGAGCCGCTATGAACATTGTGGTGCATATATCTTTGTTGTGTATTAAAGTGTCTCTTGGGTATATGCCCAGAACTGGAATAGCTGGGTCTTCAGGTAGTACTATATCCAATTTTCTGAGGTATCGCCAGACCGATTTCCAGAGTGGTTGTATTAGCTTGCAACCCCACCAACAGCGGAGAAGTGTTCCTATTTCTCCGCAGCCTCGCCAGCATCTGCTGTCATCTGAGTTTTGGATCTTGGCCAATCTGACTGGAGTGAGGTGGAATCTTAGGGTTGTTTTGATTTGCATTTCCCTGATGGCTAAGGATGTCGAGCACTTCCTCAGATGTTTTTCGGCCATTCGGAGTTCCTCAACTGAGAAAGATTTGTTTAGCTCTGTACCCCATTTTTTAATAGGGTTATTTGATTCTCTGGTGTCGAGCTTTTTGAGTTCCTTGTACACCTTAGATATTAGGCCTCTATCTGATGTGGTGTTGGTAAAGATCTTTTCCCATTCTGTTGGTTGCCGTTTTGTTTTCTTGACAATGTCCTTAGCCTTACAGAAACTTTGCAATCTCATTAAGTCCCATTTGTTAATCTTTGACATTAGAGCTTGAGCCATTGGTGTTTTGTTCAGGAAATTTTCTCCTGTGCCTATGTGTTCTAAAGTTTTCCCTACTTTCTCATCTAATAATTCCAGTGTATCAGGTTTAAAGTGGAGATCTTTAATCCACTTACACTTGAGCTTTGTACAAGGAGATAAGAACAGGTCTATTTTCATTCTTTTGCATGTTGAGTGCCAGTTGGACCAGCACCATTTGTTGAATAGGCTGTCCTTTTTCCATTGAATGTTTACTGCTCCTTTGTCAAAAATCAGGTGACCATATACATGAGGGCTCATTTCTACATCTTATATTCTATTCCATTGATCCACTTGCCTATTTCTGTACCAGTACCATGCAGTTTTCAGCACAATTGCCTTGTAATATAGGTTGAGGTCAGGGATAGTGATTCCCGCTGATGTTTTTTTGTTGTTGAGGATGGATTTCGCTATTCTAGGTCTTTTGTTATTCCAGATGAAATTGCACATTGATCTTTCCAATTCCATGAAGAACTGGGTTGGAATTTTGATGGGGATTGCATTGAATCTGTAGATTGCTTTTGGTAGGATGGCCATTTATAAGATGTTGATCTTTCCAATCCATGAGCATGGGAGATCTTTCTATTTTCTGAGATCCTCCTCAATTTCTTTCTTTAGAGGTTTGAAGTTCTTGTCATACAGCTCCTTCACTTCCTTAGTTAGAGTCACACCAAGGTATTTCATAGTTTTTGTAACTATTGTGAAGGGTACCTTTTCCCCAATTTCTTTCTCCACATGTTTGTTTTTTGAGTATAGAAAGGCTACTGATTTGTTTGAGTTAATTTTGTATCCGGCCACTTTGCTGAACTTGTTTATCAGCTGTAGGAGTTCTCTGGTGGAATTTTTGGGGTCACTCAAGTACACTATCATGTCATCGGCAAAGAGTGATGTTTTTAATCTCTTCCTTTCCGATTTGTATCCCCTTGATCTCCTTTTGCTGTCTAATTGCTCCAGCCAGGACTTCCAGTACTATGTTGAATAGGTAGGGAGAGAGTGGGCAGCCTTGTCGAGTCCCTGATTTTAGTGGGATTGCTTCAAGTTTCTCGCCATTAAGTTTGATGTTGGCTGTTGGTTTGCTGTATATTGCTTTTATTATGTTTAAATATGGGCCTTGGATTCCTGTTCTTTCCAGGACTTTTAACATGAAGGGGTGTTGGATTTTGTCGAATGCTTTCTCAGCGTCTAGTGAGATGACCATGTGATTTTGGTCTTTAAGTTTGTTTATATGGTGGATTACATTGATGGATTTCCTTATGTTAAACCATCCCTGCATCCCAGGGATGAAGCCTACTTGGTCATGATGAATGATGGTTTTGATGTGTTCTTGGATTCGGTTTGCAAGGATTTTGTTGAGTATTTTTGCATCAATGTTCATAAGTGAGATTGGTCTGAAGTTCTCTTTCCTTGTAGGGTCTTTGTGTGGCTTAGGTACGAGGGTTATTGTAGCCTCAAAAAATGAGTTGGGTAATATTCCATCTGATTCTATCTTTTGGAATAGCTTGGTGAATATTGGTGTTATATCCCCAATAAATGTCTGATAAAATTCTGCACTGAACCCGTCTGGACCTGGGCTTTTTTTGGTTGGGAGGCTTTTGATGACTTCTTCTATTTCTTTAGGTCTTATAGGGTTATTTCGATGGTTTACTTGGTCCTGGTTCAACTTTGGTACCTTGTAGCTGTCTAGGAATTCGTCCATTTCCTCCAGATTTTCCAATTTTGTGGAGTATAAGTTTTTGTAGTAGGATCTGATGATTTCTTGAATTTCCTTAGTTTCAGTTGTTATGTCACCACTTTCCTTTCTGATTTTGTTAATTTGGATACTCTCTCTTTGCCCTTTAGTTAGTCTGGCTAGGGGTTTATCAATCTTGTTGATTTTCTCAAAGAACCAACTCTTTGTTTTGTTGATTTTTTCAATGGTTTTTTTTTGTTTCTATTTGGTCTATTTCTGCCATAATTTTGATTATTTCTTGCCGTCTACTCTTTTTGGGTAAATCTGCTTCCTTTTGTTCTAGGGCTTTTAGCTGTGCTGTCAGGTTGCTGATGTGAGCTCTCTCCAGTTTCTTCTTGGAAGCACTTAGGGCAATGAGTTTTCCTCTCAATACTGCTTTCATTGCATCCCATAGGTTTGGGTATGTTGTGTTTTCGTTTTCGTTGAATTCTAGAAAATCCTTAATTTCTTTCTTTATTTCTTCTTTGACCCTGCTATCCTTTAGCAGAGTGTTGTTTAGTTTCCATGTGTATGTGGGCATTTTGTTGTCTTTGTTGTTGTTAAAGACCAGCCGTAGACCATGGTGATCTGAGAGGATGCATGGGAGTATTTCAATCTTCTTTTATCGATGAAGGCTCGTTCTGTGTCCAATTATGTGGTCAATTTTCGAGAAGGTTCCATGGGGTGGTGAGAAGAAGGTGTATTCTTTTACTTTAGGATAGTATGTTCTGTATATATCTATTAATTCTAGTTGGTTCAAAGTCTCTGCTAGTTTTGCAGTGTCCTTGTTCAGATTTTGTTTCCCTGATCTGTCCATTGGTGAGAGTGGGGTGTTAAAGTCTCCCACTATTATTGTGTGGGGTGAGATGTATTTTTTGAGCTTTAGTAGAGTTTCTTTTATGAATGTGGGTGATTTTTTATTTGGAGCATATATGTTAAGGATTGAGAGTTCCTCCTGACAGATTTCCCCGGTAATGAGTAAAAAGTGTCCTTCTTTATCTTCTTTGATAACTTTTGGTTGGAAATTTACTTTATTCAATATTAGAATAGCCACTCCAGCTTGCTTCTTGGAGCTGTTTGCTTGGAAGTTTTTTTCCCACCCTTTTACTGTGAGATAGTGTCTGTCTCTGTCTCTGAGATGAGTTTCCTGTATGCAGCAAAAGGCTGGATTTTGTTTATGTATCCAGTCTGATAGTCTGTGTCTCTTTATTGGGGAGTTTTGCCCATTTATGTTAATAGATATCAAGGAATAGTTGTTTCTGTATCCTGCCATTTTTGCTTTTTTGGGTTGAGTTGTGTCCGTGTTTTTTTTTCTTCTTTTAGTTTTCTTGTTTAGGAGTTTTCTTGTTTTTACTAGGCTGTATTTTCCCTCCTTGTATTGGGTTTTCCACCTATAATTCGTTGTAGTGCTGGGTTTGTGGTCAGATATTGTGTGAATTTTGATTTGTCTTGAAATATCTTTGTCTCTCCATCGATGGTGATTGATAGTTTTGCTGGGTATAGCAGCTTGGGCTGGCACTTGTGCTCTCTTAAGGAGTGCATGATGTCTGTCCAGGCTCTTCTAGCTTTCATAGTCTCTGTTGAGAAATCGGGTGTGAGTGTGATTGGTCTGCCTTTATATGTTACCTGACCTTTTTCCCTTACTGCTTTTAGTATTCTTTCTTTACTTTGGGCACTTGATGTTTTTACTATTATGTGTCGGGAGGTATTTCTTTTCTGGTCCAACCTATTTGGAGTTCTGAAGGCTTCTTTTATGCTCGTGGTCATCTCATTCTTGAGGGTAGGGAAGTTTTCTTCTATGATTTTGTTGAAGATATTTACTGTGCCTCTTAGTTGATACTCTTCTCCCTCTTCTATTCCTATTATCCTTAGGTTAGGTCTTCTCATTGTGTCTTGTATTTCCTGGACATTTTGGGTTAGGAGCTTTTTGTTTTTTGCATCTTCTCTGGCTGTTTTGTCTATGTTTGCAATGTTGTCTTCTGCCCCCGAGATTCTCTCCTCGATCTCTTGTAATCTGTTGGAAATGCTTGCTTCTGTGACTCCTGATTTCTTTTTTTGGTGTTCTGACTCTAGGGTTATCTCTTTTAGCGCTTTTTTTATTGTGTCAATTTCTGTTTTAATTTCCCTCTTCCATTCCTTTATTTCCTTGGTTCTGTTTTCATCTCGTTCTTTGAGTTCTTTGAGTGTTTTTCTTGTTTCTTCTTTAAAAGCTTCTGAATCTTTTTGCTTTTTCTCCCTTTCTTGTTTAAGTAACTCTATCAGCGTCTTGAGGCATGTTTTCAGGTCTGTGTCTTCTTTCTCTGGAGTGTTTGAAATTCCTTTGTTTGCTACTATCGGAGAGCTGGGTTCTGGTGTTGCTAGATTGTCTTGGTTTCCTTGGAATATACTCTTTCTCTTTCCTCTTGCCATTTTGTTGTCAGTGATATGTTCTTGCCTTTCCCTTGTATCTGGTCTGTGTCCCTGGTACACTTTCCGTGTGCACTCCTCAGAGATCTCTCTACTCCCCAGCAGCCCAGGTTCCGGGTGGCAGCTGGGCCAGGCTCTGCTCTGCGTACTGAAGTCACCTCCGGGTGGGAACAGATGTTCCTAAGATTTGTTCCTGGTCACAGTAGCTCAGCCTGTACGAGCCGCCTTTCCGGCTGGTGGTTTGGCCAGGCTCTGCTCTGCGACCTGAAGTCCTCTCCGGGTGGGAACAGAAGTTCCTAAGATCTGTTCCTGGTTACTGGATCGGGGAGGACAGGGCAGGTCAGGGCAGGGGGTGCCCTTTCCGTGTGCACTCCGCAGAGATCCCTCTGCTCCCCCGCAGCCTAGGTCTCCCACTCACCAGTTGCTCAGCCTGTACGAGCCGCCTTTCAGGCTGGAGCCGCCTTTCCGGCTCTGGGATTTTTTTAATATGGGGAAAAGACAAGACAATATAGCAGAGGAACCAAATGTGTATGCTTATGAAATTTTCAGTTTTGTTGGAGAGAAAAAAAGAAAAAAAGCAGATTTTTCATTTATTCTATTAGTTCAGAATATTACTTATTATTTTCTATTTATATGTTCATGTCTATTCTGCTTAGATGGCTCATTTGTAGTTGGACATATCTTCCAACAAAGGAACATCCAATGGCTCAGGCTTTGGTTTGTCTAGAGTTTCATACTTTATGCATTTGAGGTACAGCCTCATCTATGTTTGCCTGACTTTCCTCCCATACCTTGAACCTACACACCTTTTAAACTGACTATTTATTGACACTCTGTTCTTAGGTTGTATAATTTCTAAATATATCCTTTTTTATCTACTACTACATTAAAAGTGCCTTCTAAAAGTTGAATAATTAAAGTTTTCAGTATGATGCTTCAAAAACATCAAGGTCAGTTTTTCTCCTTCTGGGTTCTCTGGCTAATTTTGTCTCTTTAGAATTGTTATCCTTAAAAGTTTGATTTTTATCACTTTATATATTTTTCCTAAATACTTTAGAATTTTAAACATAAAACTTATATACTAAATTTTAGATATTTTATTTAAAAATATTTTCTTTGTGGATAGAAAAATATTGTCATTTATTGGATATATTTTTTCTATTTTAAAGTTTACTTTAATGTATTTTTACAGATTCACAACCTAAACCCTTTCCTCAACTCACTAGATATATTTACATGTTTTCATGTCTGTGGTCACATAACAGTTTTTCTCCTATAAGAAAGATGAAAAATGAAGGAAGTCATTGTGGAACTTAATAATTCTGTAATCCTCTGGTAGTAATTCTAAGGTAAATTGAAATTTTTTACTAATGAATAGGTTTTATATATTCACTTCATAGAAAACATGCAACAGAAAGTGATCTATATTTGAAATATGATTTTTAAGTAAGCACACATCTGCTGTTCTTTTTGGTAAGGAAATTTTCATCATATTTTTCTTGCCTTAAGGCTTTTTGCTGTTGTTTATAGTTTACTTTTTACTTTACCTTGTTAAGCTTGAAAATGTTGTATGTTTTAAGTAACTTTTTATAAATGTGCATCGGCATCAAATTGCCTCAAGATATTTTTAAACATGTAATAGGACACCTTTGTCAGCAGCTAAGTGAACCTTTTCTAGACTCTAGAGGGCAGGACTTAGAAATGTAACCAGGGCACTTGGCTATGACATCAGTGCTCTGGTCATCACAGGAAATGTGTCCTTAATTAAATTTGCACTCTAGAGCTAATTCAAGACTTTGCTTCTCACACAGAAGCCCAAAAATACAGCCCAAAGTGTTTTCATGCTTCAGAGAATTGTAAGTGAAGACAAAGAGTCACTATATCAATATAACCTTTTTATTCAGCAAGGTTCTTATTCTGCTCTGTTAATTCTTTAAGTTCCTGTCAACACTGAAATATCCATATAATCATCATAGACATGAAGAGGACTGCAGATTTTTTTTTTTACATTACTTAATGTCGTTACCAGTACATAACAATGATATTTAAATAGTGATGGGGATAGTATTCCAAGGGTAAGAGAATTTATTCTTCGGGAATAAAATATTACAAAAGTACAGTGGAAATGAACTTGGATATTGAAGCACCTAGAAATGATAAACTTTTGAGGCGACCGGTTAAAATTTTTATGTGAACATCATGCAGTTTACATGTGGACCAAAATATCACATCCTATCACAAAATGTATATCCATTAAAAGTCATATCAGGGATAAGGAAATGGTTCATTGGGTCGAACACTTGCCACATAAGCTAAATAAACTGAGTTCAAACTCTCAGACTCACGCCTGGCTGTATGCTTGTGTAAATACAACCACCAAGGCAGAGACAGGTGGATCCCAGGAGCTGACTGATCTGCCATCTTCACTGAATATAGGGTGTTTCAGCTACAGTAAGAGCGGATTTCTAAAAAATGAAGTTGGAAAGAAATAGAAGCCACTCAAGATAATCCTCTGTCCTGTATATGCTCATGTACGGTCACATGCTTCTGTGCACACACATGAACATATATCACACACAATATAGCTAACATACACAACACACAGAGAGATGAATTAATTGAAATAAAATATATTTCAACATGTCAACATTTTATGTTTATGCCTTTTGTTTAATCAATATTAATTTTATTCATTGAATTCATGATTTTGGACTTGTTTTGCCATTTTGAATTTACATTTATGGGACAGAAATTCTTCAAACTCTTTGAATAATTTCTACTTAGAAATTCAAATATCCTAAGGATTTTAGAGAAGACCAAATTAGTTGAAAAACAGAATTTTTATTGCTTTGATACTGAAATCCATCAAGTAAATGGCTGAATATCAGCCTGACAGTTCCTCAGAAAATTGGACATAGTACTACCTGAAGACCCAGCTGTTCCACTCCTGAGCATATACCCAAAAGACACTCCAACATATATCAAGAACACATGCTGCACCATGTATATATCAGCCTTATTTATAATAGCCAGAGGCTGGAAAGAACCCAGATATACTTCAACAGAAGAATAGATACAGAAATTGTGGTAAATATACACAATAAAGAGACAATGACTTTATGAAATTTCTGGGCAAGTAGATGGAACTAGAAATTTGCATCCTAGTGAGGTAGCACAGTTAAAAAAGAACACACATAGTATGCCCTCACTGATAAGCAGATACTAGCTAGCTTTAGAAAGTTCTGAATACTCAAGAAACAATTCATACATTTTATGAAGCTCTAAAGGAAGGAATGTGGATGCCTCAGTCCTTTTTTTTTAAAAAAACAACTTTATTTTACAAAACAAAGATAAATGTACATATTTTAAACATTTTTTGCTTAAAATTATACATTTTTGTCAGTACTTTTTTCAGATTTTAACATAATTTTTACATAAAACTATATCAATATATTTTTTAGTCAGTACTTGATTTTTTTCAAGGTTTGATAGTATGCCTTGAAAACTTAATAGTTACAATGAGCTAAAGTACATGTAAAAAAAATGTAACATGGAAATAGTTAAAGTTTTCTTGTTTTGTAAATTTTTTTTGTTTTGTTTTGCTTTCTTTATTTTTTGGACTTCATACAGTCTGTGAGGTGTTTCTGGGGCAGTGCGAGCCTCTGGGGTTAGCATCCCATTATCAGTGACTGCATATTATGTCTGTTCTTTTGTGACTGGGTTATCTCACTCAGAATGATATTCTCTAGATGCAGCCATTTCCTTAAGAATTTGGTCAAGTCATTGTTTCTGGTGGCTGAGTAGTAGTCCATTGTGTATATGTACCACCAATTTTTATCCATTCATCTTCTGAAGGACATCTGGGTTCCTTCCAGCTTCTGGCTATTATAAATAGAGCCGCTATGAACATTGTGGTGCATATATCTTTGTTGTGTATTAAAGTGTCTCTGGGGTATATGCCCAGAAGTGGAATAGCTGGGTCTTCAGGTAGTACTATATCCAATTTTCTTGTTTAGGAGTTTTCTTTTTTTTTTACTAGGCTGTATTTTCCCTCATTGTACTGGGTTTTCCACCTATAATTCGTTGTAGTGCTGGGTTTGTGGTCAGATATTGTGTGAATTTTGATTTGTCTTGAAATATCTTCGTCTCTCCATCGATGGTGACTGATAGTTTTGCTGGGTATAGCAGCTTGGGCTGGCACTTGTGCTCTCTTAAGGAGTGCATGATGTCTGTCCAGGCTCTTCTAGCTTACATAGTCTCTGTTGAGAAATCGGGTGTGAGTCTGATTGGTCTGCCTTTATATGTTACCTGACCTTTTTCCTTTACTGCTTTTAGTATTCTTTCTTTGCTTTGGGCACTTGATGTTTTTACTATTATGCGTCGGGAGGTATTTCTTTTCTGGTCCAACCTATTTGGAGTTCTGAAGGCTTCTTTTATGCTCGTGGTCATCTCATTCTTGAGGGTAGGGAAGTTTTCTTCTATGATTTTGTTGAAGATATTTACTGTGCCTCTTAGTTGATACTCTTCTCCCTCTTCTATTCCTATTATCCTTATGTTCAGTCTTTTCATTGTGTCTTGTATTTCCTGGACATTTTGGGTTAGGAGCTTTTTGTTTTTTGCATCTTCTCTGGCTGTTTTGTCTATGTTTGCAATGTTGTCTTCTGCCCCCGAGAGTCTCTCTTCAATCTCTTGTAATCGATTGGAAATGCTTGCTTCTGTGACTCCTGATTTCTTTTTTTGGAGTTCTGACTCAAGGGTTATCTCTTTTAGTGTTTTCTTTATTGTGTCTATTTCTGTTTTAATTTCCCTCTTCCATTCCTTTATTTCTTTGTTTCTGTTTTCCTCTAGTTCTTTGAGTTCTTTGAGTGTTTTTCTTGTTTCTTCTTTAAAAGCTTCTGAATCTTTTTGCTTTTCCTCCCTTTCTTGTTTAAGTATCTCTATCAGCATCTTGAGGTATGATTTCAGGTCTGTGTCTTTTTTTTCTGGAGTGTTTGGAATTCCGATGTTTGCTGTTATGGGAGAGCTGGGCTCTGGTGTTGCTAGATTGTCTTGGTTTCCTTGGGATATACTCTTTCTCTTTCCTCTTGCCATTTTGTTGTCAGTGATATGTTCTTGCCTTTCCCTTGTATCTGGTCTGTGTCCCTGGTTCTCCACTGGTCCAGGTGTCAGATGGGCCAAGCCCTGTTCTATGCCTCAGAGTCGTCGGGTGTGAACAGAAGTTCCAATTTTCTGTTTCTGGTCGCTGAATCAGGCAAGGCAGGGCAGGGCAAGGCAGGGGGTGCACTTTCCGTGTGCACTCCGCAGAGATCTCTCTGCTTCCCGGCAGCCCAGGTCTCCCACCCACCAGTTGCTCAGCCTCTAAGTGCTGCCGTTCCAGGTGGCAGGTGGGCCACGCTCCGCTCTGCCGCCTCAGTCCTTCTTAGAAGGGAGAACAAAATACTTACAGGAGGAAATACAACATCAAATAAAGGGGCAGGGTTTGTAGAAAAGATTATTCATAGGGTGCCTCACCTTGGGATCCACCCCATATGTAGCCACCAAACCCAAGGTTATTGCTGATGCCAAGAAGTGCTTACTGGCAGGAACAAAATATGGATGGCTCCTCAGAGGTTCTGCCAGAGTCATATAGACACATTTGAGGATGCTAGCAGCTATTCATCAGACTGAACATGGGGACCCCAGTAAAAGAGCTAGAGAAAGGACTGATGGAGATGAAAGGTTCTGCAAACTCATGGGAAGAACAACATTATCAAATAACCAAACCCTCCAGAACTACCAGGGACTAATACATCAACCAGTGAGTACACATGGAGAGACCCATGGCTCCAGTTGCATATGTAGCAGAGGATAGCATTCTCGGACATCAATGGGAGTCCAGTGAAGGCTCATTTTCCCTTTGTAGGGGAATGTCAATGTCCTGAGATGGAGAGGGTGATTGAGAGAGGAAGCACCTTCATGGAAGTAAGTGGTTGACAAGGGAGCATGGGAGCAGGGTGGGGGAAGGGGATCACATTTGAAATGTAAATACATAGAATATCCAATAAAATAATTAAAATAAAATGAAATTCTTTCTCTTTGAACTAAAGCAAATTTGACTTTAAAGGAATTAGAACAGCCTTTTAAGAACTAGTCCTTTGATCTTAAATTTTGTTTATGTACTTTTCTGCCTTCAAAATGAAAATAAAAAGTATATGTGTGTGTGGGGGGGATAAAAGGGCAAGGATCTTGCCAATTAGCAAGTTGCCACTGAAGGTTTCCATTGTTGTAGTAAATCTCTGAGTACAGCTGAAGGCCAACCACTGAACAATGAAAGCCAGAGAAGCCACAGTTCAAAGGTCAAGTCCTTCTTAGAACTCTTTTCTAATGGAGGAATCACCTAAAGTTGAGTCAATGCAGTGAATTTTCTTTAAAAATATTCAAATTTTGTGAAGCAAGAATTGTGAACTCTTAATTGCAAGCTATTTTATTGCTGAACTTTATTATTATATTGATTAAAATTTTTTCCATGTGTATGTGGGCTTTTTGTCGCCTTTGTTGTTATTATTTATTATTTTTGTTGTTGTCATGTTATTAGTCCATGGTGATCTGATAGAATGCATGGGGGTATTTCACTCTTCTTATATCTATTGAGGCTAGTTTTGTGACCAACTATATAGTTAATTTTGGAAAAGGTGCCATGAGGTGCTGAGAAGAAGGTGTATTTTTTTTTTTCTTAAAACTTTATTAAAAAAAGAGAGATAGATGTACAGATTTTTTGAAGCATATTGGCAATTCTTTTAGAGGTTTGATAGTATGCATTGAAATCCCACTAGTTACCATAAGCATAAAGTACATGTAGAACAGAATGTAATATGGAGACAGTCAGAGTTTTCTTGGTGTGTATAGATTAAACATAATAATCTTTGAACACCAAAAATTGCAACAAGGCTATATTCCTAGCTCTTCGATTATTAATGATTTAAGATCTATATTCTTATAGTTGCAATTATGATCTTGTTTCAAGACCTTTTCAATTTCTTTTGAAAATATTTCTCACATTTTCTTTCTTTCTTTCTTTCTTTCTTTCTTTCTTCCTTCCTTCTTTCTTTCTTTCTTTCTTTCTTTCTTTCTTCTTTTTTTTTTCTTGAACTTCATATAGTCTGTGAGTTGTTTCTGGAGTGTTCTTTCATTTTAGGATGAAATGTTTATTGTGTGTGGTGCAATATATGTTTTGAGCTTTAGTAGGGTTTTTTTTAATGAATATGAGTGCTCTTGAATTTGGAGCATATATGTTTAGAATTGAGAATTCATCCTGATAAATTTTTCCTGTAATGATTAAAAAGTGTCCTTCCTTAAGTTTTTAGATAACTTTTGGTTGAAAGTCTACTTTATTGAATATTAGAATGGCTACTCCAGATTGTTTCCTGGTGCTTTTTGCTTGGAAGGATTTTCCCATCCGTTAACTCTGAGGTGTCTGTCTTTGTCCCTGAGAAGAATTTTCTGTATGCAACAAAATGCTGTATTCTGTTTATGTCTCCAGTCTGACAGTCTATGTCTCTTTATTGGGAAAATTGAGTCCATTTATGTTAACATATATTAGAGAGTAGTGATTGTTGTTTCTTGCTATTTTTGATGTTAGAAGTAAAATTATGACTTTGTGTCTTTCTTTCTTTCTTTCTTTTTCTTTCTTTCTTTTCTTTCTTTTTTTTTTTTTTTTTTTTTTTTTTTTTTTTTGGTTTTCTTGCTTAGTTATTTTCTTGCTTTTCTAGAGAAGAACCTAAGGAAATCCTAGACATCCCTAGTCATCAGGGAAATGCAAATCAAAACAACCCTGAGATTCCACCTCCCACTAGTCAGAATGGCTAAGATCAAAAACTCAAATGACAGCAGATCCTGTCGAGGATGCAGAGAAAGAGGAACACGCCTCCATTGTTGGTGGGGTCGTAAGCTGATACAACCACTCTAGAAATCAGTCTGGCAGTTCCTCAGAAAATTGGACATAGTACTACCTGAAGACCCAGTTATTCCACTTCTGGGCGTATACCCCAAAGATGCTCCAACATACAATAAGGGCACATGCACCACAATGTTTATAGCAGCCCTATTTATAATAGCCAGAAGCTAGAAAGAATCCATATGTCCTTCAATAGATGAATGGATATAGAAATTGTGGTATATTTACACAATGGAGTACTACTCAGCTATTAGAAACAATGACTTTATAAAATTCCTATGAAAATGGATGTTTCTAGAGAATATCATCATGAGTGAGGTAACCCAGTCACAAAAGAACAGACACAATATGCAGTCACTGATAATTGAATACTAGCCTCAGAAAGCTCTGAATACCCAAGAAACAACTCACAGACCATACAAAACTTAAAAAAAAAATCAAAAGGTCAAAAAGTGGAAGCCTCAGTCTTTAGGAAAAAAGAATAAGTGTATAGCACTCTCTCAGAGTGGAGTACACCTAGACCTTAAGTCATTAATAACTCAAGAGCTAAGAAAATAGCCTTGTGGCAATTTTTGTTAGTTAAAAATTGTTATGTTTAATCTTTAAACACCAAGAAAACTTTGACTATTTCCATGTTACATTTTATTTTACATATACTTTATGATCTTTGTAAATAGTAAGATTTCAATGCATACTATCAAACCTTTAAAAAATCAAGTACTGACAAAAATATATTCATACATATTTACGCTAAATTGCTTTTAATAATCTGTATGTGTATCTCTGTTTTTTAAAAACAAAGTTGTACGAAAAAATTTTTTAAAAAAGGAAAAAAACATGTTGTAATTTTATTTATTCACATTTCACATGTTATCCCCCTTGCTAGGGTTTCCTCTCTGCAAACTCCTAATCCCATCTTCTGTCCCAGTGTTTCTATGAGGGTGCTCCCCCACCATACTACCCCTCCTCCCTCACAGCCCTATCATTCCCCTATGCTGAGGCATCAAGCCTTCACAAGACCAAGCCCCCCCCCCCCATGATGCCAGATAATTCACCCTTTGCTACATAATTTCAAAGCTTCCAGTATGAGTAGAATTTGTAGAAAATTTTTGTTACAAATATTGATCTATTTTGCTAAAAGGAGATATTTAACTTTATTCTTAAATGTGGATAAATTTTATATTCAGAGATTTTGGTAAATTTAATTTTATTAAATGGTTTTACAGCTAATTTTTCATTTATAAATTGTTTTGAGATTTTCACATATAGGTAATGTTTTTACATTCTTTTCTTCTTTGTCTGACATTCTGTTATGATAGTCTTCCCAATTCACTTTCAAATTTATGAATTCTAAATTTTAGTTGCTTTATATATTAAAATATTTATATATTTACCTACATTTGTTAATTTATAGCATATATAATTACATATATGTATTGCCTATGAGACATGTCTGTCTGTTTATAAATATGTATATATTTTTTATAAATACATATTTATCAGTATAACTTCCTGAATCCCACTAGTGTAGATAACCTATCAGGGAGTTGTATGACTGAGCCTTGTCTTGGGATTATAGACTAGATTAGAATGAAGGCAGTCGGTTAAATTTATTTCTATATCCAATGGCTAAAATATGTGAGGATTATATTCTCAGCTAATAATTGGGAACACAGTATTTGCTTGTGGGGTGGCTAAAAAGACCAAAACCTGCATCTAAAAGTGTGCAATAAATACTCTTCAGTGGCATACATTGTTTTCTTTACATTTAAAGGCCAGATATGTGTTTTTTTTTATGTCTTTTCAACACAATTAGATTTATATCACTTCAAACTCACAGTTGCTTGCAAGATATTCACAAGAATCTAAGTAAAAGTTCATCCTCTTCGGTTATGTTAATCTGTCCTTTCTGTACATAAGCATCACTTTGGCTTTGCTAATTCTTATGTGTTCGATCCAAACACACACACACACACAAACCAGAGGGCATATGCTCAGTGAGGATCATCTTGCCTGTCTCCCAGCCCCGTGTCGTGCAGAATATTGTTTTGGAGGGTAACAGCACGGTTGAGCATCAGTACCGCCTGTATTGGGATGTGAGCTGAGACATTTTAGGGAATGACTATCACAACCAAAAGGAGAAGCAGCTGCTCTTAGTTCAATCCAGCAGGAGCCATGAATAAATTACATACCACGGGAGCCTATTTGTGAACTAAATTTTCCAAAGTTCCTGCTTTTACTTTATGCTCCATTTCTCTTAGCTGCTCTTTTGTTTTTTTGCATTTTCTTCTAACTTAGCAGTGCTGTGTTTCTTACAATGTATTTAATTTTTAAAATGTTAACAGCATAGGGAACCTCAGAGTTGCCTTGAGACATGCAGGTCCAAGTTCATAGCACAAAAACAAATTTATCTGCCTGGAAAGGATAGAGGACAGAGAATAAGACACAAAGACAGAAGAAAAAGGAAAAGTAAAAGGGGGTACTGGAACAAAGTAGAGGGGAGAAAGGGGGTAAGGGAAAGGGGTAGAGGGTCTGGAAGGGACAAAGGATTGTCTCTGGATAGAGAGGAGAAAAAAGCTACCCATAGGTAAGTGACAGTTATAGCCCATAATGATAAACTGGGAGACCCTGTATTAGAATAAGACATTAAATTTTAATTGAGCATGCTAATTAGATGTATCAAAAGAAACTTTCGATTGTTGAACTTCAATCCTTTGATAGATGGACCTTTTTAGTCAGCTTCAAAAGGAGGAAGTGGTCAAATTAAGGAATATACCTTGATGGGTAGCTTTTGGATGGACTCTAACGGATGTTAGCAAGGCAGATGGAATCTGAGAGAAGGGTAAGGCTGTCCAGAACCATGCTTATCAGACCCAAGCTGGTTAGAGTTCCTCAAACAATACTTTGTAAATGAAGTAAATGTATTTTCCACAGAAAGCAATTGAATTCTAACACAGTTTTGTGCTCTTAAGTATTATGTGGCTTTATTATGGGAAATAATTGTCTATTCTGTGCCCAGAGCATTGTTCCTGACACATAGTATATAATTTTGAGCAAATAAATTATATGTTATAGGGTATTGGGGCAATTCTATTGCTTGCATATTTTTATACACACCAATGAAGACAGAGAGATTTTTCTTGAATTTTTCTTCAACATACTTTACAAGGAAGAAGACTATTATCCCTAATTTTTCATTTAGCAGTGACAACTTGTAGACAGATTCTTGTTCAGAGGCAAGAACCTGTGTTCACTTTTCCATCTCAGAACTGTACAACTCCTTCTTCTCTGAACCTGTGCATGAATTGTTCATGCTACCACACTCGCTGTGAGTTCTTATGTGCATCGGTCCTGTTGTGTCTAGAGGTCACTGTTTTCTTGGAGTCATATATCACCTCTGGCTCATACAGTATTTGTGACTCCTCTTCAGCATAGACCCCTGAACCTTGTAAGGACAGATTCATTTTCTCCAGTGTAATCTTACTAGGGTATTTTTTTAAAACACCTTTATTTTACAAAACAAAGATAAATGTATAGATTTTAAACATTTTTTGCTTAAAATTATACATTTTTTCAGTACTTTTTTCAGATTTTAACATAAGTTTTACATAAAACTATATGAATATATTTTTTAGTCAGTACTTAATTTTTTTCAAGGTTTGATAGTATGCCTTGAAAACTTAATAGTTACAATGAGCTAAAGTACATGTAAAACAAAATGTAACATGGAAATAGTTAAAGTTTTCTTGTTTTGTAAATATTTTTTTGCTTTGTTTTGTTTTCTTTATTTTTTGGACTTCATACAGTCTGTGAGTTGTTTCTAGGGTATTTTAGCTACATTTCATGGGATGGTCAATTTCTAGAAGTAGTTGACAACAACCAAAAAATAAAATAAGATAAAATGAGCCTAGTGGTATGTGTGTGTGTGTGTGTGTGTGTGTGTGTGTGTGTGTGTTTGGTCTCATTTCTTTTTGTATGTTTGAGCAGTCTTTTTGGCTTGTCTTTTTCTTGTACATATACTTTCTTATACACTCTTGATGTTTAGGGGAAAGAAGAGTTTTGTCTCCATGAGGCTGCTCTCCTCCTTGCCCAGGACAGCACTCATTCTGCAGTGGGCATCAGTCAAGGAAAGGATGTTTAAGGAATGGAAGGGATGAGAATAAAAGAACACGGGCCTCGCTTTAAGCAGGCCCTCTATATTGACACTACCACCATTGTGGCATGGGAAATACCACTGAAAAAGTGGCGGAGTGAATCTAATATCCAAAGGAAGGGAAGAGATGTTAAAATCACTGTCTTCTCCACAGGACAGAGTATTATTACACTCACGGACTCTGCAGCACTTGTCACCTTTATAAGGCATGAACAAGATCAACTACTAAATCCTAGAATAGTTGGGTTAGATCTCCAGATGACATGCTATCTCAGGACCTGTTAGGAGTTGAAAGTTGCTTGGAAGTTTTTCATGCTCCAAAAGACAGTCATATATCCATGCCATGTATGGGTAACATTAACTGGGCTTATTAGTTTATCAATAAAATACGAACTTGGGAAGGGGCAGTTTGGATGACATAAGGGGAACTGAAATAGGTCAAGAAATGAGACCAGGGCTGGAGAGATGACTCAGTAGTTAAGAGCACTGACTGTTCTTCCTGAGGTCCTAAGTTTCAGCAACCACACTGTGGTTCACAACCATCTGTAAAGTGACAGGATGCCCTCTTCTGCTATGTCTGAAGACAGCTACAGTGTACTTATATACATAAAATTAAAAAAAAAAAGAAATGAGACCAGTCTAGATGAACCAATATTTTCCTCAGTGTGAGTGTGAACAAAGACACACACACACACACACACACACACACACAAATACACACACACACACACACACACACGTACACTCACAGGCACACAGGGGAGGGTAGAAGAGAGAGAGACTGTAAAATAAAATACGTCTTAAAAATAAATAATAAAAACACTAAAAGAAGACAACTTTCCATCTACATAAACCAAAGTGTACCCCTAGTGAACTGCAAAGACATATCACCTTCTGACAGTGAAGCCTTTGCTCCTGAGAATAACTTTCCCTTCCTCAGTCATAGAAGTGAAAGCTCTTCCTTTCTTTGCATTGCAATCTTCTATCCTAGAGAGATGCTTACCAAGGCTCTGGTTGTGAATAAAACTTGAAAGTTTTATGAAGTAAAGAACTGATACCTCTCAGGTAGTTTCGGAAACTTAGAAGTGTTTTTATTGCCTTCTCTCTAAGGTTACATTGTTGTTACTGCTGTTGGGAAGAGTAGCCTATGACATGTCTAGCTAATTACAAGTCATTAAGCATATTCTTTTTTGGAGTTAGCACCCATGCTGTGGTGGACTTCTTAGTGATGCTGTTTGATTTGAACCATCTGTGCTCCTATAAGTAACTCCAACCGATTCACTGATCCAGTAAGGGAGAGTTGCATGAAACCATTAATTTGGTCACTGTTGTTGCTCGCTCTCGGATGAATCGTTGTTTGCTCACATCTCCTCAGGTACCATTATATAACAGATTGTTCTGTCCTGACTTTTCCACTTATTATCCTGAGAATTTCAAAGTTAGTTCCACATCACCTGCTGTGTCTGTCCATATCTCTCTGTCAGAATCCCTATGTTTACCTTCTGCTTTCTGTTTTGGTTTCTGTGTGGCTTCTCATTTACTAACTCTGATTAATAAAAGGGGACATGTTTCCAGACCCTCTTTACATCTAAGCACCTCTCCTATCAACTCTATTTTATTGCCTTCTGGAAAGAAAGTTGACATACTAATTTGGCTGGTTCAAGTTTGTAAGCTGACTCTGCCACCTTGGTGTGAATAATTGCTGAAAAAATGATCCACACATTGTAACTGCACTTTCAGAGATGTGAATTAGAGTCTAGAACTCAGGAAAGATTCCCCTTCCTTCTCCCTTTATTTTATTATTATGTTTTTGAATGACAGTGTGATGCTAATGACATCAGCATAATTTTTATTAGATGTTGTTGATTGTATACCTTTTGAAGTGTTTTAGACAATTTATCAAATCACTCTTCTACTTTGGTTATGAAATGGATATGATTATGATTCTCATTTCAAAACAAGTAAAGGAAGCATGAAATTAAAAGAGTTGCTCACAAAAATGCAAGGTTGAAAGTTAACTCAGTTGGGTACCTCCTTTTTGGTCCTGCAGTACTTACCTTTGTGTTGTTATGAATATTGTGGTGAGAACCAAAGATTTGATAGAGGAGAGGCAGGGTGTGAAATGAATGGAAAAAGGATTAGCTGCCATGGTTCTCAAGACAAAAATTAATGTCTAAACTTAACTGTAAACAGAATGCTACCATAAATATATCGGGTGATATGTCATTCTCATTTTGCTGCTATTTCTTGTTATTGATATTTTCAGAAGGTTTTATGGGAGGAATTCAGAATGCCATGGTCTTATTGACAAGTACACTCACTTTCTCTCTTTGAATAACAATGTAATAAAAATGTATTATTGCCCTTAACATACACAGCACTAGACATAACTTTTAAGTGTAAAGCTAATTTAGATTCATAGTTAAGTTTCCATTTACTGAAATAAATAAATATTTTTATTTATCTGTAATTTTCCAATATTTGGAGAAGCCAATAGGGTCTAAGGATCAAACCAAGTGTACATAGCTACATTTTCCCAGACATTGGTCCTATGGAGAAACAAAGGAGGAAAAAAGTCAGTGATTTGATATTTCTTTGTCATTTGACCTCAGTCCGAGATATTTGTTATTTGGGTTGGGGGCATAATGAACAAAAATTCTTTGCTTGTGAAAAGGTCTGCAAAGATACTAATACTTTAAAATAATTAGATTAGGTTGTTCTTACACTATACTTTTATGGGCTCATAATTGAGTTGTTCATACTACTTATTTTATCAGACTTATTCTTCTCTGTCTAGGAATTAGAACCTCATCTATAAAATCAATGGAGGAGAGAGATGAGAGATGTTGAGAAAATACAGGACAAAATGGTGAATTTTTTCTAAGGGTTGTAGAAATTGTTGGAGAGAGAGAGAGAGAGAGAGAGAGAGAGAGAGAGAGAGAGAGAGAGAGAGAGAGACAGACAGAGAGAGAGAGAGAGAGAGAGAGAGAGAGAGAGAGAGAGAGAGAGAGAGAGAGAGATAGAAACAGCATTTTTTCAGTGTTGTGGAAAAATGAGAAGGAAAAAGAGTGGGATGTATATCTCTTATTATTTATCATATAACCTCAGTTTATTTTTTAGCATATAACCTCAGTTTGAATCATGGGCAAGGTCAGCAATATTGAAGAGGTCTAGTATATAAGGAATCATTCATAAATATCCTATAGATGCTAATTGACATAGCCATAATAATCAAGACCATGATACACAGGATGCTTGGAGTAATTTTGAGCATGCATCCATTGTTAGAAATTGGAAATCCTGCAAAAAAGAAAATGGCACATGGGCACTAGAAAGACGGGGCTAGCAAATAGTGTAATTTTTTTTCTAAGTTTGTCTTTTTAAAAACATCAAACTCTCATTCTTTTTGGCAGATTACTAAATGGGTTGACTGTGCAGGAAAGTAAATTTTAAATTTTTATTGATTTTGAAAGTATTAACAAAGAACTATCAGATTTTTTATTTGATCAGGGGAGATTATTTATGATATACACAGAGTGAAATTATGTAAGGGGTATGTTAAATAGCATTAGAAATTTATGGTTTAAAAGAAAGTATATAAACAATCGGATCAGCATGGGAAAAATGATAACATCTCAGGACCATATTTTAAACTATACAGTGATAGTTCTGGCAGATAATTTACTTTTCCATTCATCATAGCATGCTTAGAGATTTGATAATTCTCTCCTATATACCAGATATCAAAACGGGGGAGTGATGTTAAATGAAAAAATTCTCTACTGATCTAGCATTGTAAAAACTCTTCTATAGCCCTTTGTGATGCTATTGGAGATGATCTAATTACAGAACAGTTTTTCTCGCCAGACTAATACTTGGCAGTGTACATGGATAAGGTTGACCAATTTCTGTCTCATATCAATTAAAGCTTTCATGGGTTTTTACTCAACTGCAGTCATTAATGAGCAGATGCCCAGGGCAATGATAATTATGATGATAATAATACTCTGCCTTTACACCATCTCTCTTATCCTTGGAAACCTAGATGCTTTACTAACAGCAATTATCATAGCATTTATGGGGAATGGGAATATATAATTAATTCCATTTACAGCTGAAAATGTAAAGAGAGGGAAAAATTCAACAACTACCCTAAAAAGATGTATTATCTCTGCCATTTATTATTAAAATTGTCTGGCCAAAATTTGATTGTTTGAAAATAATAACTAAAATTTGGTAATTTTTCAATTGAGAAAGAAAACTAATAGTGCATAGAGATGAAAACATGCATAGATAGAAATACATATACAAAAGAAATGCAAGAAGATGATGCATTGTATCACACAGGAATGGAGAGAAAGAAGCTCCAGAGACCCAAAGGGTCCATGTGAAATGTCAGGGCAACTCAGGACAGGGAACCAGCAGAGGAGCTGATAGTGATGTTGCTGTTTACTCTAAATACTGAGCAGTGGGGTGCCAGTGTCTGACAGAACGACATATATAATTCAGATCAAGCAAGAGGAATGGATCTTCCTATCCTCCTTTTCTGTCCAATTGGGTCGTCAAAGAATCAGATGAGGCTATCAGAATTTATGGAACTCATCTTTTCTTTTGCAGTGTAGTTATTCCAATAACTGCCTTCTGGAAACCCCATTTTATCAGCTTATCTGGTTATCTTTTACCTTACCTTAGCTGAAACTTTGCAATGGTTAAATCATAAATTCGCCTGTCTCTCTTGGGAGAAGGAATTAGATGAAACAACGGTTTATACATTTCTCTATCCATGTACTCCTGAACGTCTAGTTTAAACACACTTGCAAATTGTTTTCTTCCCACAGAGTAAGATGACTGAACTATCTTATCTTTTTGGATCATCGCATAAGTGCAGAAATATGGTATTCAACTCTCAATATGAAATGTTGGTATTCTTTTATTTATTTTTCTCTTTTGAATGACTTACTTTTATTCCTCATTTGTACAACAGAAAAAATTTTTTTTTAGATATCAAGATCTATCTTGATATCTTGCAACTGTATCGGTTTTTATAATGGTTGTGAACGAGTATTTGGCTAGAATGTATATGTATGTACCATGCACATTACTAATGCCAGGGACAGCCAGAAGAGTGAATCAGATGCTCTGGAACTAGATTTACAGACAGTTGTGAGTCACCATGTGGGAGCTGAGACTCAAACCCTGGTCGTTGGAAAAAAATCCAGGGTACTTAATCATTGAGCCATCTCTCCAGCTCCTCACCTGTTTTTTTTTTTTCCTTTCTTTTTTCTTTTTTTTTGGTTATTTGCTTGTTTTTTGTTTTATTTTTTTGTGTGTTTTGTTTTTTAGAACATCTTAGTTACATTGCTTCACTATTACCTTATTTTGATTGGCTCCTGTTTTTGTATGTAAAGAATATCATCACTGGTGTAGTGTACATTTGTATGTATCAGGTGTTGGGCTGCAAACCACCTCCCCCCCCTTGGTTAAGCGACAAATGCAATTACTTGTAAATAGTTGTCTTTTATGTGGGTGGTGGTATGCATGGGTGTGTATGAGAACATTTGTGTGTGTGTATATGTATTTGTGTCCATGTACATGCATGTTAAGCCCTGATGTTGATATCAAAAGTCAGCCACCAAACCCAAGCACTATTGCTAATGCCAAGAAGTGCTTACTAGCAGACGTCAAATATGGATGCCTTTTCAGAGGCTCTGCCAGAGTCATGCAGATACATTTGAGGATGCTTGCCGCTAACCATCAGACTAAACATGGGGACCCCAATGAAAGAGCTGGAGAACGAACTGAAGGAGCTGAAAGGGTTTGCAATCTCATGGGAAGAACTACATTATCAGCCAACCAAAGTCTCCAGAACTCCCAGGGACTAAAACACCAACCACTGCTCAGTTGCATATGTAGCAAAGGATGGCATTGTCTGGCATCAATGGGAGAAAAGGTCATTGGTCCATGAATGTACACTTTCCCAGTGTAGGGGAATGCCAAGGCACTGAGGTGGAGAGGGTGATTGGGAGAGGGAGTATCTTCATGGAAGTAAGTTTAGGAGGAAGGGGATAGGAGGGCGGGGAAGGAGATAACATTTGAAATGTAAATACAGAGAATATCCAATAAAATTAATTTAAAAGTCAATGCCCCATTTTTTTCTGTATAATTCACAGGGGTAAAGTCTCATAATTAAAGTCAGAGTGTGGTAATGTGACTACTGTTCCTAGTTTTCTTCCTCTGGTGATCTTTTATCTCTACCTTCCAAGAAGGAAACAGCAAGCTTAAATCATGACCACAAAGCATTTATGTAGGCTCTGTCAATCAGAACCTGAATTTTCATACTTACTTTTATGTAAAACACACATTTTACACTTCACACTTTTAACCACTGAATCAGCTCTCCTGCCCTACAAATATTTTTGACAGAGGAACAGAAAATCCCATTGGGACACTTACAAAGCATACCTCTATTAGACAACTTTACTAAAAGTGTTAAGAGTCAAATCATCCTGAGTCACAGAATCAATCACAGAAGAACACAAATGCACTCACTGATATAAGTTGATATTAGCCCCAAGGCTCAGAAGACTCAAGGAAAAATTCACAGATTATATGAAGCTAAAGAAGAAGGAAGACCAAAATATGAGTGCTTCAATTCTTCTTAGAAGGGGAAACAAAATACCCATGAGAAGCAATACAGGGAAAAAGAGTGGAACAGAGACTGAAGGAAAGGTCATACAGAGACTGCCTCGAAATTTACTCCATATGCAGCCACCAAACCCAACCACTATTGCTGATGCCAAGAAGTGTTTGCTGACAGGAGCCTGATGTGGATGTCTTCTGTAAGGCTCTACCAGATCTTTACTGATACAGATGAGGATGCTTGCTGCTAACCACTGGACTGAGCACAGGAATCACAATGGAGGATTTAGAGAAAGGACTGAAGGAGTTGTAAGTGTTTGCATTCCCACAGGAAGAACAACAATATCAACCAACCGAACCCCCCAAAGCTCCCAGGGACAAAACCACCAAACAATGAGTACACATGGAAAGACCCATGGCTCCATCTGCCTTTAAAACAGAGGATGGCATTGTCTGGCATCAATAGGCTGAGAAGTCCTTGGTCCTGTGAAGGTTCATTTCTCCAGTGTAGGGGAATGCCAGGGATTTTAGGTATGAGTGGGTGAGTGGGATGGGGAGCATCTTTATAGAAAGCAGGGGGAGGGGCTATTGAAGAGGGGGGCAAAGGGGATAACATTTGAAATGTAAATATATAAAATATCCAATAAAATGTTAAACAAATATCTAAGAAGTATAAAAGAGATAGAAGAACTTATCATTCTAAATAATGCATCACTAATATCTGATATGGCCATGCTATATGATACAGAACTCTCTGGGGGACAAAAAAAAAAAGAGTAGAATGATTTCAAAGATGACTCACTGAGCTCCAATAATTGTATCAAAATGAGTTCCTCTATTTTTTTCATTTGTTTTGCTCAACTCATATGGTGTATTATATACAGTGTATGGACCTTACACATGTGCTATTTATTATGACAAGATGTTGGAAACTACTTAAATCAAAGAAATTCACTTTAAGTTCATTGAAAGCAACTTTAGCCCAGTATCACAGCATATGTGTAACCACAATAAACATTTCACTGAGCAATACTGACTGTGGTTCTATCATATCAAGCCTTCTGTACTTTTTTTATTTTATTTTTATTTTTTTATTTTTTTATTTTTGAACAACGTTATTTTAAAAAAACAAAGATAAATGAACAACCTTTGAGCATTTTTGCATAAAAGTATACGAATACATTTTTGTCAGTGCTTGTTTTTTTTTTTTTTTTCCCAAAGGTTTGATAGTGTGCATTAAGGTCTTACTAGTTACAATGAGCACAAAGTACATGTAAAACAGGATGTAACCCGGAATTAGTGAAAGTTTTCTTGGTGTATAAGGATTGAACATAATGGTCTTTTTCTTTTCTTTTCTTTTTTTTTTTTTTCTCTTGAACTTCACATAGTCTGAGAGTTGTTTCTGGTGTGTTCTGAGCTTTCTGGGGTTAGTATCCCATTATCAGTGACTGCATATTATGTCTGTTTCTTTGTGACTAGGTTATCTCACTCAGGATGATATTCTCTAGATGCATCCATTTTCTTACAAATTTCATTAAGTCATTGTTTCTGATAGCTGAGTAGTACTCCATTGTGTAAATGTACCACCATTTTTGTATCCATTCATCTACTGAAGGACATCTGGGTTCTTTCCAGCTTCTGGCTATTATAAATAGAGCTGCTATGAACATTGTCATGCATGGGTCTTTGTATATTGGAGTGTCTCTGGGGTGTATGCCCAGAAGTGGAATAACTGGGTCTTCAGGTAATATTATGTCCAATTTTCTGAGGAACTGCCAAACTGATTTCCAGAGTGGTTATATCAGTTTACAGCCCCACCAGCAGTGGAGAAGTGTTCCTCTTTCTCCACATCCTCCCCAGCATCTGCTGTCATCTGAGATTTGGATCTTGGCCAATTTGACTGGTGTGAGGTAGAATCTCAGGATTGTTTTTATTTGCATTCCCACGATGGCTAAGGATGTCAAGCATTAAGTCTTCTTTCCAGTGCATGATATTTGGTCTCATCCTGGAAAAATTAAGGCTTATCTTGCTGTATGGTTGAAATGGCTCTCTGAATTCAATCCATTGCATGATTGTAATACTCTTCAGAAGTGTGTGATTACTTCTCTTCTGCAAGATTTTATATATGACTATAAAGCTCTCAGGCACATTTGTAATGGTGCTAACTTTTAGCCCAAGCCAGGACTGGATCTATGATGCAGAGAGAAATCTTATTCAGTATCTTTCAACTTAAACTGACTATAGTGTGGCTCTACAATCCTAGTATTTTTGAAACCAAGGCAGTAGGATCTTAAATTTGAGATCTATTGGGACTTCAGAGTACAGTTGTTCCAGAAAAAAAGGACTGCAGAACAAAGTTAAAAATTATTTTCCTATTCCCCCTCAATGCAGGACTGAACCATTCATAATCTGGTCTTCCTTCCTCCTAAGCTTTATAAGTTCTATGGGTTACACTGTGGGCATTGTGAGCTTTTGGGCTAATATCCACTTATTGGCAATTAAATACCATGTGTGTTCTTTTGTGTCTAGGTTACCTCAATCAGGATGATATTTTCTAGTTTCATTTCTAGTTTCCATTTGCCTAAAAATTTCATGAAGTCATTGTTTTTAATAGCTGAGTAGTACTCTAGTGTGTAAATGTACCACATTTTCTGTATCCATTCCTCTGTTGAGGGACATCTGGGTTATTTCCACATTATGGATATTATAAATAAAGCTGCTATAAACACAGTGGAGCATGTGCCCTTGCTATGTTGGAATATATATTGGGTATATACCATGTGTGGTATGGCTGGGTCCTCAGGTAGTACCATGTCTAATTTTCTATGGAGCAACCAGACTGATTTTCACAATGGTTATACAGGTTTGCAATCCCACCAACAATGGAGGAGTGTTATTATTCCTTCAAATTCTTAACAGCATCTGCTGTCACCTGATTTTTTTGATCTTAGCCATGCTTCCTGGTATAAAAATCTCAAGTTTTTTTTTTTTTTTTTTTTTGTTTCTTTGTTTTTGATTGACATTTTCCTGATGACTAAAGATGTTGAACATTTCTTTAAGTACTCTCAGTCATTTTACATTCCTCAGTTGAGCATTCTGTTTAATTCTGTGCTCCATTTTTTAATAGGTTTATTTGGTTCTCTGAAATTTAGCTTCTTGTGTTCTTTGTATATTTTGGTTATTAGTTCTCTATAGGATATAAGATTGTTAAAGGTCTTTCCCCAATCTGTGGGTTGTCATTTTGTCCTATTCACAGTGTCCTTTGCCTGACAGAAACTTTGGAATTTTATGATGTTCCATTTGCCAATTGCTGACCTTAGAGTATGAGCCACTGGTATTCTGTTCAGGAAATTCTCCCATGTGTCCATGTGTTCAAGGCTCTTCTCCACTTTCTCTTCCCTTAGTTTCAGTGTATCTGGTTTTATGTAGAGGTCCTTAATACACTTGGACTTGAGCTTTGTACAAGGCAATAAGAATGAATCAATTTGTATTCTTCTACATGCTGACTGCTAGTCAAACCAGCACCATTTGTTGAAAATGCTGTCTTTTTTCCACAGGATGGTTTTAGCTTCCTTTTCAAAGATCATAGGTGTGGGTTCATTATGGAAGGTGAAGGGAGGGGGCATCTGGGAGAGAGAGAGGAGGGGAGAAAATAGAAGGGTAGTATCAGTTACAGGAGGGGAATGGAGAGACGGAGATTGCAACGTTACAGGAAGAACATCACCTGGCTGGACTACCCAGTGCTCCCAAGGAGTGACCACTAAGTAAGGAGTCTACAGACAAGGACACATGACTCCAGATACATATGTAGCAGAGGATGGCCTTGTCTGACATCAACAGAAGAGGAGGCCTTATTCCTGTAGAGGTTTGATGCTCCAGAGTAGGGGGATGCAAGAGTGGATCAGGAGAGGGTGGGTGAGTAGGGGAGCACCCTCATAGATGCAAAGAGGAAGGGGAAGAGGGCAGATGTAGGAGAGGGGGTTTGTGGTGGGGTAACCAGGAAGGGAGATATTATTTGAGGTGTAAAAAAATGGAAAGATTAGTGAAAAACAAAATAGTGACTTCCTAGTGAGTGGAAAATGTTCATTATATCTATCCCTACCCATGTCTGAGCTACAGAGATATAATGATAGTAAGAAGGCATATGTCTGGCATATAAACCAGTTAGGATGCAGAAGTATGTACAGAGAAGTTTGCACATAACAGGTGGAAAAGTGAGTCATGCTTCCTTGGGCTGTATAAGCCAACACTAATTCTGTGATTCACCACAGAACGATTTGAAAGCTGTTTTTTTTTTTTTTTTTTTTTTTTTTTGTGCATGTCTTTAAAACTGAATTTTAGTCATGTTTTCATCAATAATAACAGAAAGAAAAATTGACAGCATTGTTTTATTTTTGAGATTGTAGTTCTTTTCCCTAGAAAATCATTTTATTTTCTGCTTCCCTGAATCTGAAGTTTAGTTTGAAAAATTGCCTAAAGTATAAATTTGCATATTCTAACTTTTTTAAGATTTATAAGTAATTTGCTGTCATAGTTTAAGGTATTTCTTTATATTCAAATCATCTGGTTGCTTAAACTTTCCTGTCTTTGTTTAAACTTTTTGCTCTATAGTTTTGGGTATGTATTGGGACAAAGCTACCCTTTGATCCTAAAACTTAAGTTCATCTCTTCTGAAAAGACATATGTATTATCATACAAAATCTTCATAAATAATTCTAGAAAATTCCTATAGAAATACCAACAAACCTAAACTACCTAATGATTTTAATAGTTGTTTCAGAGAAGATCCTCCTTATATGTCCTCATTGTCTTACATTCTTTATTCTAGCTCATTGTTACATATTTTCCTGTTTTTAAATTTATTTCCTAATATCCAGTGTTTAACAGTGTCCAGGGTTTATGTAGTATGCATGGCACATATAGTTTACCCATTTTGCTTTATAATTAATGTGTATGAAAACACTTGACTAAAATTCTTTTACTTCTCATAATCTCTCCTACTAACGTTAACATTGCTAATAGTTGGAGCCCTTCCTCTTGTTGGGTCTTACTAATCTTCTCTATGAGGGACTGTCCATGTTCTCTTACTTTTCAGCTCCTATATCCACACACATAGCAAATATTTGTATCTAATGCATATTAATTAGAGCATCACTATGCACCGCTAGATCTTATTAATGGTACTTGCTGAGGCATAATAGTAGCTTTCTCTCTACAGCATTATACTCATCTGGTAGTTTTGATACTGTTCTATTAGCATTATCTTAAAATAAAGCCAACAAGTTCATCACGTATTTGTAGCTGGAAGCTTAATGTTAGTAAATAAATGAACATATGAAGCATTATAGAGCACTTGTATCATCATGTAGTAAGGATTTAAATAAGTGACCTTCCTATACTACCATCCTGAATTGCCTTAATTTGGAATATATATTATAGAATTGAATATATATATATATATATATATATATATATATAGATATATAGATATATATATATATAAATCATATGAAGAGACCAATGTAAGTCTTTCTGTCCTAACATACTCAAAAAGGAAATTGACATAGGCAATGTGGGGGAAATCAGTTTGTTTTGAACAAATTTTAAGACAGACATATGGGATGATAGGGAATATGTGGCAAGTACATCTCTTTTATACTTCAAGAAGAAAGGTAAAGGCTGGGAACAGAAGGTTTCCATCACCTTAGCTATGAAAACGAGAGTAGTTGTCATGAGGTTTTTTTTTTTTTTTTTTTTTTTTTTTTGATGGATTAGTAACTTTTCCTTTGTATTCCTATGGTTTTATTATCTTTTGTTCTCTAATGACAAATCCTGATGTTTGCTATACAAATTAGTATGGACTTGTAAAGAGGAAGGGAAAAGCTAAAGCGAATGGCTTACATATGATAGAGCATCACTGAAAAATGGCAGTTGGAGACACTTGGGATAAGTTGTAGTGTTTGGAATAAGTCTGAAACAGACACTTCTGGAATATACTCAACCATGAGAAGGAAGTCTGGGTTTGGATCGGGAATGTTCAGGGGCTAACTGATGCTGATCCAAACAAACGCTTAAATCCCAGCTGCTCTGGCTTCTGAATTTCCCTCAGATCATTGTACATTAAGAACACACATGGTATGTACTCATTGATAAGTGGATCTTAGCCCAAAACCTTGGAATACCCACATGCAAATGACAGACCATATGAAGCTGAAGAAGAAGGAAGACCAAAGTGTGAATTTTTCAGTCCTAATTAGAAAGGGGAACCAAATATCCATGGGAGGTAGAGGCAGAGAGGGGGGGGGGAGGGGGAGAGGGAGGGAGAGAGAGAGAGGGAGAGAGAGAGACAGACTGAGAGAGGGGGGAGGCAGGGACGGAAAAAGGGGGGCAGGTCCAGGTGTCTGAGAAGAATGGGGAGAAGTACAGAGGGTCAGGAAATTGAATAGAGGTGTGTAGCAGTAGGGGTAAGGAACTAAGGATAGCCACAAGAATGTCCCAGAGAAGCAAGAGGTTCCCAGGATCAACTGGGATAACGTAGTTGAAATACCCAACAAAAGGGAGATAGAACCTGTAGAGACCATATACAGTGGTTGGACACGGCCCCTGGTTGAGGAATGGAAAATAACTACCCATCTCAAAAATTTAACCCAGAATTGTTCCCATCTAAAGGAAATGTAGGGACAAAGAGTGGAGCAGAGATTGAGGGAAAGGCCATCCAGAGACTGCCTCACCTAGGGATCTATCTAGTCTGCAGATATCAAACCCAAACACTATTGCTGATGTCAAGAAGTGCTTGCTGACAGGAACCTAATATAGCTGTCCCCTAAAAGGCCCTACCAGAGCCTGACCAATACAGATGCAGATGCTCACTGTCAACCATCAGACTAAGCCCAGGGATCCCAATGAAGGAATTGGGGGAAGGATTGAAGGAGCTGAAGGTGACTGCAACCCCATAGGAACAACAATGTCAATCAACCAGATCCCCTAGAGCTCCTAGGGATTGAAGCACCATTCAATGAACAACACATGGAACAACCCATGGCTCCAGCTGCATTTTATAGCAGAGGAATACATTATCTGGCATCAGTGGGAGGGGAGATCATTGGTCCTGTGAGGGCTTGGTGCCCCAGCATAGGGGAATGCTAGGGTAGCAAAGCTGGAATGGGTGGATAGGTGAGTGGGGGAGCATCCTCATAGAGGCAAGGAGAGGGGGAAGGAGACAGGCAGTTTGTGGAAGGAAAACTGGGAAGGACAACATTTGAAATGTAAATTAATGAACTAACTAATTAACAACAAAAAAAGAAAAAAGAAAAAAAACCAAAACAAAAGAAAACCAAAAAAGATCCTGGGTATTTTTCTTTTGATGAGATGATGAAGCAACTAAAATTAAGTCGTTCCCACTACAGTGAGGAAGATAAAGGATATGCTTTTTTGTAGGGGTTATTATGGTAAAGGAAAAGGTACAGTTTTTACCTTTAGGCTTGCAGACTCTGTGAGCTCCACACTGTGGTGATGGGTGAAGGGCAGGTCACAGACTCACGGGAGCAGCAGGTCACAGACTCACAGGAGCATCCTTGAAGCCACTGCTAGCTGTATGCACAGTGTCATATTTTACCTTGTTTTACTTCTCTCATTATCTAGAAATGCTCATCTGATTTTTCTGAAGAGAACCACAAAAGCTAAGAAACATTTGACATTTTGATCTTCGAAAATTGCTTTAATTACAAATTAAGAGAAGTTATTGAACTGCCTAAGGCCAAGTCTGCTTGTTCTAACCTTTGGAATTCAACTCCACATTGAAAAAATTAATCAGGGTAACTGGATAGATAATGTTAGAGTGAACTATAACTACTGTTGCTTAGCAGCTAATTCATTGCCTTAACCTAAATTACCTGTTTTTACACAAGGACAGATAAAAAAAAAAAAAAAACCCATAAAATATCAATCTATATGAATGTTGTTCAAGGCTGTTTTTCTTCTCCAGCCTAGCATTTGATTCTCAAACAACATTAAACAGATTGATACTTACAAGTATATGCAAGTTCCAGATTTGCCTGTTGACAAAGATGCCATGTTATCAATGACAATAGTATGTAGAATGGAACTGCTGGGATGGCTCAGTGCATTAGAGGAGCCAGTGCACAGGCCTGACATCCTGAGGGCAATCTCCAGATCACGGCAGGTGAAAAGATGCACGTGACTCTTGAGAGTTCCTCTCCTACCTTCATAAAGAGACTCATCATTCATTGAGTCTCTGTAAATAATGCATCGTCAAATTAACAATGAGTAACCACATACTTTTAATCTTACTCGACAGCCATTGTTAGCATCACTGAAAAGTAATTATGGCTAAACTGTATGGATTTTATAGTTAACTATAAATTACTTGCCGTAATGGTTACAAGTCTTGGGATTCAAGAATATTAATAGTTGTTTGTTTTTCCTAAGTGCAAGACTTTTTAGCCCAAAGGTATTTGAAATTGGGAAAATTTCACTACCATTCAAACAAACAATGTAATTATAAGAGAAAGATATAGCCACAGAGAATTAGTACTGTTATTCAATTTATACATTGCATACTTCTTTGTATGTTCCATTATGATCACTATGAGGAATATCTAGCATTGTTTCTGCAAGAAAGAACTGTATCCTTTAGCAGGCACCTATAGAACAGAGAGCTCTGGACTGTGTAGATGTCACCTTGAGAGAATATATGTAGAATTTTTCATTTTTCACTTAGCATCAAATAATAGTGACAGGAAAAAAAAGTTAAGGATCAAAGATGATTGTGGGAAATGCTTTCATGTTAAAGAAGATTGCATTTCAATAAAGTCTATTTGGATAGGTAAGAAATTTGATAGTCATGCTCAGGACTTTAGAGATCTGTAAATAATGAATTCTCATGGACAGTTAATAGTCAAATTTTGATGGGACTATTTTTAAGCTATTGTTAAGAACATAAACTAGAAGAACAGACTGCTTAAATAAGAACAAGACATTTGAGTGTGAGAAGCAAAGTAGAGTTTTCAAAACCTACTTTTACTAAGGTTTCTCAAATGGTTCAACTTTCTTTCTACCCTACCATCCAAAGGTAGGGAAGAAATGATGGTTAAGAAGAAAAGGTCATGTGGACATGTTTAGAAGTAGTTCTTTAGGATGATTTCAATCTCCAGTGCCAGGATACCAGCAGTCCAGTTCAGGAGTGTAAGGATACCAGACAATAATCAGCAGCAGTGCTGTGATCCAGCAGAAAAGGCCAAGCCTCTGCCTCCTTAAGCAAATCCTCCTAGAATGCATTGGTACAACCAGCTGGATGCCAGGAGGATTTCTCTGTTGTGCCTTTCTCAATGAAATAAAGATCAGCAAAGATTCGAGAGATCAACAAAAGGTCGCACGGCTGGCTACGTGGGTGTTTTGTTACTGTCCTTGAGTGCTATCTATATTCTCCCATGGGTCTTGCCTCAGCAAAACACATGAGTCTGCATCACAAGACACTACCAGAAACTTACACTTCAAAGGAATTAGTAATTCTAATAGCACTCAGAATGTGTGTATCAGGATGAGCTACAGGATAAATGATGCTTATAAAATTGTTAAAAACTGAAAATGAATAAATGAAAGAATTAATGAATGAATGAATGAAAGTATCAGTTGGTCACCAATTTTAGTGACCAAAGCAATAGATTGGGTCCCCCAAACTGCTTACTGGAGTATCTGCATATAGTTTGTGGGAACTTGTTCCCAGTTAGTTCTAAATGGTAAATAAAGATGCTGCCAGCCATTGGCTGCATAGGGCAGAGAGAGGCATTTATTTATTTATTTATTTATTTATTTATTTATTTATTGTTGTTGTTGTTTTTAATTTCTCCAGCTCAGGACTGAGAGAGAGGAAGAGGGGGAAGGGAGATCTGCCACACAGAGAGAGTGTGGAGGAGAGATACCAGTCCTTACAATAGTGCAGGACAGAGAGGCATGGCTGCCATGTGAAGGAGCCAGGAGATTGCATCCCAGAGCACATCCTAGTTGAACAGCTCTCTGGGTCCAGAGCAGCCAAGCTATAATACAGAGTTTAGTAAATAATATTTCTGGGTTATTGGCAGAGGTGGATTAACCGTGTAGAGATTGGGCTGTGGCCCAGCTATTGTGCTGCTTAAATGTATCTAAATATAAAAGTGTGTGTGTGTGTGTGTGTGTGTGTGTGTGTGTGTGTGTCCTTTATTCAGAATGTAAAACATTGAGGCATGTGGTGAGTCCACTACACTGCATGGTTCATTAATAATAAAAATATTGCAACTGAAATACTTTCCAGGGAAAAGACCTCCTCTCCTGTTAACAACTTTTTCTTTTTTGTTGCCTAAGGTTCTTTGTTTATGGTTGAGGCATTGTGGGACTTTCCTCACCCATGTTGATTTGTCCATTGTGATTATGATTGTTCAATGTTGGGCAATAATATTGGTAGGATGTTATGGGTATAGTTGCTAATATTATGTGGAAACACATTTTTCACAGCAAACTTCTGGATCCTCAACAATCTCGTACAGTCTTTCTGCCCCCTTTCTCATGTTCAGGACTTTGAGAAATGTAGACTGTTAGAGGTAAGACAGACCTTAATAGGATTTTGGTTTATATAGCTTTCTGTATGTCATGAGCATGTTAGAATAATGAAGTTTTATGGAACATTTCAAGGAAAGGATTTATAAAGATAATGTAGATAAAGCCAAACACAGGGTTTGGGACTCCTATAACTCAAACAAATTAGACACCCTTCACAATAGTCACAAACATTATGAAATACCTTGGTGTGACACTAACTAAGCAAGTGAAAGATCTGTATGTCAAGAACTGAAAGTCTCTAAATAAGGAAATTTATGAAGATTTCAGAAGTTGGAAAAATCTCCGATACTCATGGATTGGAAGGATCAACATTGTAAAAATGGCCATCTTGCCAAAAGCAATCTACAGATTCAATGCAGTTCCCATCAAAATTTAAACTCAATTCTTCATAGAATGGAAAGAGCACTTTGCCAATTTATCTGGAATAACAAAAAAAACCTAGGATAGCAAAATCTACTTTGAATTTATGAAATTCCTGGGCAAATAGATGGAATTAGAGACTATTATCCAGTCACTGATAAGCAGATACTAGCCCTAGAAAGCTCTGAATACCCAAGAAACAATTCACAGACCTTATGAAGCTCAAAAAGGAGGAAGGCCAGAATATGGATGCCTCAGTCCTTCTTAGAAGAAAGAACAAACACTCACTGGACATAATGCAAGGTCAAATAGAGGAGCAGGGATTGAAGAAAAGATCATTCAGAGTCTGCCTCACTTGGGGATCCACACCAGATACAGCGAGCAAAGCCACACAGTATTGCTGATGTGAAGAAGTGCTTACTGGCAAGAACCGGATAGAAATGCCTCCTCAGGGGTTCTGTGAGTGTCATACAGATATAGCTGAGCATGCTTGCAGCTAACCATCAGACTGAACATGGGCACCCTAATTAAGGTGCTTAAGAAAGGACTGAAGGAGCTGAAAGGGTCTGGAACCCCATGAGAATATCAATATTATCCACCAACCAAAGCCTCCAGAACTCTCAGGGACTAAAACATCAACTTTTGAGCACACATTAAGAGACCTATGGTTCCACTTGCATATTTATCTGAAAATAGCAGTGTCTGGCACTAATGTGAGAAGAGGCTTTTGGTCTAAAAAGGGCAAGTTTTCCTAATGTAGGGGAATGCCAACTCACTGATGTGGAGAGGGTAAGTGTACCTTCGTAAAGACAAGTGGAGGGAGAGGAGAGATGGGAGTAGGGTGGGGGAAGGGGATAACATTTCAAATGTATATGCAGAGAGTATCTAATAAGAAAAGATAAAAAAGGAAATGTAAAAAAGTTAGTAATGTTAACTGCCATCGTGTCTGAAGGAGGATAACATAAGGGAGTCTCATTGGCACTGAATACGTCTCTAGAGTTATTCAGGACCCAAGGTCAGGAATTATATGTCCCTCACTCAAGGTCTTAGTGATGCAGAGTGATGGGCTGTTCATTGGGAAGAAAGCTGGAGTTTCTTTGTGTGGGAAACTTCAGGGAAGTAGGTGTAGTTGAGTTGCCAGGAAAAAAGACATAAGAAGTCATGATGTATCCAGCATCTTGGTCTAGACTCCCATGAGACCCCTGTGCAAAGACACAGTTAAAACACATAATATGGCAGATCACAATCACAGTTCATTCCCAATGAGTGACCATTGAAGGGATAAAAAGAGCCTTTTTTTTCATCCTAAGGTATCCTGGGAGACAACCTTTGCAGGTCTGTTTGGAGTGACTTTTTCAGGGACAGGTTCTTGGTGCTTATCACAGAACAATATATATATATATATATATATATTTTTTTTTTTCTTTTACCAAAGATCCCTTTTCTGTAGTAGTCTGAAAATTAGGACTCCTGTTCTGTTTTTAAGTTTGAATCAAGAGGGAAACACCTTTGAAATCAGCATCATTTCCGTTAGAAATGTGTTGTTATTTGCCAGAAGTTGTTATTGATTCTGCCACATTGTTAAGACCTTGGGGGTGAATCACTTTTTATTATCTTCACCCCAAGCTGAAATGTTTACAGATACATGTGCTTATCTTTTCTGTTTTTTCCATTAAATACCCATGAGAATGTTTTAATCTGATAATTTTAGAAGATTTCTGATCAGTTGCTTCAACACACAGGTGAGCTGGACAAAAATAGAGAAATATCAGAATTCTATGACATCTTGAGTCAAATGAACCTAACTTATGCTTTTCTCCAGAAGAAATCTATTCAAACCCCAAAGAATACACCTTTTCCAGAGAATTGTGTTCCAATATAGCCCTGGGACACAGAACATATCTGAACTCAGAAAACAAAACAAAAGAACAACAAAAACAAAACCCTAGAAATATCTCATTTTATCTTTATCTGACAAAAATGAAATAAATAATTACAGTGGACAGAAACACATTTCTAGTAAGTACATACACTCGTGTAGATTAAATGACTCTTTACCTAGTGGTCAATGAGTGAGAGAAAATAAGGCAAGAAAGAAATAAAAAAAGGTCCCTGAAACTAAATGAAAATGAAGTCACCACACAGAAAACCCTCTGGGATACATTAAAAGCAGTCTTTGGAGAGAAATTTATAGCTCTAAGTGACAGAAACTTATACAGGCCCAGAAAAAAAAAAAAAAAAAGAAACTCTGGAGAGAATTCTAGTTCAAGTGTTACTATTTAGTGAATTCAGTTTGTTTCCTCCCAAACTACCGAAATTTAGTTACCACTCTGGCAGTGTTGGGGGTTAAGCATTTTTGAGATCTTCTGTTTCTAAAGTAGATTAATTCCTTTATTGCAAGGCTGGGATAATTTCCCAGAATTGGATTAACAACTTTAGAATGAATCATTCTAAACAATGCCATATATTTTGCTTCTTCAGCACTCCTGATACTATTACTCTGTGGTCTAGTTCACCAGAGCCATCCAGTTCTGAGCTTCCCAGGCTCATAACAATGACTTAAAAGTATCTTTACTCTTTATAAATCCCCCAATTCCAACCATTCTACATTAGTGATAACAGAAGAGGTGGACTATGACAGGTGTTGATTAAATATTACAGGGAAGAGAAGTGTGGGAGAAGAAGCTGACTTTCAATTTAATTTAAAATAGGATGCTACGCAGTGTTCCATAAATAGAAGAAAAATCGAGCACATTTGAATGAAATGTGAAGCACAGATTGTTTAGGTGTTACAATGGGTTGGATATGAGGATCTCCAGAGGCTCCTGTGCTGAAGGCAAAGTCTTGAGCTGTTGGAGCACCTGAGAAGTAATGGCATCTTATAAGTTTCATCTAAGCACTGGTTTAATTTCTTGACTGATACTGAATAAGGAGACATTAATGGAAGGTGGTTTAGAGTGGGTGGTGGGAGGTAACCCTAATAAGCACAGTACCGTGGTCCTTCAAAATATATACCTTGTCTCAAATCTCTCTAACTCTCACTTTCAGCTGTTCATAAGGTAGGAAAAGAACACTCCCATGTAACAAAACAGGCCTTTGGAAAAAATAAAATTTCATATTGTTTACCCTACTCTACCTCTTCCCAACCAGAGTGAAGGATTAATTCTAATTCTTGGAAGACTGTGGACAAAACTAAGAAGCTGGAGTATGCTAGTATTTAACAGGAAACTTTCAAAAAGGGAAGGAAAAAGAAAATCCTGGGAGTTTTCTGCTTGACTCTTTTTATACTATGACCATGGCTAGCACTGGGTTGCTATTTTATAGTCTGGACAGACTGCATTGAAGAGGTGTGAGCAAACTGCTTTTTCTTCTTAACATTGCACCTAGCTTCCCTGCTGATTCACCCACCAGAAGGCAGAGCCTTCTGACAATCCTCTTGTGTGGATTCCATTGTCATGGGATAGTGCTGCAGTCATAAAATATGTTCTGGGCCTCCTAGGTATTAAATGCTACTCTATCCAATCAACTTCTATATCTCTTTTGCTAGGTCAAAATGAGGAAGCTTCTGTCCTATTCATCATTGACTTGGCTTCCTGTGGTGGATCATAGGTCAGTTCTCTTGAGAACTGCCCTCTGATGCTGAATTCTTTACCTCCTTACTTGGATCGCTCATTTCCTTTCATGAACTGCTATGTTTCCCATGGTTCCTGTTACTCCTTGTCCACATGCTGTCTTCTGGAATTACTTTTCACCTATTCGGGTCTCCCTACCTTCTCTTTCTCTCCTGAACTGAACTATTTAATGCTCTGAACCTTCTCTAAATTGTCCCATTCCAGCATTTCATTACCTTGCCTACTGACTCCATTGTCCTGACCTTGTAGCATTCATTATCTTCCAGGGCACAATTTCTCTAAATTAGAACAATTGTTGGGCGTAAATGTATCTCAGATGGTTTGGGTTGTCTGAGCAATGTCTCTTGACTGATGTAGACAACATGTCTCAAGATATGAAAATGTCACATTTAACCAGCATTAATATAGTTTAACTTCTGAGGCATAGTACTATCTTGATGTTAAAACTATAGGCTAAGAGGTGGTTTGAAAAACGAGGCTTGGTAAATAAGAGGGAAAGAAAACAATGGTATACATCACATAGATGGCATATTTTATATTAATAATTTAGCTTGCAAGAATGCAATAATGTCTAAGTTAATTAAAGAATATATAATATTTGACATTATCCAGATGATAAATATTTTTCCTTCATCAAATGAAAATATGAAGCAAAAGATGTGCATATAATTATAGTTTTTTTTTTTTTAAGTTCTTACAATAGAGTTCAGTTTTTTTTCAAACTCAAAGCAACTCTGCTGATTTAGCATCCCAGGTGCTGGAATTATAGGCTTACAGTACCCCACCCAACTCAATTATGCTTTGTACCCAAAGCAAGTCTTAAAAATTCAGTGCAGCAGTGTACTATGGAGTGATACTTTCCAAGTACATTAGCAGAAGAGAGTTACTAAAATCTTGCAACATCTGTAACACAATTAGAGAGTGTGACTTGACTCTGGAAATGGAAAATGTGTTTTTTTTGAACAGATGTTGTAGCAATATGAAGAGTTTTTCATACTCACCCACTCACCTGTGCACTCATGTATCTCCAAATGGCCAGAGCAAGCCTTTTGGAACATGCAGAAAAATCCCTTAAAAAAAATAAACCCAGATTCAAAATAGCTTGTGACATTTCTCACCAGAGCTTGCATTGTTTCAAATTGAGCAAGGTACAACCACCTTTGATCCCAGCATTTATACAGTCCTTGAGACATTTAAAATCCTTTCAAGGTACCTGTGTTTTGACTATCAATTTTCAGCATTCAAATCTACTTTAGTTTGGTTATAACATTAATAGTTTTACAAAAAATGATTGAGACACAAAAGAGAGCAATTTATTTTTGAAAAAAATAGAAATATTAAAAAACAAATGATTAACTTGTTGATACTTAATTTACCTCCACATGCATTATAATTTTGTTTTCAAATCTGTGACATTTACATCACTTGCCTGATGTCTTCCTATTCATGGAATGAAATTTCAATTGCTCCCTGAGTTTATTAAATATACCACACATGTTGCTGCACAGGGAGATGATACTTTGTTGCCTTAAATTTCTTCTGATGATGGAACTCAGTGTCTTAAGAAGATGTCCCAGGACACAGAAAATGCTGTGGTTCAGTAATAATATCACTTTGTTAAGAATCCCAAGAAATTTAAAAATGCTACTTTCATGTGTATACTAAAAACAGAAACTTAATAGCAATTGCATGTCAAAAGTCTCTCCAATATTCAGTAAAGTAGAAAAGCATATGCCAGGTATCTCTTATATATCAAGCCTGTTATATATCAGCTTTATATTAATATTAATTAATAAACATTTATATTAATAGCAAAGAGATTATAATCTCCATGACTTTTTCCTAATCTTACACATTTTTTTATGTTAAGAACCTTTGGGAGGGTGGGGAGATGGCTTAATTAGTAATGAGTCTGCTGACTCAGTCTCCATCATCCACACAAAACAGTTGTGTGAAATGGCACCTGCCTATGTTCTCAGTGCTGGGGATGGAAATGGGAGCTTTTCTGGGGCTTGCTACTCAGTATAATTGAGTCAGTGAGACCCAGGATCAGAGAATGAATTCCTTTTTAAATTAATCTTTTAAAATTAATGTATTTATATATTCACTTTACATCTGCAAATTAGCCCCCTCCCTCCTCCCAGTACCCTCCAACAGAGATCCTCCCTTCCCTTCCCCTTCCCTTCTCCACTGAGTGATATTCCATTGCATTAATGAACCACATTTTCTTTATGCATTCTTTTTAAACATTTGCAAGTCTATCAGCAACGGAGAAGTGTTTCTTTTTTTCCACATCTATGCCAACATAAGCTGATGCTTGGGTTTTTGATCTTATCCATTATGGTGGGTATAGGTGGAATTTCAGAGTCGTTTTGATTTGTATTTCCCTGATAACTAAGGGTGTTAAACATTTAAGTATTTCTTGGTCATTCAAGATTCCTCTGTCGAGAATTCTCTGTATAGCTCAGTACACCATTTTTTAATTGGGTATTTGGCTTGTTGGTGTGTAACTTCTAGAGTTCTTTATATATTTTAGATATTAGCCTTCTGTCATGATGTAACGTTGAAGACATATTCCCTATCTGAAGGCTGTCATTTTGTATTATTGACAGTGTTCTTTGCCTTACTGAAGCCTTTTCAGTTTCGGGAGGTTACATTTATTAATTGTTCTTTTGAAAGCAATGGAGGCTGTCACCCTATGTCAGTCCAAAAAAATACCAGAAAGTCTGAGAAGTCTCAGAAATCTGAGAATGAGCAGTACTATCTGTAATTATAGGAAGTCCAATACAGATCATTTTATAAGAGATGGATGTGTGTACAGGATGATTTGTGCTGTCTATATGGACAAATTATGTCATATCAATTGGATCAGAGTTTATTCTGTTATTTTCCTTCACGTGGTGACTTAATTGAGTTCAAGATAAGGTGCAGTGGCAGGACACACCAAGCTTGTGACGGAATTGGGATGTGTGGGACTGGTGTGGAAACAACCCACCAAGGGAATTGTGAGAGGGTACCATACAAGAATGGCTCTTGAACCACCTGGGTCAGAGAGTTCCAGGGGCAGTGTGGAGAAGAGATACATTAATGTTAGTTCCCATATGGCCGGATGGTGCCAGAACTAGTGTCAGTACAACCGTCAGGGTCAGAGAGAGTCAGGGAGCAGCATTGAGTGGTGAATCTCGGGAACCAGTCACACCCTTTTTAATATTCACTGCAACATAAGCCCAGTACTCAGAAGAAGAAAAAGAAAGATGACTGAGTTCAAGGACCAGCAGACCTGTTACCCCGTTACTTCCCCATAAATCAGCTTGTTGTTCAAGAGTGGCCTTTCTTTTTTTTTTTTTTTTTCTTTCCTTTTTTTTTTTTTTTTTTTTTCTTTTTCATTACTGAAGCTTGGGTCTAAATATTGACTAGGTTTGGAAGAATTTCCAAGAATGTTTAAGGATGGAGATAGAATTCAGAATTAGATGTTTATCAAGCAAACATTGAAAAATGTAATCCCCACCTGTGGAAAAGAGCTTTCTTGACAGGTGACTAAATTTACACTTATCTATGGATACAAGGACATGTATTTAACTGCCAGTTACATTGAACTCTTGAACGTCAGTGAAGATAGATCCCTCCTTTGTAGACAGTAACTTGTCAAACTAGGAATAGAAACTGTAGTCCACAGATTACTGGTCAGAGGTGAGAAGTAAGTGAAATTTCTTGCTCTGAATGGAGATGTGAGTTCTTAAACTGTCCAAAAGATTATTAGGATTCTATCCAATCCAACCAACTTTCTGCTAGACAGTAAAGTTAAACAGTCCCTTAAGGGTAATTCAAATGAATTGGTCAATCATCTGGGAGGAAAACAACAACAACAACAACAAAACCAAAAAACAAACAAACAAACAAACAAAAAAAACCCAGAAGACCTCAGTCTTTTCAAGAAATTTCAGAAATGGAAGGAGGTCTAACTAAAAATGTGTACTTGTAAGACGTCTCTGTTTTCATTGCCCACTCCTTGAAGGTGTGTGCTCCCCCAGCTGTAATGAGGTACCTATCTATCATTCTATACTGTATCATGTTTGTCTACTCATTGTATTCTAACAGTTGATGCCATAAAGATCAGGGAGCCAAGGCAGGTTCTGAGTATAGTGAGGGTAATTTCACGATGATATAGTCAATAGAAATCTCCCAAAATTTCACAGCAGAGAGGTAAACATGACAATTTTCATGGCTGGGTTGAAGTCACTTCACTAAACTTAACTCATATACACCCTGACAGTGATTCTGAGACTCAATTGCATTTAATATCAGCATCCTTTAAATCTTGGAAAAAAAATTCGAATGAGCTAAAAACTTTGACGAGAACAGATTTCAATTATGTTATTTACACAAGACACCATTCAGCCCAAAGAGCTACAAATTGTAGTGATTAATAGGGAGACCAATTCAGCTTGAACAACAGAAGACTACTTTTAAGAACTTTCTAAGCATACTACCAGTGATGCAAAAATACAAATCTCAGCTCAAAATGTAACTAAAATTTAGTCTGAAAACAAAATCATTAGTGACCTTGGGTCTGGGAATACAGAGCAAGCTTACCCCAAATTCTATGCACCAAATTGGTAACATTTTATGAAGCTTCCTCTTGGGGACAGGGGTGAGGAGGAATGAGATGAGAAACTGTGGGAGGGGGAATAGGAGGGGGGGTGTCTGAATTGTAAGTAAAAAATAAATAAATTGCTTTACAATGTTAAAATGAATTTTATATATTTCAAGTATATCAGTGGAAATATTAGGTATGTGGTTTAGAGCAGTGGTTCTCAAACTTTGGGTCACCATGTCTTGGAGATTGAACTACTGACCTTTCACTGAGATTGTTAAAGACTTTTGGAAAACACATTACATTATGATACACAACAGTTCAAAATCACAGTTACAAAGTAGCTACAAAATTATATTTTCTGATTTGGGGTTTGCAAAGCAAGAGGAAATATATTAAAGGGTTATAGCATTTGCAAGTTTGAGAACAACTACATAGGAGCAAATTTGGGACAACTTTGTAATAATCCACAGCTGCTATTTGACACTATTCTTTTTCTCATTAGTTTGGGGTCTATTTGTATATCCCAGAGGGCTTACTTATTTGTCCACATGATGGTTAAGGTACCCACAGAGGAGGGCAATACATGGGTGTTAAGGGATTAACAATGTAGTAAAATAGATTTTGTCCTGATTTGCAACATTTTTGTTGTGTCTATACCAGTGAAGTTCTAATGAGTTAATCAGCTTCATGGAAGATTGAGAAGGATTCTTATCTAGAAATTTCCTTCTCAGTGCTAATGGCATAATATATAACAAGGACAATGAAATGGTGTGGGGGGAAGTGTGAATTAATGGTAACTTGTCTATGTACCTTATATTATCTTTTGATATTTCTAGTGTGAAGATATTGCCACTCCTATGATTTATGTTGAGAACTGCAAAAAAAAAAAAAAAAAAAAAAAAAAAAAAATCAATTACGGGAGCTCTACCGTATTAAAAAAGACTAGTTTTCTGGGGGAAACAGTGGAATCGACAAGAATCTGAAACTATTTTAAGAATAAACAAATTACTGTACATCTTTTGAGGCATTTTCAGTGGGTTTACCCTCAAGTTTCTTCACGGAAAATGAGAAATTTATGTATGTGCTGTTATTGAACCCAGTTATTGTCAGTGCTGGGTTTTCCTGACTTCACATCTAACAAGTATCACAAACGAACATGGATTTGACTTCATAATTGACTTTCTCTTACCTGCATATGATTTTCAAATTTGCATATTATGTCTAATCCAGTAAACCTCATACTCACTTCCATTGCTTGGCAAACCTACAGGACTCAGTCTAGTCTGTCTTCTTAGGAGGTATCTGCCATATGCTTTCTCTGTCATTTAAGGATAATTTCTTCTTCTCAGCCAGCCATGAAGGGAGAATGTGTTTTTAGCCCATATTGCATATGTGGCAGATCTACAGCTTGGTCTTCATGTAGGTTCCTCCAACACCTGAAGTGGGAGCTATCCCTGAACCTTTTGCCTGCCTGTGGATCCCATTTCTCTAACTGGACCACCTTGTCTGGCTTCAGTGAAAGAAGATGTTCTTAGTCCTGCAATGACTGATGTGCCAATGTGATGTGTGTGTGTTTGTGTGTGTGTGTGTGTGTGTGTGTGAGAGAGAGAGAGAGAGAGAGAGAGAGAGAGAGACAGAGAGAGAGAGGGAGGGAGGGAGGGAGGGAGGGAGGGAGGGAGGGAGGGAAGGAGGGAGGGAGGGAGGGACTAGAAGGCTCCCTCTTGTCAGAGGAAAAAGAGAGGACTGAGTGGGGGAGGAGCTGTGAGCAGCAGGGACTAGAAGGAGAGAGGAAGCTGATGTTGTGATGTTAAGTGAATAAATAAATAACATTTCAGTTTATCATGTAACTTGTTCTGTTCTTGACTTTCAGTGAACACAGCACAATTTTTCCTCGTATAAAGAAAACAGGTGAGCTTTGAGAAAAGGCACCAATTAGAAATGAAATGAACTAGGAGTTGGAAGCAGGGAGGGTGTCACTTCCTGTGTTATTTCTTCTGAGAGTGATAAATACAACACTTTCTAGCAGCTGAGAGCTTTTTTTTTCTTCTCACCTGAGATGTGAAGAAAAAAAAGGGGGGGGGGGAGAAACAGTCACAAAAAATGCAGAAGCAAATCAAAGCATCTGGTTTGGTTTTCTTTTGCTTTTTCATTTTTCTGAACTAGCAAGCTCACAAGTGAGAATGTGAACATATTAAAATGATATAGTGTCTCATCGATACATAATCTCAAGGATAAAATAGCAAAAAATATTTCATATATTGGTTCCAGCCAGTATCTATTGACACTGTATCAATTCATTTTCTAGTTAGTATGTATTCCCAAATCTATTAAAGGCACAGCTTTTGCAGACACAGAGAATACTGGATATAAAATTACTCAGAAATTTCCCCTGTCTTCAAGTGCTTGACGAGTTATTTATTCAGTTAAGCAAAGACGCTGGTAATTGTGAAAAGAGACATACTGTCTGTATGGAGCTGGTTAGAACCACAATAAGAGGGAATGGCAAGCCAAGATTTCTAGGCACCAGCTAAGGCTTCTCTGCACAGAAAATTAAGTGATTCTGCAAGCATAAGTGTGTTCTCTGTGTGTTATGTTATTAGACAGGTATTCTCAACAGTATTTGTACATTTAATCTGCATTTCCTTTCTCCGTTGTACTTTGAAAGTCTTGCACCAGCTAACACTTCTATTCTGCCATTCACCTCAACAAGCTGTATTGTATCCAAAATACAATGTCAGGGTCTGAAGAGATGGCTCAGTGCAAAGTACTGGAATTTGTTCCAGAGGAAAGTGTTTTAATTCCCAGAATCTCCATGGTGGTTCACAATAATAATAACTTCAACTCCAGAAGACCTGACACCTTCTTTTGACTGCCAACAGATAGTACACAGACTTACTTGCAGGTAAAAACTTACACATAATATAAACCTTAAAAAAAAGGGATGTGTGTGTTAATCTGTGATATTCCAGAGTTTATCTTTCTTAATGCAGAGCTGATTGCCACGGCAAGGAATTAGCAACAACTCATGCTTTTTTCTAAAGTTAAAAAATTTATTTACTTTATATTTCGACCACACATTCTCTTCTTCAAAAGAGGGAACTTTGTCCATTGATATCAACCAGCCTTGAAATAGGAAGTTGTAGTAAGAGTAGATGAATCTTCTCCTAGTGAGGGTACCCAAGACTTCCCAGGATTTTGAGAATATTTTGCAAAAAGACACTTGCATCAGAGTCTTTTAAGACATTAATATATATTTTATGTTATTTTTATAGTTATTTATACATTTTCAGATTTCATTGTTGATATGCAAATATGTTTAATACATTTCATAGTGTGTATTCTTTAAAATTAAATATTTGACTCCAAATTTTTGTGCTGTTATTAAGTGTAAATTATACCTTTTTTCAAACAGTCAATGACTTACAATTCAACCTTTTTCTGCATCATATCCACTTACCCTTGTATTTTGTTTTGAGGTAGTCTACTTTTTTCATTATTAAATGAATTTTTTTTTAATTTTTGCCTCCTGATTCAAGAAAGTAGTTTCTACTTTTATTCCTTTTCTACAATTTCTGTTTTTTATTGTATTTGTTCACTTGATGTTTGCTTTTATTTTCATTCATGTTTATTACCTTTCTACATGTAAACATTATAATCTATATTTTCAAATGATTACTTCATAATGGGTTATAGAAAGCCTTTCATTTTTATCATCTATTATTAACCTTGAAAATACCCAGGACACTATCAATTTGGATATAAAACTCTGTATTCATTGCAAACTGTATCTGTAAATACTTAAATATGTGCATTATATCCTGGGGAAATAAAGTCTATATTCTAGTCACAAATATGTATAAAAATGAGTTTTCATATACACGGCCTGAGAAATGGTACACAAAGGCTCTTCCTGTGGTCATTTTTGACATTATCTCTTGGCTTCACATTTTAGAAGAATGAACTATTTTCTTTTCAGCTTCCATCTCTCCCATTCTCTCTGGTTCCATGTGAGACATTACATCCCTAAATAAAGATGGATACCTATTTTACTCCGCTCATCCATGTTAAGCAGTTTTATGAATTTTTTTCCTCCCTTCTGCTCCAGCACATGGGGTAGTCTGATGAGAATGCTTTCCAGACTGATCTTATTTGAGACAATAGTTTCCAACTTTGTTCTGGTGTTCCTTTTGTAAAACCTTTCTGACAAATGCCTACATTGTGTGAAAATTATATTTCGTTGTCTTCTGTACCTTTTCCCAGGAAATTGTGTTCTCTGAAGATAAATGAAGAAGTGTTGTTATTGTGTAGGCTCTTTTCCAGAGGCTAGCCAGGCTCCCATCCATCACTCCACACTGGCCAAACTTCAAAGACTTGTCATCAGCTGTAGCACACAAGAGATAAGGTGTTGTGCAGGTTCCAAAGCTGGTTTAGGAAAGGCAACAGCATTTCACCTTGGGATGCCGTTGTCTTTCTCAATAGCTACCATGTAAGAAATGGGAGCATTATGGGAAGAGACCATAGCACATTCAGAATTTGAACATTTTAGTTTTTCTCTTGGGGCCAGATTCTTGGTTTTCTCTCAGCTAAGCAACTACCTCTCTGCTAAGAGCCCCAAGGTGTTTCGGTGATTCTTGGCTGAGCTCTTATACCTATGTTCTGAGTTCTCTACTATAAGTGCCATTTTTTTTCATATTGTTTTACCTCATGAAAGGTTAGTTTGAATTCTTACCAGTTCTACATAAATTTTCCTCATGTTACTTGTCTGCATTTGATTTTTCTCTTTTTAATATGGTAATTTTACATAGATATTTCTAACTTACTTCTTAGATTTAAATTGAGGTAGTTCTTCTGGGAAGAGATAATTTATTCCTCTATAAATAATGTAGGGGATGCCTGGAGAGAGCAGTGTATGCCTCACAGCAGTTTGAGCTTCCTTCTGTGGTCTATGGGAGCTTCTTGTCTGCCCTTGTCTGCTGGCCTGATTTGGCTTCCTGTAAGTTGAAGGACCCAGTGACTCAGAATTAACTTTGAGGGAGATGTTGCTTCCAACTTCCTCTTTCCTCATACATCCATCTCCTCAGATGATAGAAAATTGGCAGGTGAAGGTAAGGGATACACCTGTTTGGAAAAGTGGTTAAATGCTAATTTCAAATCACACTGTATTCTTTCTGAAATGCCTTGATGTTAACCTGGGCTCAGGATACTTCTAATAAGAGACCCAGTTCTTCATCATGTGGTTACCTTTTGACAACCCAGCTGGAAGAAAATGGATAAAAATGGCATATTAGTAGCATGAGAGAATATTTGGAACATTCTGTAGTACAGTATACTATGTAATTATTACTCTTTCCTTTATCAGTCAATTTCTATTATCTAAGTATCTCAATCTATTATTTCTCTGTCACCTATATATCTACAATCTAATTTATCTGTCATCTATCTATCACCTATCTACCAGCTATCACCATCATCATCTATTTATCACCTCTCACAGATTAAAAACTTAAAGACTAGGGTTAGGCACTAGTAGAACATGCCTTTAATCCCAGCACTCTGGAGGGGCTGGTGAATCTCTGTAAATGTGAGGCCAGCCTTGCCAACAAAGCAAGTTCTAGGACAGCCAAAGCTAAATAGATAAATACTGCCAAAAATAAATCAACCAATCATATGTAGTTGTATTACCATAGACAGTTTCAATATACATGTACGTGTACATATTATATTCTGTATAATATTATTTACATGAGGTTAAATAGATTTATCTCTTGAATTGTTATTTATGGTAAAAATGTCATTTTTCTTTTCTTAAGCTTTGTGAAACATTATTGTTGTCTGTAGTTAACCTAAAATACAGTAGGGGCACACCAGAAATTCTTGCTCCTAATTAACAGTAGCATATTATTCATCGATTGCCCATTTCTCATCTCTCATCTGTCTCTGTCTTTAACTTCTTGTCAGTACCACTAAACTCTAAATATCTACAAACTCTATTTCTTTTGATTCCACAGAGAAGTAAGCCCATGTATTTCCTGTTTTACTATTCCTGGCTATTTTCATTTAACATAAAGATCTCTGTCCCCATCTGTGTTGGTGCTTACGCCATTGTTTTATGTCACTGTTTTATGTCAGCATAATAAATATTATGTTGTATATGTTTTCCAAATTTTCTTTATGCATTAATTATTCTATAAGCACCCAGTTTGTCTTCATTTCTTGGCAGTTGTGGACACTGCTGCAATGGGTCCTGAACAAACAGATATCTCTGTGACATGCACACTTCATTTCCTTTGACTCTGAATATTATGATTGCTAAATCTCATGGTCATTTTATTCTAAATTTTGGAAGTCTCTGTACATTTTCATGGTGGGTATACCTTCTTCATGAAGTGTGCAGGTTGTTTATGGCCTTGTCAGAACTTTTGTTTAGAATTTAATTCACATTTCCTTAATGATTAAAAATGATGGAGTAGATATTTTTTGTAACTATTTTCCACTTGTAGGTCTTTTGAAAAAAGTTTATTGATTTTATCTAATTATATCATTTGCTTCTGTTTGCTGGTTACTCTAATATGACAGAAATTAAATGTTAACTTGCAAATAGATTTTCTTGCCTGCACATCCTCTCTTTATAAGCTGTGTCTTGCATTGTACAGGTTTTTAATTTGATATCACTACATTCATCTCTTTGCGTTCTGATATTGGTTGAGTATATGAATTATTCTAGAATTTCTGTGGTTCAACAGACATTGATTCAAACACACTTTTATTATTTATAACACTTGAAAAATGGAATTTCACCATTAACCTGTTTAGCTTGTGCCATTGATTCTGACTTTATTGTAAAGTAAATTGGACAACAACAACCTGTTGGTTGAATAGCTCCCCTCATTTTAGGGAAATAGTTACACTGGTAACTTTCTAGAGGAAAACATTGCCTCTTTAGTGTAAACTTAGAGAGAAACAAAATTATAATTTCCAGGTTCTCATAAATACTGAAAATAAATTGAAATTGGCTACCATAGTAAATGAAGGCAAAAATGAGGACCTGGAAATTAGTTTGGGAGGCAAGATTAGTGTATCATTATTGGTAATGAAGGGGAAGAAAACAACTTGAGGCAGGTCACTGAAATAGAAATAGCAACTGTTTATAACTCCCTGTGAGTTACAATCTTTTCTGTGAGTTTCTATGATAAATAAGAAAATAAATAATATATTTATTTAATATTTTTGTATAATATATTTATAATAATATTTATTTAAAATTATTTATTTTATAAAATTATAAAATATTTAATAATATATTTATTTAATAAATATAAATATTTAATATTTAATAAATAAATATATATAAGTAAACCTAAAATAAAATAGGGTTAAGCATAAAGATCAGTGTGGCGAATTTTCAATTGCTTTGACGGAAGAATTTTCAAATTCAATGGAATAAAGAGTTTGTAAAAGATGAAAAAGAAGATCTTTGTGTTTCTGAAACTTCAAATAGTTGATTTTTGCCTCCATAATTTGTAAGGTCTAGGACATTTTTCCTTTGGCATAGATAGCATGATGGATAGATATGGAATTGAGAGACCACAGTTCAGAAAAGCTGAAGGAAATTTCTCCAGGGACAGGGTACCACATAAGAGCCATATTTTTAGGGGACAAATTACATCAACAAACCTGCTTATTCATTTGTCTTGATGTATCTTGATAGCATTCATATCACACACATTTTCTTCTGTTAGATGAGCCTTTGTCATAGAGCACCAAGCAATTGAGTCAGAAACAATGGTGGTTACTGCTCATAGCATGTCCTGTTTAATAACCTACTCACAAGTCTCCACATCTTTCAACCATTAATTTGTTTATGTTAAGAGAATAGTGAAGCCAGAACATACAGCAACATGGTGGCCCATAGCACAGATTTTGCTTTAATACTAAGTCAGCTCTTGAAAGAGAAAGCTACTGCCTCATTAGGAACATTTGCTGTGGACCTCTTGTCAGTGGGAAATAAACTACTATTTTGGGAGTTGAAGAGTTTGTAGTTATAGTAGTTATCTATTTCTGAATAACAAATTGCCCCACAATTTAGCAGCTAACAACAGCAAACATTTATTGTGATACATTTCCCATAGGCCAGGAATCTGGGAGCAGCTTTGCTGGATGGTACTGGCTCTGAATCTCCCAGAAAGTAGATGTCAAGTTGCCAGATATGACTGTAATCTTTTTAAGACTCGACTGAGGCTCAAGAATCTGATTCTAAGCCCACTTACCAAGTTGTCATTCCTTGACTTCTCACTGGCTGTTTGCCTCTCTGTTCTTTGACACTGGGATTATCTACAAGCCTTCTGAATATCATCCTTCTATGGCAGATGACTTCAATCAAAGCTAGTAACAGAGAGAGGGGATAAGAAGAACACACACACACACACACACACACACAGAGAGAGAGAGAGAGAGAGAGAGAGAGAGAGAGAGAGAGAGAGAGAGAGAGAAGAGAGAGAGAGAGAGAGAGAGAGAGAGAGAGAGAGAGAGAGAGAGAGAGAGAGAGAGAGAGAAACAGACAGACAGACAGACAGACAGACAGACAGACAGTGCAGGGCTTATAATAAAAACATGGAGCATAGCTGGTTCTCAGAGAAACTGTGCCACCATAATGCAACATGGTGTCCTCACACTGCCCATCCTTGGTGCAGTGTGATAGGACACAATCTAACACTACAATTAAGGGAAAGAGACAAGTCACTTCAGAATTAAAGATTTATGAGGACAGATGTAAATCATTTATAAAATGTGGTCTAGCCTTTTCTACAACAATAGTTTTATTTTTCTTTCATTAAAAATTATGTGGTATTTCTCTTCTTCTATATTTTGACTTGTAATTAAACAAAACATCAGTTAAAATGAACACACACATGATAAGCAGCGAGTATTTTAAAGAATGAGCTAAGGAATGGAGTATGCGTCTCCCCCAACCCAAGGTAATTCATTTGTCTAAGTCCTATCTCCACTGCCAGGACATTTTCTTGTGTGTTTTTCCTTAAGAGTTAATGGTAATTAAAAGTTAAATAGTATCGTACAAGGAGGTCTGTGACCCAACAGAACTGGAACAATCTCTCTCTCACTCTGAGGACACAGGGAGAAGATGGCCACATGTAGACCTGGAACAGAGTCTTCATCACTAGGTAACCAAGATGGTATCTGACATGGAGAGTCTCATGCTCTAAAACTCAGAGAAAACATTGCGGCTTGAGAAACTCAGAGTACAGTATTTCCCCGTGGCATTCTGAACTGCCTAATGATGAACTGTTCCTGGAGGTTTCCTCACTCGGTACATGGAGAAGCACAAAGGAGTGTGTTCCTGAACAAGGTCCCTGCTATGGCACAGATAAAGCCACACATGGAGCATCCTATGAACACACTGCTGAAGACTTTCGGAATAGAATATAGAGTAGGGGCTAGAACCCAGAATGGAACCTCAGTAGAACATATGGTATTTGAATCCAGCAAACACGGACTTCAAATAGTAACTACTGAAAATGACCTGAGAACAGAAGAAGCTCAGTGTTAAATCTAGACTTTTAGTCATCACTGGCAAATAATGATGTGAGTGTATAATCATCATTATGATCATGTACTTTTGATGAAGTTATATATTTGACGCTGTTGCCCTTAGATTTAGGAAATTAAAATGCATGCTGCAAGGTCACTTCAGAGATAAACAACCATGCATACGAGGTACAGTGTAAACTGTTTATTACATACGGACAAGTAATACAGATGGATACAGCATGAGAAACAAATTGGACATTTTAAATTCATCAAAATTGCATTGTAGTTTCCACTTACATTAATGGAAAATGATAGATGATCACAATGAAAGTTAAAGTTTTGAGGTTTAATATTGATGTTGTAGAGGCTGTCAGGTTTAATGATGAGATATTCACTATCCACCTTTGAATAAACGCAACATGATAGAAAATAAGAATGAATGTCAGGAGCTCATAGACGATTTTGCTAAAATTATCTCATTAAATTTTCATCAGGAATCTTTGATAACTTTCTAGGGTCATGTTCCTTATTTGATTCACAGCACAAAGAAGCCTAGAATTATCTTCAAAAATACAATCAGTTAATGGCAAGGCAATAATAAACTCGGGACATTGTCTTCAAAGTGAAGACATGATATCAGCTATAAAATATATATTCAGTTCAAAAATACTGATAGAAGGGATGCACAGGATGGAAGACTGCCAAGGAATGTTGAATTAGCAAGATGAACCAGCCTTCCAGTTTTCTTTGCAGAACTCCATCAAGTGCTTCTCGTGGTATTATGATTCTTAAGACAGTTGTCAGATACTTTTTTAAGTTAGTCATAAAGAACTGAAATTGAACATGCTTGAATAAAAGATATGGATTTGAAACAAAAAGCCACGAATTGCTTGTATCAGCAGCAAAGTGGGCATCACATGATAGGTCTTAAACACTGCTCTATTTATATATTTCCATGCTGGTCCCAATAAACAGCATGTGCAGTCTATGTGACATTGGCATTTTTCCAGTCTTGGTAGGAGGGCTTTTGCCTTGTCTTGGTGTATCTTGTTTTATCTTGCTTGGCTGTTGTCTCCTGGTGGCCTGCTCTTTTCTGAAGAGGAGGGGAGGTAGCTGGTAGCGGGGAGGGGTGGAGTAGGGGAGATTGTGGACAGGATGAGAGAAGAATCTATTTTCAGTAAGAAAGAAGCCCTGATTTGGTCCAGCTAATTGTTTGCCACACAGATCCCTTTCAACATTTAATATGGACCATAGTTCATACTTAGTGAATTTATTGTATATAACTATGGCTTTCTGTACTTAAAGCCTGGAAAAACTAGAGAATATCTATGAAGGCCTTTTAACATGGGTAGAAAGCAAGTTGGAAAGACAAATTCTGTCTGTAATGGGTAAGTTTTGTAGTAGCTTCATAGCCTATAGCCGATATCACCTTTTGATAGAAATATAGGTAGGGGTGTGAATACAGGTTTAATAAGTAGGTATTTGGCAAGGTCACATTTTTCTTAGGATTTTACTGACGTTCCTTTCCTACTTTTTGTACATCATTTTACTAGCCTCTGACAACCCCTGCTGATGGCATCAGGTGGTTAATTATGCTCAAAGAACCAGAGAGGTGCAAATGTGAGTGCCACACCACATCCGATCACCACCTAAGTCTTTCACTTCAGACCAGTGCTGAGTGATGAAGTAACGAACTTACAGTCTACTAACAAAGTTAAGTCCGTGTAGTAAGAAAAATACGTCCTATTATTGAATGGAATATGTTCGCCAGGCATTTCGAAAGAGAGGAGCCGCTGCTTATCCCATTTAGAAAGGCAGAAACGGAGCTAGAGAAAAGATAAATTAGCTTCTCACACAGTCAGAATTGCTAAATGGATATAACGTGATATGGGGCAGGGGCAGGGTAGGGCCAGCTTCCCGAGTTTATACTATGTGCATAACTACAGTTCCCTTAGAAAACTGTCCCATTTCCCTGGCCCTGTGCTGACTCCCTTCTCCAGGGTCCCCGGCCCTGTGCTTTCTGTGGTCTATATTTTAGTTCTTTGAATCTTGTAGTCAGCGACAGGTGGAAGGGTGTGATGAAAAGCTCAGGCAGAAACATTCTTGTTTAGGCTCTTTTTATATCTCCCCCCTACAGATTAGGGTATTTTTCTCAATTATGCGTACTTATTCATCCTGCCAAAAATTCTTTTTAAGGCTGTTAAAGATGTAGACAATTTTCTCAGTTTGATGTTCCAAAGAAACCCGCTGTGTCTTTTTCATTCTTTGCAAAAATAGGCCTGGTAGGACCCACCAGCTGGTAAAGTCATTGAGAAGCTACAAAACTTTCTCTCTGCTTTGGCCATTGTCGTACTTCTGTAGTTTTCGAATCGGAGCCACAGTTAATATCTCTATGCTTTATGTTTTCCTTCGGAGGATGAGCAATGCTATTATTTGTTTGCAGCTGTTACAGAAATAATCCCAACGAGAGAAATTATTTTTCAAATATTCACGAACATTGAATACTAAGTAATGTAGCAGCCTACTTTCTGAAAACAAAACCAACCCCCCCCCAAAAAAATCCCAAAAAGCCAAATAAACAAACCAAAGAAACATCAGCAACAGAAAGGGAGTCTTAGATGTATAAATACATGTACATACACATCTGCTATTCCTTGTGTTTGAAATGAAAATATATTTTCTATAATTTCCTTGGGGAAAATTCATAAGTATTTACCAGAAATCCTAAATTTATCCATGTATTCTGATCTAGAAAAGTGTACATTTAAAAAATTCACCAATATGTATAATAGAGCATTTTTTTTCTCTAAAGGAAAACATCAGAAGTAGAGTTAATTATCAACTGTGAGATATCTTTTGAATCATTTATGATATAATGAAAAGTAATGTATTATAGAGCCATTAAAAGGATATTGTCGATAATGACTCACGAGTGGTATAGGGATTCAGTCATTCATAATTAATGATTAAAACACTGAACAAGAACAGAATCTAAGAAACATCAGAAACGCTAGCCCATTTTGTATAAGGAAAATAACCTGAAAATGTTAACCTTGAAATCATCTCATTTTTCACATTTATCCCAGCTGAATGTTGTTATTGCTATTTCTTTTATTTTTAAAATGATTCAGTAACTTCTCCCCACAATATCTTTTATACATACTAGAAGAGTAAAATAAAACAATAACCAGATAAGAATTTTTCCTTAATGTTTGCCAGTAGTTAATTGATACAGGTGTTAAATAAACAAAAATCAATCTATGAAAATTACTAAGAAGGCAAAGAAAAAGAGAGGGTCTCAGCTGTTCAAAGAAAAGAAGCAGAAAAGAAAAAAAGAAAACATTTAGAAACACAAATTCTTGGGAAAAGAATGACATACCACGTAAAGTAAAAGACTTCCTTCTTATTTTTTGATATCGTAACATGGGTATATTCCCTATATCTCAGTGCCTTCTTCCATTTTTATATTGAATTAAAATCGTATTTGTAGACGTTTTAACCATACAAATACAATGATTTACTATGCAGTTCATAAAAAAATAGGAATGTAAAAGTTTTCCTAAATTCCTTGCACTGGCTTTTATCTGACTATAGGGAAAAAAGTTTTTAATGTTTATTGTGTGCCCTATTAATTTGTTGAAACTACAAATTATATCCTATCCTGATGATCTGTTGTCTGTGAAATATAGGAGCTTACTGTAAGCATAACTTCCTCCTGCACTATTTCTCTCATTTTTCTTCCAGGCATTATCTTCATTCCAGGTTTGGTTATTTATTTACCTCACTCCTCACTGTTAAAAACAAACAAACAAACAAACAAACAAAAACTGCCTGAAAGGAAGCAATGATTAGGAGCCGGTTATACTTTGTTTTGCATTTTGAATAGATTCTATCCATCTTGGCAAGGAAGGTATGGTGGCATGAAGCATGGAGCTACTTATTGGCATCTGTGTAGAAAAGTAACTATGATTGATATCTACCACAATAGCAATAGTATTTAAAAAATTATTTTAATTTTACAATTCCCTCCTGACTCCCATCCCCAATACCCCCTCCATTTCCTCCATGAAGGTGCTCCCTCTCCCAACTACCCTCTCCCACCTCAGCACCTTGGCATTCCTACACTGGGAAAATAAGCCTTTGCTGGACCAAAGACCTCTCCTCCCATTGGTGCTAGACAATGCTATTCTCTGCTACATATGCAACTGAAGCCATGGGTCCCTCCATGTGTGCTCATTGGTTGGTGATTTAGTCCCTGGGAGCTGTGCAGGGTTTGGTTGGTTGATGATGTTTTTCTTCCCATGAGGTTGCAAACCCTTTCAGCTCCTTCAGTCCATTCTCTAGCTCCTTCTTTAGGGTCCCTGTGTTCAGTATGATGGTTAGCTGCAAGCATCCTCATCTGTATTGGTATGGCTCCGGCAGAGCCTTTGAGGCAGCATCCTTATCAGGCTCCTGGCAGTAAGCACTTCTTGGTATCAGCAATAGTGTGAAGGTTTAGGGGCTACATGTGGGATGGATTACTGTCCATACATAAACCACACAAAGATCCTCCAAAGAAAGAGAACTTTAGACTAATTTTCCTTATTAACATTAATGCAAAAATACTCAATAAATTTTTTGAAAACTCCAGGTGAGGAGGTTTCTGAATGATCTTTTCTTCAATTCCTGCTCCTCTCTTTGTCATTGTATTTTCTCATGTCATTGTATTTCCCATGAGTGTTTTGTTTCCCTTCTAAGAAGGACTGAGGCATCCACATTCTAGCCTTCCTTCTCTTTGAGATTCACAAGGTCTGTGAATTGTTTCTTGGGTATTCGGAGCTTTTAGGGGCTAGTATCCACTTATCACTGATTGCATACCATGTGTGTTCTTTTGTGACTGGGTTATTTTATTCAGGATAGTAGCTTCTAGTTCCATCTATTTGCCTACGGATTTCAAAAAGTTATTGTTTCTAATAACTGAGTACTCCACTGTGTAAATGTATCACAATTTTTGTATCCATTCCTCTGTTGAAGGACATTTGGGTTCATTCCATCTTTTGGCTACTATAAATAACACTGCTATAAACATGGTGGAGCATGTGTCCTTTTTATGCATTGGAGCATCTTTTGGGAATCCACCCCATATGTACCCACCAAACTCAAGCAGTATTCCTGATGCAAAGTAGTGCTTACTGGCAGGAACCAGATAAGGATGCCCCCTCAAAGGCTCTTCCAGAGTCATATAGAGAGTCATACAGATAGAGTTGAAGATGCTTGCAGCTAACTATCGAACTTAACAAAGTGACCCCAATGAAGGAGCTAGAGAAGGATTGAAGGAGCTGAAAGGGTTTGAAATGTCATGGGAAGAACAATATTACCAAGCAACCAAACACCCAACAACTCCCATGAACTAAAATATCAACCATTGAGCACACATGGAGAGACTCATGGCTTCAGTTGCATATGTAGCAGAGGATAGCATTGTCTGTCATCATCAATGGGGAAAGAGGCTTTTGATCCAGTGAAGGCACATTTTACCAGTGTAGGGGAATGCAAAGGCTCTGATGTGGGAGATGGTGATTGGGAGTGGGAGCAGCACATTGTGGGTGATGCTATCCCTGGGCTGGGAGACCTGGGTTCTATAAGAAAGTAGGCAGAGCAAGACAGGGGTAACAAGCCAGTAAGCACAATCCTTTCTTGGCCTCTACATTAGCTCCTGCTTCCTGACCTCTTTAAGTTTCAGTCCTGAGTTTCTTTGGTGATAAACATTGATGTGGAACTGCAAGCCAAATAAACCCTTTCCACCCCAACTTGCTTCTTGGTCATGATGCCTGTGCAGGAATAGATCCCTGAGTAAAACATATCCCTCTCCTACTTTCAGTTCAACAAATACCACAGGCTAGGAGTCCACAGCTTGCTTGCAGAGGACCTATCACAGACCAATGTAGTTTCCATGATTGCTGCTTCAGTCTCTGAGAGATGCTATGAGCCCTGCTTAGTTGATTCTATGGCTCCTGTTTTTCTCTTGTCCTTGATCCCTCTAGCACCTTCAATCCTTCCCCCCTATTCTGCTGGGCTCCCCAGCTCCATGTAATGTTGGCTATGGATCTCTGCATCCGCTCCCATCAGCTGCTAGAGAAGAAGGCTCTGTCATGCTTATAGTACTAGGCACTGATTGAAAAGTATAGCACAAAATCACTAGAAACCATTTTATTGTAAAAATTACCATGTTGCCAGAAACAACATTTTTCTGCATGCTGTGTGCCAGTTGGAACAACACCATTTATTGAATAGGCTGTTCTTTTTCCATTGAATGTTTACAACTACTTTGTCAAAAATCAGGTGACCATATATGTGAGGGCTCATTTCTGGATCTTCTATTCTATTCCATTGATCCATGTCTATATTTCTGTACCAGTACCATGCAGGTTTTAGCACAATTGCCTTGTAATATAGCTTGAGGTAAGGGATAGTGATTCCCGCAGATGTTTGCTTGTAGTTGAGGATGGATTTCACTATTCTAGGTCTTTTGTTATTCCAGATGAAATTATACATTGCTCTTTCCAACTCAATGAAGAATTGGATAGATATTTTGATGGGGATTTCATTGAATCTGTAGATATTTTGATGGGGATTTCATTGAATCTGTAGATTGCTTCTGGTAAGATGGCCATTTTTAAAATGTTGATTCTTCCAATACATGAGCATGGGAGATCTTTCCTTTTTCTGAGATCTTCCTCTATTTCCTTCTTTAGAGGTTTGAAGTTCTTGTCATACAGGTCCTTCACTTGCTTAGTTAGAGTCACCCCAAGGTATTTTATAGTTTTTGTGATTATTGTGATTTGTATCTTTTCACTAATTTCTTTCTACATATGTTTGTCCTTTGTATATAAGAAGGCTACTTATTTGCTTGAGTTAATTTTATATCCAGCCACTTTGCTTAACTTGTTTGTCAGCTGTTGAAGTTCTATGGTGGAATTTGTGGGGTCGCTTACATACACTATCATGCCATCTACTAACAGTGATGTTTTTACTTCTTCCTTTTCAATTTGTATCCCTTTGTTTTTTCTTTTGTTGTCTTATTGCTCTGGCTAGGACTTCCAGTACTATGTTGAATAGGTAGGGGAGAGTGGGTAGCCTTGTGGAGTCCCTGATTTTAGTGGGATTGCTTCAAGATTCCCACCATTAAATTTTATGTTGGCAAGAAAACTTTGACTAATTCCGGGTTACATCCTCTTTTACATGTACTTTTTGCTCATTGTAACTAGTAAGACCTTTATGCACACTATCAAACATTTGAAAATTGGATTATTTTTATACTTTTATGCAAAAATGCTTAAAATTTGTTCATTTATATTTGTTTTTAAAAGCATGAGAAAAAAAGTTTGCTGTTGGTTTGCTGTATATTGTTTTTATTATGTTTAGGTATGGGATACGAATTCCTGTTCTTTCCAAGATTTTTAACATGAAGGGGTTTTGAAATTTATCAAATGCTTTCTTAGCATATAGTGAGATGACCATGTGGTATTTTTTTTTTTTAGTTTGTTTATATGGTGGATTACATTCATGGATATCCATATATTAAACCATCCCTGCATCCCAGGCATGAAGCCTACTTGATCATGGTGAATGATCATTTTGATGTGTTCTTCAATTCAGTTTACAAGTATTTTGTTGAGTATTTTGCATCAATGTTCATAATTGAGATTGTTATGAAGTTCTCCTTCCTTTTAACGTCTTTGCGTGGTTTAGAAATGAGGGTTATTGTATCCTCAAAAAGTGAGTTTGGTAGTGTTCGATCTGATTCTATTTTGTGGTATAGTTTTGAGAGTATTGGTATTATGCCATCAATAAATATCTGATAAAATTCTGCACTGAACCCATCTGGACCTGGGCTTTTTTTGGTTTGGAGGATTTTGATGACTGCTTCTATTTCTTTAGGTGTTCTGGGATTATTTAGATGGTTTACCAGTTCCAGGTTTAACTTTAGTGTCTTGTATCTGTCTAAGAATTCATCCATTTCCTCCAGATTTTCCAGATTTGTTGAGTATAGGCTTTTGTAGTAGAATCTGATGATTTCTTGAATTTCCTCAGTTTCAGTTGTTATGTCTCCACTTTCCTTTCTGAATTTGTAAATTTGGATACTCTTTGTTAACCCTCCAGTTAGTCTGGTTAAGGGTTTATCAGTGTTGTTAATTTTCTCAAGGAACCAGCTTTTGGTATTGTTGATTCTTTGAATGGTTCGTTTTGTTTCTATTCGGTGTATTTCTGCCCTAAGTTAGATTATTTCTTGCTGTCTCTTCCTCTTGTGTGTATCTGCTTCCTTTCACTCTAGAGCTTTCAGCTGTGGTGTCAAGTTGCTGGTGTATTCTCTCTCCAGTTTCTTTTTGGAAGTACTCAGAGCTATGAGTTTTCCTCTCAGTACTGCTTTTATTGCATCCCATAGGTTTTAGAATGTTGTTTTCATTTTCATTTTATTCTAGAAAGTCCTTTCTTTATTTCTTCTTTGACTCATTTAATAGAGCATTGTTTATTTTCCATGTTTGCATGGGCTTTTTGTTATCTTTGTTTTTATTAAAGACCAGACTTATACCATGGTGATCTGAATGGATGCATGGGAGTATTTCAATCTATTGAGGCTCATTTTGTGACCAATTATGTGGTCAGTTTTCAAGAAGATGACTTGAGGTGCTGAGAAGTAGGTATATTCTTTTGTTTTAGGATGATATGTTCTGTAGATATCTTTTAATTCCAGTTTGTTCATAACCTCTGATAGTTTTATAGTGTCCTTGTTCAGTTTTTGTTTCCATGATCTGTCCATTGGTGAGAGTGGTGTATTGAGGTCTCCCACTATTATTGTGTGGGGTGCAATGTATTTTTTGAGCTTTAGTAGGGTTTCTTTTATTATCAGTGCTTTTGTATTTGGAGCATATATGTTCAGGATTGAGAGTTCCTCCTGACAAAATTCCTTTGTAGTGATTAAAAAAGACATAAACAGATAGTGATTTCTTTTTTGATAACTTTTGGTTGAAATTCTATATTCAATATTAGAATGGCCACTCCATCTTGCTCCTTGGGGCCATTTGCTTGGAAGACTTTTTCCCAACCTTTTACTCTGAGATAGTGTCTGTCCTTGTCTCTGAGATGAGTTTCCTCTATGCAGCAAAATGCTAGGTTTTGTTTATGTGTTCAGTATGATAGCCTATATCTTTTTATTTGAGAATTGAGTCCATTTATGTTAACAGATATCAAGAAATAGTGGTTGCTGTATCCTGCTATTTTTGCTTTTGGAGGTTGTATTGTGCCTATATGTCTTTCTTATTTTGGTTTTCTTGCTTAGGAGTTTTCTTGTTTTACTAGGATGTAGTTCCCCTCATTTTATTAGGTTTTCTCTCTATAATTTGTTGTTGTGCTGGGCTTGTGGTCAGATATTGGATAAATGTAGTTTTGTCTTGGAGTATCTTATTGTCTCCATCTATGGTGATTGATAGTTTTGCTGGGTATAACAGCTTGGGCTGGCACCTGTTCTCTCTTAGGGCCTGCATGATGTCTGTCCAGGCTCTTCTAGCTTCATAGTCTCTGTTGAGAAGTCTGGTGTGATTCTGATTGGTCTGCCTTTATATGTTACATGACCCATTTCCCTTACTACTTTAGTATTTTTTCTTTGCTTTGGGCACTTGGCGTTTTGACTATTATGCGTTGGGAGGAATTTCTTTTCTGGTCCAACCTATTTGGAATTCTGTAGGCGTGTTTTATGCTCGTGGTCATCTCATTCTTAAGGGTACAGCAGTTTTCTTCTACAATTTTGTTGAAGAAATTTACTGTACCTCTTAGTTGATATTCTTTGCCTTGCTCTATTCCTATAATTCTTAGGTTTGGTCCTCTCATTTTGTCCTGCATCTCCTGGACATTTTCAGTTAGCAGCTTTTTGTTTTTGCATCTTCTCTGACTCTTTTGTCTATGTTTTCAATGTTGTCTTCTGCCCCCGAGATTCTCTCTTCCATCTCTTGTAGTCTGTTGGCAATGCTTGATTCTGTGACTCCTGATTTCTTTTTTAGGTTTTCTACACCTTGGGTTTTCTCTTTTAGTGTTTTCTTTATTGTGTCCATTTCTGTTTTAAATTTCCTTTTCCATTCCATCATCTCTTTGATTCTGATTTCCTCTAGTTCTTTGAGTTTTTTGAGTGTTTTTCTTGTTTCTTCTTTAAAAGCTTCTAATTCTTTATGCTTTTTCTCCCCTTCATGTTTAAGGATCTCTATTATCATCTTGAGGTATGATTTCAGGTCCGAGTCTCCTTTTTCTGAAGTGTTTGGCATTCTGCTGTGTGCTCTGATGGGAGAGCTGGGTTCTGGTGTTGCCAGGTTGTCTTGGTTTCCCTGGGATAAGTTCTTTTGCTTTCCTCTTGCCATCTTGTTGTCTGTGTTTATATGTGGTCTTGTTGTAAGTGATTTGTTCTCACCTCTCTCTTCTACCTCGCCTGTGTCTCTGGATCTCTTGCTCCCTGGCAACTCAGAACACCTTTTCACCATCCTGTGTTCTAGAATCTCCATTGTTCCTGGAGGCTGATGATCCCAGTGCCTGTTCTGCACTGGAAGGCCTTTGGCAGAGAACAGCCCAATGCTGTGTTACTTGTTCCCTGAACCAAGCAGGTAGGAGGGTGTGCACATTCCGCACGCTTGACAGAGATCTCTCTGCACCCCAGCTACTTGGAACGCCTTCTCACCAGTCCTGTAGTCCCTCCATTTGTATTGGGTGATGTGTTACTATCTTTCTTTTCCTCAAAATATTTCTTGCCTAGAAGATATTCCTGTAGGAAAGAAAGTGTTTTTTATCCCAGGACTCCTATCTTCATTTCATTGTAAAATGGTATCTTTGCTGATTTCTCTAAGCTAAAATGAATAATATTACATTTGCTTTTGTGTTCACAACTGAACCTATTTTCCTGATTAGCAGTATTGCTAACCAATATCAGTTCTACCCTTCATCTCGTGCAGATATTTTCTTAATTCATTTGAGTATTCACACATATCCTCCTTCCATCCACTTTAGCACCTTTACGGTAAATGATTTTGCTCAGTCTAACGCTTTGAAATGATAAGCAAAAATTATTTCCAAGATATATTTTGTGATACTATTAATCATTCTTACATGTTTCATGACTAGGGAAATGTGGCTGTGAGTAATGTATGTAAAGGCAAATAGGGAAGAAGGTTCTGAAAGCTCCACAAGTCAATATGTGCATTTTTATATGAAAATAAAATAATACATTTAAACCTCCCAACATTACCTGTCTTCTAAGTAGATAATATTTATTTTATCACATCTATCTTGTCATATGAGATCATTGTTTAAAATATTATCAAAGCTCAATAATACTTTCTGATGCTATAAAGAAATATTTTATATTTTATTAGACTCAGCCCTCTTCATTATGGTATTATGTGTGTCTCAAACTTGCTTCTGATCTTAGACTGTCATTAAATGAGCCAGTGACCTGGGACAAATCTTTTAATACTGCTGACTTAACTGTTTCATCTGGAAACGATGAATAATAATATGAGTCCTGCCTGTCATACAGGATTACAGCATGGCCCCACTTCAATAATAGCTTTCATTTTATTAGCTGAAAATCACTCTGTAATGTTGAGTGGCAGCTTGGGCTTAGAGACTATCCAGCAAAAACCGGTACCATTATTTTTTTGTCCCTAGCATCTCCATTGTTGTTATGATCTCTTTAAATTACCCCTGAATGTAAGTCAGAGGAGCAACACGGTTGTTCAATTTTAATATTGTTAGACAGAGGGATATATTACCTAGCACAGTACCACATTAATCTAGTGAATCTCATTAGGAAATTATCATAGGGTATTTATGCACTACCTAACGATCTAAGAGAACAGTTCCCAAGACTTGCAATTATTGGTGAGAAGCTGGGGACTGAGGGTCTGGCTGAATTAAGCAACACTGATGGCTTATGGAGCTCTTTGAATGGAGAGTAACAAACTGTGGCTGAGAGAAGAAAAGCATGGGTGGCAAAGGGTGGGGGAGGCAGGGAGAAGAAAAACAGGTGCCACCATTATTTAAAACATCTCAATTTTCCCTGCACCCTCTGCTGCCTTTTGAGAAATAATTATTTTACATAGTTTGTATAATTAATAAGAACTACAAGTGGGTGGTGCTCCAAATGGGAAATGGCAGTGCTAGCATCCCATTAAAGAGATCATTTATTTGAACATATTCTGTCTGCTAGATGTCCTTGAATATAAGTACTTCCTTAATACAATTTAAAACTTCAAACGAGATGTGAAAGTCAAACAGGTGCATGAGTTTTATTCATTTTTAAGTAATTCAATGATTCCACAAGTCTTTAAAATGTATTTATAGGAATAATCTACCATCATTTCCTCTCCTACACTTTTCCCTTTATTGTGCTTTGTTTTTATCCACACTGAGTTCACTTATGTTGGCTATATACAAGAGTCATCTATTGGATCGTTAGTAACCTCTCCAATGCCCCATTCGTGAAGAAAACTCACTCTTCATCACAAATCCATCAAATACTAATAACCCTTCAGCTAAAGGTTAAAGCCACTCTCTGTTCTGGAAGTTTACCTTTGATAATATGGCATGCAGGTCTTGTGCATATAGTCACACCTACTATGAGTTTATGTAGATAAACAGAACTGTTATTTCAGCAAATACTATCTTGGTACAGATGACCATTGCCTACATATCTTTCATCCATTCCAAACCCCTGTGATAATGATTTCTAAACTCTGTGTGTATGGGGGAGTGATGTAGATGTCCTATTTAAAACTAGGAACTTCAACATCTTTTATTCTCTACACATTGCGGGTCGCTCTATTTACTACCATATATTGCAAAAAGAACTTACTCTAAGAACTCAGAGATGCACTATATTTTTTAATTAAAAAAGGTATGAAATCAGGAGAAAGTTTGTGTCCATTATTTGGAAGAATATAACATTAGGTAATATCTATAGAAAATCATATATAAATGTAAAATAAGTAAAGTTAAAAGGAATTGTGGGTATGTTGAAGGTGTGACTAAAAAGACACATAAAAATATGTGTCCTTTTCCTTTTTATGATAAAACATGAAACATTTCTGCATCTAATTGTGATGATGGCTAAATAACACACACATACAGACACAAAAATACACAAACACATACCAAGTATACACTCATTCAGACTCTCAAACACATATTTACACACTCACGCACATGCCCCACACACTGACATTAACAGAAACACATACATACATGAAGAGAGACACAGATACATAGCCCCCCTCACCCCCACATACAGAGAGAGAGAGAGAGAGAGAGAGAGAGAGAGAGAGAGAGAGAATGTAAAAAACCTTGGAAATATGAATAGGACAGGGGTCTGATTGTGCTGGGACATATCAATATCAGTGCCTTGATCCCTCAATGTTGTGTTATTGTATAAAATATAGCAAGTAAGTTTAACATGTTAAAAAAAGAGCAATGATTCTATTTATTTTTTGTAACTGAGTTTCAATCAAATTATTTTAAAGTTGAAGATACTTTATTAAGTCAAAAGATAAAAAGTTCTAACATCAAATTCTTGCTTTCTTTTTCTCATCATTCCAGAGTTACAGATTTAGATCCATAATTATTCAACTTATGGAGATTATAGCTCTATATTCTGTAAAAGTGCCATAATTTTGAGATTTCTGCTTTGTTGTATAGTTACTATAATATATGATCTAATACATTTACATGAAAAATAACCTGTAATAATCTTCAGCACTGAGGATCCATTTATTTAGGTATCTGTGTTCTCAAGTTTCATCTGGAATAACAAAAGACCTAGAATACTGAAGTCCATTATCAACAACAAGAAAATATCTGCTGGAATCACTATCCCTGACCTCAAGCTATATTACAAGGCAATTGTGCTAAAAATTGCATAGTACTGGTACAGAGATAGGCATGTGGATCAATGAAATAGAATAGAAGATCCAGAAATAAGCCCTCACATATGTGGTCACTTGATTTTTGACAAAGGAGCTGTAAACATTCAATGGAAAAAGGACAGCCTCTTCAACATTTGGTGTTGGTCAAACTGGCACTCAGCATGCAGAAGAATAAAACTAGACCCTTTCTTATTTCCTTGTACAAAGCTCAAGTGTAAGTGGATCAAAGATCTCCACATTAAACCAGGTACACTCAAATTAATAGTAGAGAATGTAGGGAAAAACTTAGAACTCATAGGCACAGTAGAAAATTTCCTGAACAGAACACCAATGGCTTGTGCTCTAAGGTCAAATATTGACAAATGGGACTTAATAAAATTGCAAAGTTTCTGTAAGGCTAAGGTCACAGTCAAGAAAACAAAACGGCAGCCAACAGATTGGAAAAGATCTTTACCAACACCACATCAGATAGAGGCCTCATACCCAAGGTATACAAAAAACTGAAGAAGCAGGACACCAGAGGATCAAAGAACCCTATAAAAAATGGGGTATAGAGCTAAACAAAACGTTCTCAATTGAGGAATATCGAATGACTGAGAAACATCTAAGTAAGTACTCGACATCATTAGCCATCAGGGACATGCAAATAAAAAAAAATCCTGAGATTCCACCCCACACCATTCAGAATGGCTAATATCAAAAATTCAGATGAAAGCAGATGCTAGCAAGGATGTGGAGAAAGAGGAACACTTCTTCATTGTTGATGGAATTGTAAACTGGTACAATCACTCTGGAAATCAGTCTGGCAATTCCTCAGAAAATTGCACACAGTACTACCTGAAGACCCAGTTATTCCACTTTTGAGCATATATCCCAGAGAAGCTCCAACATACAAGAAAGACACATGCACCACAATGTTCATAGCAGCCCTATTTATAATAGCCAGATGCTGGAAAGAACCCAGATGTCCTTTAGTAGATGAATGGATACAAAAATTGTGGTATATTTACACAATGAAGTACTACTCAGCTATCAGAAACAATGACTTCATGAAATTCTTAAGAAAATGGATGCATCTAGAGAATATCATCCTGAACGAGATAACCCAGTCACAAAAGAACAGACAAAATATGCAGTCACTGATAATTAGATACTAACCCCAGAAATCTCTGAGCACCCCAGAAACAACTCAGAGACTATATGAAATTCAAGAAAAAAAAAAGAAAATGAAAAACCATTGTTCTTATTCTTTACACACCAAGACAACCTTGACTAATTCCAGGTTACATCTTATTTTTCATGTACTTTAAGCTCATTGTAACTAGGAAGATCTTAATGCACACTTTCAAACCTTTAAAAAAAAACAAGTATTGACAAAAATGTATTCATATACATTTGTGAAAAATGCTTAAAATCTGTACATTTGTCTTTGTTTTTTAAAATAAAGTTGTTCAATTAAAAAAAAAAACCAAAAAAAGAAAAAACAAAAAACAAACAACAACAACAAAAAAAAAAAAAAAAACAAAAACCAAAAACAAAAGTAGGAGCCAACACGAATGATAGTTTTCACCTTTCCTTTGAACAAGAATGACTGTCTTGTGGAAGTCTACTTTCTTTCCTATTATTCAACTTCCAAATGGGCTTTTAAAGGGAAAAATTCGAGATTACTTCCTCACTTACAGGGAAGTAATTCTTGTATAATTTTTCTTTATACTTTATTACTAACATCTAGACCTTAAGTATTACCAGCTGAATATACATTATATCTATATTACTAATATGTACTATATATTAACACACAACATATATTGAATACATATTATTTCATATGTATAACAGTAGATATCTATCTATATACAATAAATAATCAATTAAATTATTTATTAATTTTAAATTTATTGTGTGAAATTAGCAGTTAGTAACAATTAGGTCATCTCAAAAAATAAATGGAATTTTAGCAGTTAGTAACAATTAGGTCATTTCAAAAAATAAATGGCATTGTTTTGTTTTATCATATTACCAGTGGGCCCAGTGGTATATTAAATTTGTTTCTAAAAATACATCAAATAAGGAAATTATATACTCAAATCCATTCTCAATTTATTTCTGCTTTATAGTATTGTATCATTTTGAGAGATGATACTGCAATTTCTTTTTTAAAAGCACAAACAAAGGACAGGACCCAGATTAATTTTATGAGAGCTGGAGAGGGTGAATGGTTACTATTATATGAATCATTTGGGCATTTTAATAAAATTATTTACAAGATTTAAGTTGAAAAATGTACCTAACAAATTAAGCACTTCTGAGATAAATTATATAAGGACCAACCTTGGTCCTTATACAAGTGCTTAATAATTTATTTAAGAAGTGCTTAATTTGTTAACTTTTGAAAAGGGAAATATGGAAAGAAATCATAATGAAATGCAACAAAATATATGGGAGATTCACCATGGTACTCATGTCTTCTTTACCATATGTCTGAAGAATATCCTGAGCACCCAGAGTGAGAAACTGAAGTTGTAAAAAAAAAAAAAAAAAAGGTGCATTTATGAACCTTTGTAGTATATGCTAGAGCCACAGTATGAAGCACAAATCAAACAGATTTACAACCTTTTATGTTTAAGTATAAATTTTTGGCTTCCAAGTCATAAACCTATGTCTTACATAGTTTTTTTAAAGTATTATACAAAACTTATTATAGTTGGGTTTTCTACCTTTCCAGATTTTATAATATTTATTCTATTTTTAATTATTGATTAAATTATTTATTTACTTTGCATTCTGATTACAATGCCCTCTTTCTCCTCTTCTCCTAGTTCTTCCCTCTCCACATCCCTCCTTGCTTCCCACCCTTCCTTCTTTTCTTCTCAGATATTGGAAGGCCTACCATGGGTGTCAACCAGCCTTGGCATATCAAGTTGCAGTAAGACTAGGTACATCTGCTTCTATTGAGGCTAGACAAGGCAGCACAGTTAGGAGAAATATATCCAATGGCAGACCCTGTATTCAGCCAGCCCCTGTGCCTGCTTTAGGAGTACCACATGAAAACCCAACTGCACAAATGTTATCTGTGTGCAGAGGGCATATGTCTGTCCCATGTATGCTCTTCAGTTGGCAGTTCAGTTTCTATGAGCTTTGATGGGTCAAGGTTATTTGATTCTATAGGTTTTATTGTGATATCCTTGACCCCTCTGGCTGCTTCAATCCTTCCTCCCCTCTTCCACAGGATTTCCAAATCTCCATTTAATGTTTGTCTACGAATCTCTGCATCAGGTTACATCAGTTGCAGGTTGAAACCTCTGTGGTTGCAGTTATGCGAGGCTCATGTCTGCAAGTATAGCAGAATATCATTAATAGTGTCAGTGGTGGGCACATAGCATGGGTCTCAAGCTAGGCCAGTCATTGGTTGTTTTCCCTCAAATTCTGTTCCATCCTTATCCCCTGTATATCCAGTAGGCAAGACAGACAAATTGCACGTCTAAGGTTTGTGGATTTTTATAGCATGAGTTATTGATTGCTTATGAATAAAAATTAATAATGCACATGTGCCAATAAATTCATTGATTTACATACTCATTTCCAGGACATATACTTGAGTGGTTGGTAAAATGTTTCTATTTTAGTGTCTGTAAGAAAAATAAACAAGTATGTGGCCAATACTTTGGATGATAGGACATCCAGCAGTTAAAAAATAAAGAAGAGAAGATAGAATCAATGACATGTGCATTTGAAATAGGTTATCTAGAAATAATGAAACTGAAAAGATAGTAGAAGAAATAAATGTGTGAGAAATTTTCCAGAAATTTCTGGAATTATAGAAGGCCAGAATGATTGTATAGAGAGATAGTAAGGTAACATGAGTAATACAAAATGGAACCATGGTGATGAGTAGAACCCTTTTTCTTTTAAACTTATGCACATAATCTTAATTTTCAAATGGGACCCTGCACATCAACTTACCATAAAGTCATCTCTTGGGTTGTAGAAACACACATATAATGAATGCATTGGCAGAGGTCATACAGCTCAGTGGTAATAATTAGGATCTATAGCTATGAAACAAACTAGATAGTGGGCAGACAAAAGGATTGATGGCTGGACCACGAGAGCAGCATTTACAGTAAGGCATGGTCATCATCAGAATGTGATTACACTTGCTGAGTTCTTTGTATATATTGGGTACTAGCCCTCTATCAGATGTAGAATTGGTCAAGATCCTTTCCCAATCTGAAGGCTGCCATTTTGTCTTCATTTTTTTTCCCTTGTGGCTTAATATTTATTTTTGTTATATGTATATATTTAGATAAAAACATATAGGTAGGTATAGAGAACTATACATATATAATATACTGGAAATTTGATTAGATACAAATGCAAATTGATTCATTCTCTGGTAAATAAAGATTTAAAATGCATTAATAATCATTGGATTAACATATTGAGAGGAAATATAAAGAATTTTTTAAAAAATTCACATTCTGAAATAGATACTTAGTGGATACATCTCAAGCGGTTTAATCAGGAAACCCTGTTTAATGAAGGCATTAAAAGTGATATTTGTTAACTGTGTGGATTTACTGGTGATAATCCTTCTTTAAAGAGAGTTTCAGCACAATTAGGTGAAATATTTTCTCAGTTTGATTGTAATTTTAATTTACTCTCAGTTTCTCTCTGGTCTCTATACAATGCTTCTCAGGAATACGTGTTTCAGCAAATATTCACGCATGAGTGGATGTAGTAGAAAGTGCAGATTCAGTGAGGTGACCATAATTCCAAGGTGTCAGACATTCCAGAAGGAGGAAATGTCCCTCTGCTCCACAGAGTTATAACACTTAGTATGTGTGCTTGCGCACCAAGCCTTTCTACAGTTGTCTCTGAGAGCCAAATTATTCCTCTGTTTCTTACACTGACTCATTTCCAATTCCAAATACCAGAGTTGGTAGTGTGAGGACCCAGTTTCAAGAGTGCCACCTCTTTCAATGTTAGCCTCCAGTTTCAAACATGGAATTCCTTTGTTGCCCACATACTCTGTTTTAATATTTGATGACAACTGTTTATCAAATTTAAGGTCAGTTTATATGCATTGGCCAGCTTCTTAAAAAGGATGCTAATAAAGAGCTTAAGATTCACACAAAACAAATCATGAGAAGTGGTACAAAGCTTCCAGGCCATTTCTGTCATATTGTTCTTGCTCATCAATGTTTGCACCAATTGAAATAATCTATGAAACCTTTCATTTATATTTTTTTTGTGTTTCTCCTATTATGTAGACAGATTATATGTTGGGATTTATTACAGTAATTGATCATTGCTTCTTAACTTATTCTCTAGAAATCTTGTCTTTTTAGAATTGGGGGAAGTTGTTACATTCTAACATATCCCAGTCTTCATTCTGTAACCTCAACCGTCAGTCATAATCATCCCTGAGACTATCACTCTTCCTATATCAGGTACAAGGATAAAGACAAAGAATGATAACATCAAGTTTCTCTCATGCTCGTCATGGAAATTTAGAAACATGTTGCCAGGAACTCAAATGACAAAACAAATACAATGCCTGCCTGCTGACTGTTACATGTCATTATCAAACTAATTTTTAATGCTGAAAAAGGGTCAGTTATCATCTAACTTGGACACTGAAGTTGCCATGTAATCTATTAAGCCATGTTATTTGACATTACACAATAGTAAAAATTTAATGGCACATGAGTATATTGTTGGGAGAATTGATGAACAAGAAATAAAGAGGAGAAATCAAGCCATTTGTGAACCATCTTATAGATCTTTCCCTCATTTTATAAATAAGCATATTTCCTGTAAGTGCCACACATGTATTCGCAGACAGGTTTCCTACTAGGAACTACTGACATAGTTTCTCTAGTTCTCTAGCTATTGAACAAAGAGTAAAGGAGAAAACTGACGCCTGTCATGCAGACTTAGCAGGTTTGTAAAACGATCCTGTCAGACTGATATCATGTTCTCAGCCTGGAGAGACGGCACAGCAAAGCAGCACAGCACAAGCTGCTACTTTCCACATTTCTGGACACCTCTGGTAAATGAGCAATTTCTTTTTTTTTTTTAAACGACTTTATTTTACAAAACAAAGATAAATGTACAGATTTTAAACATTTTTTTGCTTAAAATTATACATTTTTGTCAGTACTATTTTTTCAGATATTAAAATAATTTTTACTTAAAACTATGTGAATATATTTTTTAGTCAGTACTTGATATTTCAAGGGCTTGACAGTATGCATTAAAAACCTAATAGTTACCGTGAGCGTAAAGTACATGCAAAACAAAAAGCAACATGGAAATAATCAAAGTCTTCTTGTCTTGTAAATATATTTTTTATTTTGTTTTCTTTATTTCTTGGACTTCATACAGTCTGTGAGTTGTTTCAGGGGGAGTGAAAGCCTCTAGGGTTAGCATCCCAATATCAGTGACTGCATATTATGTCTGTTCTTTTGTGACTGGGTTATCTCACTCAGGATGATCTTCTCTAGATGCAGCCATTTTCTTAAGAATTTGGTTAAGTCATTGTTACTGGTGGCTGAGTAGTATTCCATTGTATAAATGTACCACAATTTTTGTATCCATTCATCTTCTGAAGGACATCTGGGTTCTTTCCAGCTTCTGGCTATTATAAATAGAGCTGCTATGAACATTGTGGTGCATATATCTTTGTTGTGTACTAAGGTGTCTCTGGGGTATATGCCCAGAAGTGGAATAGCTGGGTCTTCAGGTAGTACTATATCCAATTTTCTGAAGTATCACCAGACTGATTTCCAGAGTGGTTGTATTAGTTTGCAACCCCACCAACAGTGGAGAAGTGTTCCTCTTTCTCCGAAGCCTCTCCAGCATCTGCTGTGATTTTTGGATCTTGGCCAATCTGACTGGTGTGAGGTGGAATCTCAGGGTTGTTTGTATTTGCATTTTCCTGATGGCTAAGGATGTCAAGCACTTCCTCAGATGTTTCGCGGCCATTCGGTGTTCCTCAACTGAGAACGTTTTTTTTTAGCTCTGTACCCCATTTTTAATAGGGTTATTTGATTCTCTGGTGTCTAGCTTCTTGAGTTCCTTGTATACCTTGGATATTAGGCCTCTATCTGATGTGGTGTTGGTAAAAATCTTTTCCCATTCTGTTGGTTGCCGTTTTGTTTTCTTGACGATGTCCTTAGCCTTACAGAAACTTTGCACTCTCCTTAAGTCCTATTTGTAAATCTTTGACCTTAGAGCTTGAGCCATTGGTGTTTTGTTCAGGAAATTTTCTCCTGTGCCTATGTGTTCTAAGGTTTTCCCTACTTTCTCATCTAATAGTTTCAGTGTATCTGGTTTAATGTGGAGATCTTTGATCCACTTACACTTGAGCTTTGTACAAGGAGATAGGAAAGGCTCTATTTTCATTCTTTTGCATGCTGAGTACCAGTTGGACCAGCACCATTTGTTGAATAGGCTGTACTTTTTCCATTGAATGTTTACTGCTCCTTTGTCAAAAATCAGGTGACCATATACATGAGGGCTCATTTCTGGATCTTCTATTCTATTCCATTGATCCGCATGCCTATTTCTGTACCAGTACCATGCAGTTTTCAGCACAATTGCCTTGTAATAGAGCTTGAGGACAGGGATAGTGATTCCCGCAGATGTTTTTTTGTTGTTGAGGATGGATTTAGCTATTCTAAGTCTTTTATTATTCCATATGAAATTGCACATTGATCTTTCCAGTTCCATGAAGAACTGAGTTGGAATTTTGATGGGGATTGCATTGAATCTGTAGATTGCTTTTGGTAGGATGGCCATTTTTAAGATGTTGATCTTTCCAATCCATGAACATGGGAGATCTTTCCATTTTCTGAGATCCTCTTCAGTTTCTTTTTTAGAGGTTTGAAGTTCTTGCAGTACAGGTCCTTCACTTGCTTAGTTAGAGTCACACAAAGGTATTTCATAGTTTTTGTGACGATTGTGAAGGGTATGATTTCTCTAATTTCTTTCTCCACATGTTTGTCTTTTGATTATAGGAAGGCTACTGATTTGTTCGAGTTAATTTTGTATCCAGCCACTTTGCTGAACTTGTTTATCAGCTGTAGGAGTTCTCTGGTGGAATTTTTGGGGTCACTCAAGTACACTATCATGTCATCGGCAAAGAGTGATGTTTTTATCTCTTCCTTTCCGATTTGTATCCTCTTGATCTCCTTTTGCTGTCTAATTGCTCCAGCCAGGACTTCCAGTACTATGTTGAATAGGTAGGGGGAGAGTGGGCAGCCTTGTCGAGTCCCTGATTTTAGTGGGATTGTTTCAAGTTTCTCGCCATTAAGTTTGATGTTGGCTGTTGGTTTGCTGTATATTGCTTTTATTATGTTTAGGTATGGCCCTTGGATTCCTGTTATTTCCAGGACTTTTAACATGAAGGGGTGTTGGATTTTGTCGAATGCTTTCTCAGCATCTAGTGAGATGACCATGTGATTTTGATCTTTGAGTTTGTTCATATGGTGGATTACATTGATGGATTTCCTTATATTAAACCATCCCTGCATCCCAGTGATGAAGCCTACTTAGTCATGATGAATGATAGTTTTAATGTGTTCTTGGATTCGGTTTGCAAGGATTTTGTTGAGTATTTTTGCATCAATGTTCATAAGTGAGATTAATCTGAAGTTCTCTTTCCTTGTAGGGTCTTTGTGTGGTTTAGGTACTAGGGTTATTGTAGCCTTAAAAGATGAGTTCGGTAGTATTCCATTTTATTCTATCTTTTGGAATAGTTTGGAGAGTATTGGTGTTATATCCCCAATAAATGTCTGATAAAATTCTGCACTTAACCCGTCTGTACCTGCGCTTTTTTTGGTTGGGAGACTTTTGATGACCTCTTCTATTTCTTTAGGTGTTATTGGGTTATTTAGATGGTATACTTGGCCTGGTTTAACTTTGGGATCTTGTATCTGTCTAGGAATTCGTCCATTTCCTCTGGATTTTCCAATTTTGTGGAGTATAAGTTTTTGTAGTAGGATCTGATGATTTCTTGAATTTCCTCAGTTTCAGTTGTTATGTCCCCACTTTCCTTTCTGATGTTGTTAATGTGTATACTCTCTCTTTGCCCTCTAGTTAGTCTGGCTAGGGGTTTATCAATCTTGTTGATTTTCTCTAAGAACCAACTCTTGGTTTTGTTGATTTTTTCAATGGATCTTTTTGATTCTATTTGGTCTATTTCTGCCCTAATTTTGATTATTTCTTGCTGTCTACTCTTTTTGGGTATATTTGCTTCCTTCTGTTCAAGGGCTTTTAGCTGTGCTGTCAGGATGCTGATGTAAGCTCTCTCCAGTTTCTTTTTGGAAGCACTTAGGGCTATGAGTTTTCCTCTCAGTACCGCTTTCATTGCATCCCATAGGTTTGGGTATGTTCTGTTTTCATATTCGTTGAATTCTAGAAAATCCTTAATTCCTTTTTTTATTTCTTCTTTGACCCTGCTATCGTTTAACAGAGACTTGTTTAGTTTCCATGTGTATGTTGGCTTTTTGTTGTATTTGTTGTTGTGAAAGACCAGCCGTAGACCATGGTGATCTGAGAGGATGCATGGGAGTATTTCAATCTTCTTATATTGATTGAGGCTCGCTCTGTGTCCAATTATGTGGTCAATTTTCAAAAAGGTGCCATGAGGTGCTGAGAAGAAGGAGTATTCTTTTACTTTAGGATAATATGTTCTGTATATATCTATTAATTCTAGTTGGTTCAAAGTCTCTGCTAGTTTTGCAGTGTCCTTGTTTAGTTTCTGTTTCCATGATCTGTCCACTGGTGAGAGTGGGGTATTAAAGTCTCTCACTATTATTGTGTAAGGTGGAGTATATTTTTTGAGCTTTAGTTGGATTTCTTTTATAAATGTGGGTGCTTTTTTATTTGGAGCATATATGTTAAGAATTGAGAGTTTCTCCTGACCGGTTTCCCCGGTAATGTGTAAAAAGTGTTTTTCCTTATCTTTTTTGATAACTTTTCGTTGGAAATTTACTTTATTCGATATTAGAATAGCCTCTCCAGCTTGCTTCTTGGAGCTGTTTGCTTAGAAGTCTTTTTCCCACCCTTTAACTCTGAGATAGTGTCTGTCTTTGTCTCTGAGATGAGTTTCCTGTATGCAGCAAAATTCTGGATTTTGTTTATGTATCCAATCTGATAGACTATGTCGCTTTATTGGGGAGTTGAGTCAATTTATGTTAATATATATCAAGGAATAGTTGTTTCTGTTTCCTGCCATTATTGTTTTTGTGGGTTTAGTTGTGTCTGTGTCTTTTTCTTCTTTTAGTTTTCTTGTTTAGGATTTTTCTTGTTTTTACTAGGCTGTATTTTCCCTCATTGTATTGGGTTTTCCACCTATACTTCATTGTAGTGCTGGGTTTGTGGTCAGATATTGTGTAAATTTTTATTTGACTTGAAATATCTTCATTTCTCCATCGATGGTGATTGATTGTTTTGCTGGTTATAGCAGCTTGGGCTGGCACTTGTGCTCTCTTAGGGTGAGCATGATGTCTGTCCAGGCTCTTCTAGCTTTCATATTCTCTGTTGAGAATTCGGGTGTGAGTCTGATTGGCCTGCCTTTATACGTTACCTGACCTTTTTCCTTTACTGCTTTTAGTATTCTTTCTTTGCTTTGGGCTCTTGATGTTTTTACTATTATGTGTTGGGAGGTATTTCTTTTCTGGTCCAACCTATTTCGAGTTCTGAAGGCTTCTTTTATGCTTGTGGTCATCTCATTCTTGAGGGTAGGGAAGTTTTCTTCTATGATTTTGTTGAAGATATTTACTGTGCCTCTTAATTGATACTCTTCTCCCTCTTCTATTCCTATTATCCTTAGGTTCGGTCTTCTCATTGTGTCCTGGATTTCCTGGACATTTTGGGTTAGGAGCTTTTTGTTTTTTGCATCTTCTCTGGCTGTTTTGTCTATGTTTACAATGTTGTCTTCTGCCCTGGAGATTCTCTCTTCCATCTCTTGTAATCTATTGGAAATGCTTGCTTCTGTGATTCCTGATTTTTTTTCTAGGTGTTTTACCTCTAGGGTTATCTCTTTTTGTCTTTTCTTTATTGTGTCAATTTCTGTTTTAAATTCCTTCTTCCATTCCTTTATTTCTTTGGTTCTGTTTTCCTCTAGTTCTTTGAGTTCTTTGAGTGTTTTTCTTGTTTCCTCTTTAAAAGCTTCTGAATCTTTCTGCTTTTCCTCCTGTTCTTGTTTAAGTATCTCTATCAGCATCTTGAGGTATGATTTCAGGTTTGTGTCTTCCTTTTCTGGAGTGTTTGGAATTCTGATGTTTTCTGTTATGGGAGAGCTGGGTTCTGGTGTTGCCAGGTAGTCTTGGTTTCCTTGGGATATACACTTTCGCTTTCCTCTTGCCTTTTTGTTGTCAGTGATATGTTCTTGCCTTTCCCTTGTATCTGGTCTGTTTCCCTGGATCTCCACTGGTTCAGGTTGCAGATGGGTCGAGCCCTGTTCTATGCCTCAGAGTCGCTGGGTGGGAACAGAAGTTCAAAAGTTCTATTCCTGGTTGCTGGATCAGACAGGGCGGGGCAGTGCAAGGCAGGGTTTGCACTTTCCATGTTCACTCTGCAGAGATCTCTCTGCTCCCTGGCAGCCCAGGTCTCCCACCCACCAGTTGCTCATCCTCTACCAGTAGCCATTCCAGGTGGCAGATGGGCCAGGCTCCACTCTGTGTCCTGAAGTCGCCTCCTGCTGGAAACAGAAGTTCCTAAGTTCTGTTCCATGTCACTGGATTGGGCAGGACAGGGCAGGTCAAGGCAGGGGGTGCACTTTCCTTGTGCACTCCGCAGAGATTCCTCTGCTCCCCAGCAGCCTAGGTCTCCCACTCACCAGTTGGTCAGCCTTTACAAGCTGCCGTTTAGGGTGGCAGATGGGCCAGGCTCTGCTCTGCGTCCTGATGTCCCTACCGGGTGGAAACAGAAGTTCAAAATTTCTGTTCCTGGTAACTGGATCAGACAGGGCAGGGCAGGGCAAGGGAGCGGGTGCACTTTCCGTGTGCACTCCACAGAGATCTCTCTGCTCCCTGGCAGCCCAGTTCTCCCACCCACCAGTTGCTTAGCCTCTTCCACCATTTTGTCTTCTTAACAGAGTCCTTAGCCTAACAGAAGCTTTGCAATTTCATGAGGTCCCATTTGCCATTTCTTGATAGTAAGAGCATAAGCCATTGGTGTTCTTTTCAGGAATTTTCCCTCTGTGCCTAAGGTAGACTATAGAAAAATCAAATAATCCTATTAAAAATGGGGTACAGAGATAAACAAAAAATTCTCACTTGAGGAACATCGAATGGCTGAGAAGCATTTAAAGAAATGCTCAACATCACTAATCATCAGGGAAATGCAAATCAAAACAACTCAGAGATTCCACTTTGCACCAGTTAGAATAGTTGAGATAAAAGGGGGGGGGGGTAAAGAGGAACGCTCCTCCACTGTTGGTGGGGTTGTAAGCTGGTACAACCACTCCGGAAATCATTTTGTCGGTTACATAGAAAATTGTACACAGTATTTACTACGTGAGGACCCAGCTATTCCACTCCTGAGCATATACCCCAAAGATGCTCCAACATATAACAAGGACACCTGCTCTACCATGATTATAGCAGCCTTATTTATAATAGCCTGATATTGGAAAGAACCCAGATGTCCATCAACAAATGAATGGATACAGAAAGTGTGTTACATTTACACATTGGAGTAGAAACAAGAACTTTATGAAACTGGTAGGCAAATGGATGGAACTAGAATCTATCATCCTGAGTGAGGTAACCCAAGCACAAAAGATCACACATGGTATGCACTCACTGATAAGCAGGTAATAGCCCCAGAAAGCTCTGAATATGCAGTACCAAGAAAACAATTCACAGACAGTATGAAGCTCAAAAAGAAGGAAAGCCAAAATGGAGATGCCTCAGTCCTTCTTAGAAAAGAGAATAAAACTCTCATGGAAGGAAATGCAAGTTCAAATAGAGGAACAGGGATTGAACAAAAGATAACTCAGTAGCCTCCTCACCTGGGGATCCACCACATATGCAGTCACCAAATCCAAACACTATAGCTGATCCCAAAAAGTACTTACTGTCAGGATCCAGACAATGATGCCCCACTCAGGGGTGATGCTAGAGTCATATAGATACAGCTGAGTGTGCTTGCATCTAACCATCTGACTGAACTCCCAGTAAGGTTGCTAAAAGAATGCCCTAAAAAACTGAAAGGGGTGCAATCTCATGGGAAGATAACAACATTATTGACCCACCATACCCTTCCAAACTCCCATGGAATAAAACACCAATCTTTGTGCTAACTTTGACAGACCTATTGATCCAGTTGCATATGTAGCTGAAGATAGTAGTGTCTGGCATCTGTGCGAGAAGAGACTTTTGTTACAGAGAGGGCATGTTTCCCAGTATAGGGAAATGCCAAGGGAATGGGGTAGAGAGGAGGATCAGAAGAGAGTGCACCTTTGTGAAGGCAAATGAGGGGAGAGGGAAATGGAAGAGGGGTGGGGTAAAGGGATAACATCTCAAGTGTAAATACAGAATATTTTTTTAAAAATGTGTGCTTACACTAGGAAGGAAAAAATTTGTTAATACAATATATATTGCAAAAAAGAATAAGTTGCAAATAATTTTCAATTAATCACTGTGAAGCTGAAATAGCTAAACTGTGATGAGAAGAATTTGTCAACTGCTGAATTAGGGAATGTAATTAGAACATGGGGAGAGAAGTGGCAAAGGCAATTGGTTCTCTTCACTTTGAGATGTCTGTTACGCTTTCAAGTGGATAATTAGGCAGCTTAGCATGTGTCCAGAGTCAGGAACAATGGTCTCAGCTGGAAATATAACTCATGCGAGTCATACAGAAAAGCACAATGTCTGGCAATAATATGCTTAAAAGTTGACATTATCAACAGAAAGGACATATATGCCCAAATGCCACTTAGAAAATACAAAAGGCCATGGATCTGACCTGTGATCATTCTGACAATGGTTGTAGTCATGAACTAGAAGTAAGAACCAGGTGAATTTACTGAAAATTTTCTCATTCTCAAACCAAACATTTTTTAAAATTATTTTTTTCTTTTTAAATTTTAGACTCCAGATTTTATTCCCCTCAGGTCTATCCTCTGCCTGTTCCACATTCTACACCTCCACTCCACCCACATCACAAGACCTCTAAATTCCCTGAGTCCTTTAGTCTCTTGAGGGTTAGGTGCATCTTCTCTCACTGAACCCAAATCTGGCAGTCGTCTGCTGTATATGTGTTGAGGACCTCATATTAGCTGGTGTCTACTGGTGATCCAGTGTCTGGGAGATCTCAGGGGTCCAGGTTAATTCAGACTGTTGGTCTACCTTTAGGGTCTCCCTCCTCCTCAGCTTCTTTCAGTTTTTCCCTAATTCAACCCCAGAGGTCAGCAGCTTCTGTTCATTGGCTGGGTACCAAATCTGCAACTCCAGATACATAATTGTACTATTAAAACATTTTAAATAGGCATGCTACACCCACTCACATACACACACACATACATACACACAGACACACACACACAAATCCACATGCAAACTAAAGTATGGTCTTCTGAATTGTTCAATATTCTCAAAAAGGGTGCTTTTTTTCCTCCATGGTAAACTTCTGAGATGCTTTGGCTTGAGTCTGAACTTGGATCAGAGTATATCTCACTTGCATTCTTACACAGTTGTTACCTAGTTCCTGCATTAGTACCTTGTTGATGACAAGGTTTGGGTTCCAACTGGTGGCCTAGAGCATGTCTGTGATAGTATCTGTTTAGTTGTTTAAAGGGTAAACTCACAAGAGGTTATGGATCCCAGCATCTGCTGATGATTACTAAGATTCTGAGATTTTTAATTATATTACTATAGAGGATTTAAATGCCTTTCATTCAGTGTTATAAAATGTTTGGTGGCTGGGTCAATGGTGCTAGTGTTTTCTGGGTTATGTAGAAAAATAGAAATTATCAGGCTTTGCCATATACCCACTTTCTTCTGAAATGATACTTGAGAAATTTTGCTGTAAAAAAATGTTCTATGTAGTTCTATTGAATGCTAAAATTTAAGAATTAACATTCCTTTATTTGCTTAAAAAATAGCTGGAACAAACATTTGTATATTCTTTGAATGTAATGGTGACCTCTTCTAGTAAGTATCTATTAAAAAGCAAGTTTCTTTCATGGCTTATTAAATGAATTGTTATTGAATATTTTAAAAATGTCTCTAGATAATGTCATTATTGTCAGCCTACTTCAAGGTATAGAATACAAAGAAGAAACTTGATATTCATATATTAAGAAATGTTCCCAAGCTTAAGAAAATAATATTGATTGTGTAGCTATGGGCCACTGATTATTTAAAAGCATGCAAAACATGGCAAACAAGAAGGTCATCTATAATACCCAACATTTTAATAGAAGCAAGAGATTATGGCTACAATTTAACTGTGATAGGCAAGGTAAGTCTAATGGGAGTGGATATTATAAATCCCTTGTCTTTTACCTAACCCTTCTCACCTCTATCAGTATTAGAAATAATGAGCCTTTCATCAAATTTCACTCTTTCAAAGTCATTCAATCTAATCACCAAGTTTCTCTTTCTGTAAAATTGTTAGGTACTTCTGATGGATTTTCCTTGGGTTTTGTTACCTTCTGGTAGGCAGGGAATAGTTACAGTAACTCCTTCAGAAGGTCATTTTGTCCTTCAAAGTCCAGCATAGTTTACAAAGGATTTTTTTCCTATTAGAGACAGAATGAAGCAAAAAGACTAAAAGCAAATTTTCTGTTTTAAATACACAGAGGAACTTTAGACAGAGGAAGGGCTGAGTCACACAGCTAATGGGCCACAGACATTGTGCCCCAGAGGCTCTGCCCTCCGGGTCCTGACAACTGGCATTCATGTGAGTACTGTCTGTTTACTGTCACCTTAGGAGTGTCTGGCTGCAAAACCCCTCCTGCCCAATTACAGCTGCCAATGCCATATGATCTCTCTTGGCCCCTGGAATAATCCAAAGCTTCCAGTCTTACCTCACACTGTGAAGAAGTGAACATCATATGGCAGCAATAATTGGGGAAAATAGCTCAAACACTTCTAATGTTTGCAGATTCCATTGGCAGCTTTAGGAATCCTGCTTTTCAACATTTTCATATTAAGGGGTGTTTGGGAATTATTTTTTGAAAGCAACCCAGACTCTCTAGGGCCCTGAGCAGTTTTCTATTTTTAATCTGTTTTTGTTAATGTTTGAAATGAAAAATTTGGAAGAAAGGGAAGAGTGCAGGAAAGATTGAACAGTCCAGTAAATTCTTATACAAATTATGATTTTTAAACTTTATTTTAAAAATAAAGATAAATGTACAGATTTTTAAGGATTTTTGCATAAAAGTATACAAATACATTTTATAAGGTTATAATTAAGTATTTGTGAGTACAATACATACACATATGTATATATGTAACAATAATATAGGAAAAGAGGCTAGTAATTTGAGATCGGAGAGAAACTGGGAGGGGCTGTAGGAAAGAAAGGGGGATGTGATACAGTTCTATTTTAATTAAAATATATTCTTATTTTCTTTTTTTCTTGATATTCACACAGTCTGTGGGTTGTTTCTGGGGTGTTCAGAGCTTTCTGGGGTTAGTATCTAATTATCAGTGACTGCATATTATGTCTGTTCTTTTGTGACTGGGTTATCTCACTCAGGATGATATTCTCTAGATGCATCCACTTTCTTGAGAATTTCTTTAGGCCATTGTTTCTGATAGCTGAGTAGTACTCCATTGTGTAAATGTATCACAATTTTTGTATCCATTCATCTACTGAAGGACATGTAATTTACTTTGAAAAGTACATTTGTTTTTAAAGTAGAAAAGCTTCCAAATGAGGTCTTAATGCATTTGGATACAATATTATTTTATAAATTAGAATATTTCATAGGGAAAACAAATCTTGTGCAATTTTTGCACTATGTATTATTCCATGGCTTTTTCTTTGTCATATTCATCTTCAAATTAAAAAAATTATGCATATAAAAGTTTAACACTTAAAGGTGGTTAGAGTCTCTTCTTTTTCAAATTAAGAAGTGGATTTTATCTTTCATACAAGACTTTTGCAATAATTAGTAATGAAATCTGCACTCTTTATCAAGGGGATTTATGATGTGAACTGGCTCCCAAAGTGACATGTTCTGTCCATGAAATTTGAGAAAATTCTTCAAGCATTAGCGAACTGTAGTTTGTGGTTGTTCACAAAATTTTGTTCTTAATGTCTGGAGCTGTACTTTTGAGTGTCATATCAGTGTTATTTTATGATCTTGAGTTTATCCATTCTAAAACAAGTGCAGAAAATGCATCTTCACTCTCAAACGTTTGCAGCCTGGAAAGCAGGAATAATGACATCCGTCTTAGGAAAGGCAGCATGCATTTGGACATACGTGAGAGACACAATACACTTTTCTCATCTTTGAAGATGCAGTTCATCACCAGATACATGATGCTTTCTTGTCAGTAGAAAGTAATTTTGTTTTTTTCTCTGTTGTAGGCAGTACTTAGTACACCGGGGACTTGAAAATCACCTAGTTTTCTACCTATATAACCATTGTTTCATTAGCTTTTCAGGGCAGGATCTATATATGATGTTTTCCATAAAGCACAAGAAGTAGTCAACGTTGCCTTTCACTCAAGAAAACCACCCTAAAACCATCTTGGTAATTGTGTTAAATGCACATGCAGTTCAGTATGTGATAGTAGGGGTAGAAAATTTATCATACTATCTGGGCTCTCTACAGTTTGAGGTAATTTAAATATTATCCATCTAAAACTCTTGCTTCATCTCAGCACATGCTTAGAAGGGTCTTTAGAACTGTCATGTGAGTGTGCATGCATGCATGTGTTCATGAACTGTGCTCTGGGTAGAGTTTAGAATATTCTTAAGACATGGTTTGTAACATCACCACAAGATAATCAATGACAAGGACAGCCTTTGGGTTGGTATTGTGTGTCCTGAGATGGGAGTCCAGCAGAGAGCACCACAGCTGCTATCACTGCAAAGCTGCTGCTCAGCAGGGTAGCTTTAGCAAGGAAATGGATGACACAGATTTTCACTTCTCCTGTGGACAAAGAGCTTGTCACCTCTTCAGCACATTCATTCTTCCCTGCATGGCTTTGTGCAGCCCATACTGATTTTCAATCTTAGTTTGAAAAAAAAATAGTATCCTCAGAAATTCCTCTTAATATGATTATTTTTAAGATTGCAAGTTGAATTTAATCTGAGTGCAAATCGTTGCTGACAGTACTTTCTCTTCTATTAGATATGCACTTTGCTTTAGGACAAGACTATTTGTGAATTATATTGTTTTATTTATGGCTTCTCTGAATCAATAAAATTATATTCAATAGTTATTAAAATACAGTTTTCCATTGATGTTTCCAGCGTATAGATTTCAGAATGCATCTTTAAAAATCCTTTACAAATCAAAGGGAGCATCTTCAATAAATGTGTTCACTTAATCATTTGATTATTTTGAGATTCAAGGTGGCAGGAACTTTCATTTCTTTGCTATGTATGTGAGTCCTTGTAAATATTTATAAAATTTATAAATGAGGGAACATTGCTATCGATTTTTTCTCAAGAAATTACATTTTCTTTTCTTGTTTTCCGTTCTGTCTCCCCACTATGCTCTCTCTGTTTCTGTCTTCCTGTCCTCCTTTCTCTTTCTCTCACTAATACATCAGTGGTGGAATTGCATACGTCTCTCAGTGGACACATATGTTGTATTACTTTCTTCTGGTGACATTTGCAGCCACACATGATTATCTATTTTTTTAAACACTGAAAATCAGTGTTTTCTGATCAAGCCACTGTTTTCCTGTGCTCTGGATTATTCTATAGCAGTTCACCCTTAGGCTTACTTTCTAGGGGAAAAGCAATAAATGTGCTGTGCTCCCTTTACTGTTTGGCGTTTGCAATGATAATTTTGCCCTCAGCATCTCTTACATTTGACCAGTGTACAAGACATCTTCCTCTGCCATACCTTTCTGAAATGAAAGATTTAAATATGTTCAGTCTGGTGTAAGCAATTCTATTTATTACTCAGGTGCTTCCAGTATCCAGTGCTGCCAGTTGCTCTCTAGGTAGCTGTTAGGAATCATGGAAGTTTTTCCTTTCTTCTGGTATGACAGAATATTTCAAGTTTATTATGTACACATCTTGACTGAGACTAAGAATCTGAAATTTATCTAAAAAATCTTGTAATTCTGTGTGCATGTGCTTTTGCACGTGTGTGTGTGCACATGTATGAGTGTTAAATTCTACTGGCTGAAAAAATTCATTAGCTGTATTCAGGCACTAGCTATATTCATCACTCAGCCTAGATCATCTATCTATCTATCTATCTATCTATCTATCTATCTATCATATACCTATTATTTATCCATAATTAATTTACCTATCATATATCTATATCTATGTATCATCTACCTATCATGTATCTATCATCCATCTATAATTTATCTGCCATCTATTTATATCTATTCACTGTCTATCATCAGTGATCCATATGTTATTTATCTCATCACAAACTAGCTGTTTATCATGAAACATCTTTATTCAAAGTAATATAGTATGAACTGCTATCTATAATTTTTATTTAACAGGATATTTGTGTAAGCAAATACATCTTTAGTTTACTACACAAAGTACTTTATTCCAGTGGTACCAAAGTAACTTCTTATTTGCTTTATTCCAACTGACATCAATCATAACAATAAAGTATAACACTAATATTTATCAATATTTACTAAAAGTATTTTAAGTTTATTTACATTTATTCCACAAAAGACACACACTAAGGTCATATAAACAAAGTGTTTTGGTTTCAAATGTTTAAATATTTTTATCTGGGAGCTTCCTATGACTCCTTTTGTGTGTCATTTTCACTTTTTAGTGATCATTCTTTCACATTTTATTTGTTTTATAATTAAAGGAAATATATTATTTTTCTGTAAACTGTAAAATATTTAGTTAAAAGTCTCTGGTTTTTATCTTTCCTTCACTTCTAACACACCCTCTTATCTCATTATATTTAGCCACATTTTATGAAAAGCTAGCAGCTTATCCAGCTGGATATTTTTATCATTAAGAATTACTTAGGAGGACTCAGAGCAGAGCCTGGCCCAACCACCAGCCGGAAAGGCGGCTCGTACAGGCTGAGCAACTGGTGAGTGGGAGACCTACGCTGCGGGGGAGCAGAGGGATCTCTGCGGAGTGCACACGGAAAGGGCACCCCCTGCCATGACCTGCCCTGTCCTCCCCGATCCAGTGACCGGGAACAGATCTTAGGAACTTCTGTTCCCACCCGGAGACGACTTCAGGACACAGAGCAGGGCCTGGCCCAACAGCCAGCCGGAAAAATGGCTCGGAGAGGCTGAGCATCTGTGACCAGGAACAGATCTTAGGAACGTCTGTTCCCACCCGGGGGCGACTTCAGGACGCAGAGCAGAGCCTGTCCCAGCTGCCACCTGGAACCTGGGCTGCTGGGGAGTAGAGAGATCTCTGAGGAGTGCACACGGAAAGTGTACCAGGGACACAGACCAGATACAAGGGAAAGGCAAGAACATATCACTGACAACAAAATGGCAAGAGGAAAGAGAAAGAGTATATCCCAAGGAAACCAAGACAATCTAGCAACACCAGAACCCAGCTCTCCGATAGTAGCAAACATAGGAATTCCAAACACTCCAGAGAAAGAAGACACAGACCTGAAAACATGCCTCAAGACACTGATAGAGTTACTTAAACAAGAAGGGAGGAAAAGCAAAAAGATTCAGAAGCTTTTAAAGAAGAAACAAGAAAAACACTCAAAGAACTCAAAGAACGAGACGAAAACAGAACCAAAGAAATAAAGGAATGGAAGAGGGAAATTAAAACAGAAATTGACACAATAAAGAAAGCGCTAAAAGAGATAACCCTAGAGTCAGAACACCAAAAAAAGAAATCAGGAGTCACAGAAGCAAGCATTTCCAACAGATTACAAGAGATCGAGGAGAGAATCTGGGGGGCAGAAGACAACATTGCAAACATAGACAAAACAGCCAGAGAAGATGCAAAAAACAAAAAGCTCCTAACCCAAAATGTCCAGGAAATACAAGACACAATGAGAAGACCGAACCTAAGGATAAAAGGAATAGAAGAGGGAGAAGAGTATCAACTAAGAGGCACAGTAAATATCTTCAACAAAATCATAGAAGAAAACTTCCCTACCCTCAAGAATGAGATGACCACGAGAATAAAAGAAGCCTTCAGAACTCCAAATAGGTTGGACCAGAAAAGAAATATGTCCCGACACATAATAGTAAAAACATCAAGTGCCCAAAGTAAAGAAAGAATACTAAAAGCAGTAAGGGAAAAAGGTCAGGTAACATATAAAGGCAGACCAATCAGACTCACACCCGATTTCTCAACAGAGACTATGAAAGCTAGAAGAGCCTGGACAGAAATCATGCACTCCTTAAGAGAGCACAAGTGCCAGCCCAAGCTGCTATACCCAGCAAAACTATCAATCACCATCGATGGAGAGACAAAGATATTTCAAGACAAATCAAAATTCACACAATATCTGACCACAAACCCAGCACTACAACGAATTATAGGTGGAAAACCCAATACAAGTAGGGAAAATACAGCCTAGTAAAAACAAGAAAACTCCTAAACAAGAAAACTAAAGAAAAAAACACAGACACAACTCAACCCAAAAAAGCAAAAATGGCAGGAAACAGAAACAATTATTCCTTGATATCTATTAACATAAATGGTCTCAACTCCCCAATAAAGAGACATAGACTATCAGACTGAATACATAAACAAAATCCAGCCTTTTGCTGCATACAGGAAACTCATCTCAGAGACAAAGACAGACACTATCTCAGAGTAAAAGGGTGGGAAAAAAACTTCCAAGCAAACAGCTCCAAGAAGCAAGCTGGAGTGGCTATTCTAATATCGAATAAAGAAAATTTCCAACCAAAAGTTATCAAAAAAGATAAAGAAGGACACTTTTTACTCATTACCGGGGAAATCTGTCAGGAGGAACTCTCAATCCTTAACATATATGCTCCAAATAAAAAATCACCCACATTCATAAAAGAAACTCTACTAAAGCTCAAAAAATACATTTCACCCCACACAATAATAGTGGGAGACTTTAACACCCCACTCTCACCAATGGACAGATCAGGGAAACAGAAACTGAACAGGGACACTGCAAAACTAGCAGAGACTTTGAACCAACTAGAATTAATAGACATATACAGAACATACTATCCTAAAGTAAAAGAATACACCTTCTTCTCACCACCCCATGGCACCTTCTCGAAAATTGACCACATAATTGGACACAGAACGAGCCTTCATCGATATAGGAAGATTGAAATACTCCCATGCATCCTCTCAGATCACCATGGTCTACGGCTGGTCTTTAACAACAACAAAGACAAAAAAATGCCCACATACACATGGAAACTAAACAACACTCTGTTAAAGGATAGCAGGGTCAAAGAAGAAATAAAGAAAGAAATTAAGGATTTTCTAGAATTCAACGAAAACGAAAACACAACATACCCAAACCTATGGGATGCAATGAAAGCAGTATTGAGAGGAAAACTCATTGCCCTAAGTGCTTCCAAGAAGAAACTGGAGAGAGCTCACATCAGCAACCTGACAGCACAGCTAAAAGCACTAGAACAAAAGGAAGCAGATATACCCAAAAAGAGTAGACGGCAAGAAATAATCAAAATTAGGGCAGAAATAGACCAAATAGAAACAAAAAAAAAAAAAACATTGAAAAAATCAACAAAACAAAAAGTTGGATCTTTGAGAAAATCAACAAGATTGATAAACCCCTAGCCAGACTAACTAAAGGGCAAAGAGAGAGTATCCAAATTAACAAAATCAGAAATTAAAGTTGTGACATAACAACTGAAACTAAGGAAATTCAAGAAATCATCAGATCCTACTACTAAAACTTATACTCCACCAAATTGGAAAATCTGGAGGAAATGGACGAATTCCTAGACAGATACAAGGTCCCAAAGTTGAACCAGGACCAAGTAAACCATCTAAATAACCCTATAACACCTAAAGAAATAGAAGAAGTCATCAAAAGCCTCCCAACCCAAAAAAGCCCAGGTCCAGACGGGTTCAGTGCAGAATTTTATCAGACATTTATTGGGGATATAACACCAATATTCGCCAAGCTATTCCAAAAGATAGAATCAGATGGAATATTACCCAACTCATTTTTTGAGGCTACAATAACCCTCGTACCTAAGCCACACAAAGACCCTACAAGGAAAGAGAACTTCAGACCAATCTCACTTATGAACATTGATGCAAAAATACTCAACAAAATCCTTGCAAACCGAATCCAAAAACACATCAAAACCATCATTCATCATGACCAAGTAGGCTTCATCCCTGGGATGCAGGGATGGTTTAACATAAGGAAATCCATCAATGTAATCCACCATATAAACAAACTTAAAGACCAAAATCACATGGTCATCTCACTAGATGCTGAGAAAGCATTCGACAAAATCCAACACCCCTTCATGTTAAAAGTCCTGGAAAGAACAGGAATCCAAGGCCCATATTTAAACCTAATAAAAGCAATATACAGCAAACCAACAGCCAACATCAAACTTAATGGCGAGAAACTTGAAGCAATCCCACTAAAATCAGGGACTCAACAAGGCTGCCCACTCTCTCCCTACCTATTCAACATAGTACTGGAAGTCCTGGCTGGAGCAATTAGACAGCAAATGAGATCAAGGGGATACAAATCGGAAAGGAAGAGATAAAAACATCACTCTTTGCCGATGACATGATAGTGTACTTGAGTGACCCCAACAATTCCACCAGAGAACTCTTACAGCTGATAAACAAGTTCAGCAAAGTGGCCGGATACAAAATTAACTCAAACAAATCAGTAGCCTTCCTATACTCAAAGGACAAACATGTGGAGAAAGAAATTAGGGAAAAGGTACCCTTCACAATAGTTACAAAAACTATGAAATACCTTGGTGTGACTCTAACTAAGGAAGTAAAGGACCTGTATGACTAGAACTTCAAACCTCTAAAGAAAGAAATTGAGGAGGATCTCAGAAAATGGAAAGATCCCCATGCTCATGGATTGGAAAGATCAACATCTTAAAAATGGCCATTTTACCAAAAGCAATCTACAGATTCAATGCAATCCCCATCAAAATTCCAACCCAGTTCTTCATGGAATTGGAAAGATCAATGTGCAATTTCATATGGAATAACAAAAGACCTAGAATAGCGAAATCCATCCTCAACAACAAAAAAACATCTGCGGGAATCAATATCCCTGACCTCAAGCTATATTACAAGGCAATTGTGCTGAAAACTGCATGGTACTGGTACAGAAATAGGCAAGTGGATCAATGGAATAGAATAGAAGATCCAGAAATGAGCCCTCATGTATATGGTCACCTGATTTTTGACAAAGGAGCAGTAAACATTCAATGGAAAAAGGACAGCCTATTCAACAAATCGTGCTGGTCCAACTGGCACTCAACATGCAAAAGAATGAAAATAGACCCGTTCTTATCTCCTTGTACAAAGCTCAAGTGTAAGTGGATTAAAGATCTCCACATTAAACCAGATACACTGGAACTATTAGATGAGAAAGTAGGGAAAACCTTAGAACACATAGGCACAGGAGAAAATTTCCTGAACAAAACACCAATGGCTCAAGCTCTAAGGTCAAAGATTAACAAATGGGACTTAATGAGATTGCAAAGTTTCTGTAAGGCTAAGGACATCGTCAAGAAAACAAAACGTCAACCATCAGAATGGGAAAAGATCTTTACCAACACCACATCAGATAGAGGCCTAATATCCAAGGTGTACAAGGAACTCAAAAAGCTAGACACCAGAGAATCAAATAACCCTATTAAAAAATGGGGTACAGAGCTAAACAAATCATTTTCAGTTGAGGAACACCGAATGGCCGAGAAACATCTGAGGAAGTGCTTGACATCCTTAGCCATCAGGGAAATGCAAATCAAAACAACCCTAAGATTCCACCTCACACCAGTCAGATTGGCTAAGATCCAAAACTCAGATGACAGCAGATGCTGGCGAGGCTGCGGAGAAATAGGAACACTTCTTCACTGTTGGTGGGGTTGCAAGCTAATACAACCACTCTGGAAATCTGTCTGGCGATACCTCAGAAAATTGGATATAGTACTACCTGAAGACCCAGCTATTCCACTTCTGGGCATATACCCCAGAGACACTTTAATACACAACAAAGATATATGCACCACAATGTTCATAGCGGCTCTATTTATAATAGCCAGAAGCTGGAAGGAACCCAGATATCCTTCAGAAGACGAATGGATACAAAAATTGTGGTACATATACACAATGGAATACTACTCAGCCACCAGAAACAATGACTTAACCAAATTCTTAAGAAAATGGCTGCATATAGAGAATATCATCCTGAGTGAGATAACCCAGTCACAAAAGAACAGACATAATATGCAGTCACTGATAGTGGGATGCTAACCCCAGAGGCTTGCACTCCCCCAGAAACAACTCACAGACTGTATGAAGTCCAAGAAATAAAGAAAACAAAAAATATACATATATTCACAAAACAAGAAGACTTTGACTATTTCCATGTTGCGTTTTGTTTTGCATGTACTTTACGCTTATTGCAACTAGTACGTTTTCAATGCATACTGTCAAGCCCTTGAAAAAAATCAAGTACTGACTAAAAAACATATTCACATGGTTTTATGTAAAATTTATTTTAATGTCTGAAAAAACAGTACTGACAAAAATGTATAATTTTAAGCAAAAAATGTTTAAAATCTTTAAAAAAAAAGAAAAATTAATGAGAAATAAAAAAAAAAAAGAATTACTTAGATACAACACTATCTGCTCTTTCTTAGATAAATCAGAGAATCTCATATACCTTTTGGTGACACTGTTTTCCTTTAATAATAAGCTTAGAGGTTATCATGAAGAAGTATTTATAAAAAGCTCTCATTTCTTCTCTAGTGTATGGTACTGCCATGCATGGGAATCCCACTCTTTATTATTTATTTATTTATTTATTTATTTATTTATTATTATTATTTCACATTCAGTGAAAACAAGAGTATGGGTAGTGCCACAAGATAGGTGAGTATTTTATTCAATGTGAAGAAAAGGAGTAGAAAAAGATACATATTGACAGAAAATGGAAAACATTGCGGTGACTTTAGCTGAGACTCTGAACAGTGAGAAACGGAACCTGAAGTGGTCACTTCCAGTAGCCAGGTAGGACCTCCAGTGGAGGGATAAGGACACCAAAATACACCCAAAACTTTCTACTCCAAAATCGTCCTGTTTAGAAGAAGTATAGGAACAAACATGAAGCAGAAATCAAGGGAATGGCCAACCAATAACTGGCCCAATTTGAGACCTATTCAATAAACAAGGAGCAGTTTTGGACACTACAAATGATACTCTGATATGCTTACAGACAGGAAAGAGTCTAACATGGCTGTCCTCTGAGAGTCTCCACCCAGCATCTGACTGCAACAGATACAGAGATCCACAGCCAAACATTTGTTGGAGTCTTATGGAAGAGTGGAAGATAGAAAATGCAATGGGAAGGGGTTAGAAACCCCACAGAAAGACCTACAGAGTCAACTAATATGCTCCACTAAGGATTCTCAGTGACTGAACCACCAACCAGAGAGCATACATGGACTAGATCTAGCTCCCAGCCCCCACATACATGGAGAATATATGTAATTCATTCTTCATGAAGATCTCCCAAAACCTGGAGCAAGGGCTATCTGTTGCCTACCTGCAGTTCCATTACCCTAATTGGGCTTCTTTGTCTGGCCTCAGAAGGAAAGGATGCCCCTAGCTCTATGGAGAGACTTGATAAGCCAGGGTATAGGGATGCCTAGTGGTGAGTCTCTACATTCTCAGAGGAGAATGAGAGGTGGCTGGGAGAATGAAGTATATGTGAGGTCTGGATAAAGAATTGGGAGACAGCTACTGGCATGTAAAATGAATATAAGAATAATTAATGGGAAAATGAAAAAAAAAGAATGGAGAGACGTTACACTCTTTTATGAAAAAGACACTTCCAATTACGTAAGAGCCACAGATGTTGTAATTTTCATACTGAGAAAAAGAGCTGATTAAGTCATACTCATTAGCTTTTGGACTTCTTGTTATGAAAATATTGGGCTAATAATGTTCCTTATGATAGGAGCAGTTTTAGTTATGGAGAGGGCTCTTTTTCTCAATAAGAAAGGTGAGTTAGAAATGCTGCTAGTCCTCTTCTCACTTCAGTTGAATTTTAGTTAGGTTCTATCATAAGCAATAATCTAAATGTTATAAATAGAACCAAACTACCAGTCATAAATCCTTTCAGTATGACAGATCCATTGACAAGGAAATAGATACAGAAATCTGGGTACATTTACACAATGAAGTATTACTCAGCTATTAAAAAGAATAACTTCATGAAATTCTTAGCAAATGAATGGAACTTGAAGCTATCATCCTGAATGAGGTAACCCAGTCACAAAAGAACACTCATGGTATGTACTCACTGATAAGTGGATACTAGCCCAGAAGGCTCGAAATATCCAAGAAATAATTCAAAGAAATTATGAAGCTCAAAGAGAAGGAAGGCAATAAGGTGGATGCCTCAGTTCTTTTTAGAATAGAGAACAAAACACTCATGGGAGGAAATAATCTGACAAACAAAGGAGCAGGGATTGAAAAAAAAGATCATCCAACAACTGCCTAATCTGGGACTCCATCCCATATGCAGCCACGAAGCCCACACACTATTGCTGATGCCAAGTAGTGCTTACTGGCAGGAATCGGATATGGATGCCTTCTCAGAGGCTCTGCCAGAGCCATACTGATATGGAGGAAGATGCTTGAAGTTAACCATCAGACTGAACACCGGGACCCCAATGAAGGAGCTGGATAAAGGACTGAAGGAGCTGAAAGGGTCTGCAACTCCAAGGGAAGAACAAAATTATGAACGAATCAAACCCACCACAGCTCCCAGAGACTAAAACACTAACCAGTGGATACGAGTAGAGAGACCCGGAGCTCTAGGTACACATGCAGCAGAGGATACCATTGTCTGGCATCAATGGGAGGAGAGGCCTTTGGTTCAGTGAAGGCTCAGTTTCCCAGTGTAGGGGGATGCCAAGGCATTGATGGGGGAGAGGGTGGTTGAAGGAGGGAGCACATGCATGGAGGAAATGGGAGAGGGAGAGGGGATTGGATTGGGGAATGGGAGATAACATCTGAAGTATAAATACAGAGAATATCCAATAAAAAAGGAGAGGAGCAAACAAAAAAGATCTTTTTCTGTTAACTCAATTTAGTTTCACAAGCCCATAAATGTATATTTCATATTATCTTTCCAATCTTATATAGAAAAGAAACATAAGAAACTTATGGGAACTTTCCATTAGCTCTAAGTGCTACAGCTGGAACTTAATATCCCAATTTGTACATCAAGCCGACCAAAAATTTGTTCTTACATAACAAGATTTAGAAAACTCTGCATTTACATAATGCTTCAAGACTCATCTAACATAATAAGTTAGATTTCCTCATTTTATTATCATCCTAATCCTATAATGGCCAGAACAATCTTTGATTATGTAAGATTCTATATGGTAACCTGAATTTTTCAGATATGCCACCCTGTAATGACTAGTATAACTATTATAAATATGGTGTTGTCAGGGACAAGTTTCAACAGATTCATATCTAAATATTTGAATTTTTAACTTATTATATAATATTAACAAATGTATAGTGTTGGATTGTTTTCAGTCAAGTATAAGCTAGTAGGCACACTCAAGATTGTTAGTAGCATGTTCATGAGTAAGTAGGGATTTTTAACAAGACTCTTATTTGTTCAAGCAAATAAGCCATAGGAAAGATTAAAAATAAAGCCAATACCTTCCCATTAACAGATGCAGGCATAGTAGCAAATACAAAATCCTCATCTTAATCATAGCCAGAACCAGGATAGTAATTAAGAATTTGTTCACATGATTAATAGAATTCTCCAACTTTAACAAACACATAGCTTATAACATTTAGTAAACATAGTATTGGTCTGTTTATGCTTTGAGTAGAAGAAAGCTACTGATTTGTTAGTTAATTTTATATCCAGCCATGTTGCTGAAGTTGTTTATCAGCTGTAGCAGTTCTCTGGTAGAATTTTTGGGGCCACTTAATTATAAGATCATATCATTTGAAGATAGTGATATTTTGACTTTTTCTTTTTTTCAGTTTGTAACCTTTTAACCTCTTTTTGTTTTCTAATGGCTTTCACTAGGACTACAAGTACTATATCTAATAAGTAGGGAGAGAATGGGCAGCCTTGTCTTGTCCCTGATTTTATTGGACTTATTTCAAGTTTCTCTCCATTTAGTTTGTTGTTGGCTACTTGTTTGCTTCATAGTGCTTTTATTATGTTTATTTATGGGTACTGAATTCTTGATCTTTCCAATATTTTTAACATGAAGGGGTATGGAATTATTTTAAATACTTTCTTGGGATCTAATGAGATGATCACATTTTTTTTCTTTGCGTTTGTCTATAAAACTTATTATTATGATGTATTTCCATATATTGAACCATGCCTGCATCCCTGGTATGAAGCCTACTTAATCATGGTGAATGATTGTTTTTATGTGTTCTTAAATTTGGTTTGCAAGAATTTTATTGAGTACTCTTGCATTGATTTTCATAAGGGATATTGGTCTGAAGTTCTCTTTCTTTGCTGGGTCTTTGTTTGGTTTAGGTATAAGTATAATGAGATTGAGTAATCTTTAAAAAGAAACTATGTGGATACAGGAGATTTTCTATGAAGGAGCTAAGTGGACACAGGTATTTGAAAATTAAATGGGAAAAACAAGCAGAGGGGAGTTAAACTAAAGAAGAGGAGGGCAGATGAGAGAGAGGAGAGGAATCTAAGAGGAATAAGTAACGAGGCTGTTTGAAAATACTCCAAAGAAGCATCCTGTTTTATATTTACAGTAAGGTAAATGTATATATTATTTTAAAGAACAACAACAAAAAAAAAAAAAACCCAGCTCATTTGAAGCACACAACTAGCAATAAAAAGTTTTTAAATGGTTAATTAATATTGTGGAAATCTGTCCATGGCTAAATAATTAGTTCAACCAAAATATAAGTTCAAATACAGGCATATGAATATATATATATGTATATATACATATATATATATTCTATATAATATTTGTCTAGAATTTGGTCCTTGAAATATATGAGAAAATCATATGTCCATATAATATATGTTCATGAATATATATGAAAATATGTCAGTAGCAACCATTACTGTGCCAAACAATTCAGTAAGTGTGAAAGAGGCTATGTTGATTACATATAATCCTATATGAAACTAAAACAGTAAATAAATTTAATATCTAAACATAAGGAAGTTAATGCAACTTAAGGAAACAAAGAATAAAATGCAAACGTCCATTGTCTTGGCAAAATTTGCGAATTTATGGGAAAAAGGGTGACTCACACACAAAGAGGGAAAGTAAACTGAATGAGGAAAAATTTTAGCATTCTTCTTTGAAATAAATATTTCATTGGCCACAGTCGGTTAATTTTCCTTTAAAATACAAATCTGTGGCAAAAATATAATGGAAGAATAATGTACTTATGTAGAGATGTTTTTATCATGACACTGATTTCAATATCAAAAACATAAATATACCTACATAAAAGTTTGACTTAAGTGTATGCATGATGCTTTTGTTTTGCCTTGGAAGTCTACAACTTAATTAAAGCGATTGAGTTAAACCTATAGTATCTATTTTCTTTAGAGTGAGAAAACCAACATATAATATTATATGCAGAATAATATCAGCAAAAGGAATAGTTCTTCAATTAAATTTTATATTTACATTGATCCTGACGCCAGAGCTTCTTGATTTCCAGGACAGATTTTGCTATGTAAGAATGACTTGGATCATGAACATGCAAAAAGAAAACTAAAATTACAGAGTTCAGACAATTTTTTCTTTTAGGATTTGTTCTACTTGATGGTTCTTGAAATACATATTGACTTGATTTTGTATCCTGCTTCAGCAGAAATAAGAAAATTATGAAGGACACCTAAACATTTGATAGACATAAACTCAATTTGTTGACCTCAGACTCCTAAGAGAAACTTCAAATCCACAAGTTATCACGATGTTATTACAAACACACAGTTCCTCAGAATGACCTGCTGTGTTACAGATCACCCTGTATTCCTTGTTTTTTGTTTCAGATGCTGAAAGGCAACCTGCAATCAAGTTGTGTCATTGTTTCAAACTTCCTGTCCTGATGTTTTTCTTCTCCTCTATTCTTCTTAACTGATATTACCACATCCTATAATTTAAGCTTGTCGTTAACCTCTCTGCTTCAGTTTTTGTCCTCTTGCCTTGATCTACCATTGTAAATCTAGTTAAAATTTCCAAATACAAACTATAATGTTCATTATTCTCTTACTTCATTTTGTGCCATAACTTTCTCTCACAGGAAGAAATGTCTGTGTCATCAGCTTCTGCATTTCTTTCATAATATATTCAGTGCTCCTGCCTTTCTTCCCTTCTTCCCAGAGCTTTGATCCAACTAAATCTCTGGTTCATCTAGAAGCTATTCTTATTTGAAGGAAACATTTGCCTTTACTACATAATTTTATTTTTATTTTCTACTTCTATATGTTCTTATTTCTCATTGTCTACCTGTTCAAGAATGTCTTATCCATTTATTTAACATAGCATATTTGAATCACATTTCTTTACCTTTTGTCTTTAAGGTGTCTTCAGTTTCTACATATTGTTGAAATATTTGTGCATGTCAAACTTTAGATTCTATGTTGAAATACTTGAGAATAATAACCTTATAAAGGGTGGTATTGGATTGGTTTATAGTTTTAGGAGAATCAACTCATAATTAACTGGATCAATTGCTTTAAGGTTTGTTCTGAGGAAGAATTATTAATGCCAGATGAGCTTGCTGAAAGAAAACTAGTTATGTAAAGGAGAGTGAAGCAGAGAAGAGGAAAGGCGAATAGAGTGTGTAGGGGAAGAGAGATGGAGAAAGACAGAGAGAGGTAAGACAGTATATGAAGGTTTGTCTACTTTGCCTGGCTAGAACTGAACACTTAATATTCTATTAGGCTACAAACTCATGAAGGATCTTTCCATCCATTAGATTATACACTCTTGTGCTCACTTCGGCAGCACATATACTAAGATTATACACTCTTCAATCATGTCAGCTCTCAAGACCCTAGCTCAAAACTTTAATGCATACATAGTTCTTCGTGGATTCTTCATTTTTAAAACATGACAATATTTATGACTTTTTAATATTCATTTTGTTTTATCCTTTAGATTATAATCTGCATAGATAGAGAAATCTTAGTTACTCTTATTCATGATATTCCGGAGACATGGTAGACATGAGGAAATATCTGTTTAATTAATAGGTATAAAAATTAGAGCCTTGTCTGTATATAAAATGTATGATCCATAAAGGTTCAGCCAAGATCCATATTTTAATTGAATGCTTAGCAAAAGCTTCAGTAACCAGCTTCAGTGTTCATATATTTTTACTTTCCATGTTGCCATAAAGAGACACAATGATTTTGAGTTATTGGGATGCTGAGAAGGTATATTATGTTGGAAAGCATAGGCAGGAGATACTGTTTTACTAGTCAGATTTTCTGATGACTGCTCATAGAATCTTTCCACCAATTATACCAAGCTAAAGATACATTAAAACAGATAATTCTGCCAAAAGAGAAATATAAATTGTTCTAATTGTCGGAACTTAAAGGTTTGTTATTGTTGTTGATAATGATACAAGGTTACAAGGTTTGTTTCACATGTAGCAAGTGAATTATCTAGGGGAGAAAGGCTTAAAAGGACACAGGAGCCTGTACCAGGGGGAAACATTGCTGTGTGCTGAACCTGTTGTCATTTAAAAAGAGAGTATGTGGGTTCTTCCATCCTACCTCACCTTTTTAAAAAACTGAGGCATTATAAGCTCCTAAAGTTCACCATAATGATGGCAAAAGAATCATGAGTCACTCCATTGTTTCTAGTTAGACTGGCAGCTCGTTAACTCAAGTCTGTAAATCAACAAAATGTATGCCTCTTTTTCTGGGGGCAAAGGGTTCTTGTCTTTGGTAGGTACTCAGTTACTTGGCCTCTCAATCAGAATCCTGAGTTTTAGCTCTGCCTGTGTTCCCCTTTGTTTGTTTAGTCTCCTTTCCATTGTCTCTGTGCAGAAGGGCATAGGCTGGTGCTATCACCACAGTACTAAGAAAGGTGAAGTTACAGACCATTCCTGATCATTAGACTCCCGAGGAGCTAGCTATAGCCCGGAGAAAATTGGCAAAATATCACAGATAATTTATTGTTGTTGCCTGTAATTTTAAAATGTACTCGTCACCTTCTTGGGACCTGCTCTCAGCTCGACTCCGAGAATAAGCCTCTGCTGTTGGCCTTGTGGAACACGAACAAGAGTTTCAGAAGTACAGTTTGGGCAGCTTAGTAACCCCTTTGCAGGGACCGATGCCAGATGGCCATTATTAGCATTCAGCAAGGAGGAATGGTTGGGGTTAAAGCAGGTAGTGTGGGATCATCCATCTCATTCAGTTGCCCCTCTCCCCCTTCCTCTTCCTCCCCCTTTCCTCTCTGTTCTGCCTGGAAATCCAGCCTCAATATCTTCACCTAGCAATTGCCTTCTGCTGTCTTTATTAGTCAATCAACAGTAAGGGAAACTCACCAAGGTTGCTACTCTGCCAAGAGGTCGGCAAGCTTCCTTCTCCCAGTTGTCTCTCTTTTAGCTGCCTTCTCTGTGCCATCTCCTGGGCAGTAGTTACCAAGCCAGGGAGAAGCACGCACGCAGACACACACACACACACACACACACACACACACACACACACACACACACAGAGTTTTCTTTAGCTCAGTAAAATAAAAGTTGCAGAAACTTGAAATTTAGCAATTAGATTAATATGTTAAATTTTCAGTGCATAGTCCATCCATACAATAAGTTTATAACCAGTTGAGATAGATATAAACTGCCCACCTAAAAAAAATATTGACCTATAGAAACCCTTGAAAATATTCATATCTACCTATGGCCAATTAAGACTACTTGAGTCTAGACCGTCCTTCTCCAGCTCCATCTTGACTCTCTCCTTCTCTCCCTTCCTAGACTTTTCCCGGTCTACCCTACTTTCTTATCCAGTGATAGGCTGGACCCACCTTGCTGCATAATGCCACTATCCTACACTCTCCCTACATGTCATATAAGTAAAATACTATCCACAATACATTTTAATTATAATAAATTTAGAAAACAGTCTATCGATTTATAACAGATTTCCCATTTTAAAATTTTTATCTAGTCTGAGAATTTCATGCAAATTTGTCATACATTTTAATTGTGCTTACCATTTCCTGTTTCTATCTTCTAGAATCATTCCAAATCTCTTTCTCCAAACTTTATATCCCCTTTTCTTTTTTTATAGCCCATTGAGTCAAGTTGGAGCTGCTCATGAGTGTTGCTGGGCCATCATCTACTTGAGCTTGGGTAACTGAGAGGTCACACTCCTGAAAGAAACCAGATTCCCTTTTCTACATTAGCCATTACTTACTGAAAAGATTACTGCTAGGGGTAAGGCCTTGGGAATCCCACCTCTAACCATAGAATGCTGATTGGCTTGATCTTATTGAGGGTGCTTACAGTTGCTGTGAGTTGATAAGAGTATTGATCTTGTCCTACCTAGAAAACAATATCTTGTACAAGTCAAGATATAACTATTTATGTAGCAGTTCAAGACAAAGTGTTTTGTTCTCTTTTAGTTGTTTATAACAAAATTTCTAACAAACTTTCATGAGGTTTTAAAACTGGAAATAAGTGTGGCTTTGTTGTACTGTTACCTTTGTGATTTTTAAATGTTCTAAATGGTTTCATCTAGCCTGAGGGTTTATGGCATACATATGGTCTTCTTTCTAAGTCCACATGCATTTAATAATAAACAAATTATAAGAAACATTTAAAACTACAGTAGGTTAGTGAAATTTTGCAAGGGATTTGAAATACTTCCTTATTTTCCTTATCATCCTTTGGCAAGTAATCTCTTCTGTGATCTTCTTTAACTTTTTCTCTTCTGTATATTTCTGTTTGAAAGTGGCTTCATCTACATAATTTTAAAAAGTATTGAGTGTTGAATGTTGTGGATTAAATTAATTTCTTAGTAGAGTTGCATTTTGTTCAAAACAGATTAAAACCTAGGTGCAAGCATATACCTTTCAATCAGAAAATATACAAATAATTATTGTATATTTATACAACTCAAGAAGGCTTAAGCATGAAATGAAGATGATACCATCTTAAGTAGAGAAAACACAAAGTATATGTTAACTTCACTCATATGAACTTTTCTGCTAACAGGTTAAAAATGACCTTAAGAAGTTAGGATAGGAGTGAGACTACATAGGAGCGCATGAGACTGACTGGAAGCCAGCACAAGGGTTGGTTTCTTGGGTTTGTGGCTATATTTTAACCCTACTAAGTAAAATGGGGCTGGTACCCAGACATGTGTAGCTGTTATATACCTTCAGAGATTATATTCAGAATATATGTGTCTTGCTGCCTCTAAATTGTACTCTGTTGAAAATGGTGCCCATTCCATGTTAATAATATTCAGATTTGATTGCTCCTGTTTGCTCCAGTAATTCTTAAATAAAAGTTTGTAAAGACTTGCTGATAAGATGGCTTAAATGCACTTGGATTTTACAGATTCATTCTCAAGTATTTTGTACAGAGACTTTATGATCCAAGTGTATATGGCTTTAAAGTGTTTCACTACTCAACTCACTGAAATACTCATAACGTGGCTATTTAGGAAGGTGCAATGTTCCTTTTTGAAAAAAAAATAATACCGCTTTGTAGGCAGCAGCAATTATGACTCTCTCACAAGCATGCTCTCTTATCTTTGTCTCCAGCGCTCTATAGCAGTGCATGAGACAGTTATATGGAGACTGAGATTAACACTAGCCCATCCTTGTATGCCATTGGTCAATTTTCTTATTGTCAAGAAAATTTCCATTTATTGAGAGATGACTAAAAAGAAGCTATTCTGATAGCTTGGCTGAACTTCTGGAAATTTCAGCCTTGTCCAGATGGTGAGATACTGTGGTGGCAGGAAGCAGGTAAAGGCCACATTCAAAATGCTACCTGAAGTTTTCCAGGGCCTTGATAACAGCTTCTTTCAATTCTTTCCGTAAAACTGCTCTTCAGAATCACAAACTATAGCATTGTGCTTGTTTTGTGAATAAAGGGAAATTTCCCCTCCAATGTGCTAAGAGATTCTGATCATGTCAAACACACTGTAGCTTGACTTCTAAATTCGTATGATTGAAAGAGGGCGCGGTTTGACTTAATCCTCACTAAGAGAACACTGTGTGAAAATATATAAAAGGCAGTGATCACGATGAACTGTCAAAACTGAGAGGCTTTCATGAAATGACCCCACTTGAGACGGGCAGTGTGGATTGTGTGCAGAAGTGCTTGGGTAAGGCTCAGAGAGACATCAGTTTTGCAAAATTGAATTCTATTTGACATTTAGTCACTAAAATTGTCAACACTATTACAGTTAGTTAGTGATAAAAGTCATTGAATTAGATTGACTGCATGTGGGTCTGATTGCTTGCTAGGAAATTGATCTTTAAAGAGATAACACTGGGGACCATGATAACCAGCTTTGATAATATGATGCCCACCGTTGATGACCTGGGACTCTCTCTCAGACTGAGGCTAGAGCTGTTGCTTACCAAAGAGCCCTTCGAGCTTCTAAATTCCTCTGTATACAGCACAAAGTCAACAGCCACCGTTTTTTATGAGATCGTTGTTTAGTGCACCAAGCTTACTCACTGAACAGAATTGCAGTAAGCAATTTTCTTTGTCTGTGTTGGAACTTTTCTTTTTCTACCCTCACTATTCTGTGAAATTCAATAATAATTTCAGGACAATCCTCCTTTGTGGCACTCTAATTTTTACTTTTTAAACTTCCAGCCTCAAGGAGGATAAACAACAACCAGATGTGATCACCAAGGGCAGTTCAACAGGTGAAGCGGATTAGCAGGAAGCTCTTAGAAGGACGTATTGCTGCTTCATATCGGTTATACTACTAATGAATCTTCCAGCTAGTGTTGATTTCTCCCAAACTGGCATTGTTTTCCCTGTGTTCACCTGACACCCTTCACTGCTGTCTTTCCCTCTGGACCCTCAGCCCTTCCTCAGTCACTGAAGCATATGTATTGTTTCTATTTTTGGGAGAAATCCATCTGCCCTCCCTGTCTGCACATGTCTGCTGAAGCAACTGCCATGGAGCTCTGTCCCCTTCACCTTACCTGCATCATGAATATGGATATTTCCCTCTGCGGTGGGTGTGCATCATAGGGGGCAAGTGGACCACATCCCTGCTGGTGCTGAAAAGTCTGAGAACACCATCCCTCCGCTGGTTCTGTACTTCCACAACACATTAGTGAGTCCTTGCACGTGCTGTGGATTACGTTTCATATAAAATATTTAATTTCTCTTCTACTTAAGAAGCAGAACTTTGCTGGAGGTGGAACTAATCCCAGCTCAGAGCAAATCTTCCTTCCGGAGTGTGGCGTGCATCCTTCACGGAGGTCACTAAGGAAAACTCTCTGCTTGTTTGGGGATTTAAGAGATCGCAAACAATGCCATGTTTCTCTACTTGAGTACTAGGGCAATTGAAAGATACCGAAAGTCATACCAAAAAGGCAAAAAAAAAAAAAAAAAAAAAAAAAGTTAAAACATACCCTTATGTATTTACAGAAGTTACTAGTAAGAATGTGGTTTATATTTGGAACTCAGTGGGATGTAGGCAGACTTGCCTCCTTCAGCAAAGGGTGGGATGTCCCACTGTGACTATAGACCAAAGTGGATCCAGCAGAGGAGGGGCTTTTGCAAAGTGGCTGGGAAAGAGATGTGAATCCCCAGTGTGTCTGCTGCACAGTTTCCTGTTCCTTAGAAGCTCTGGGAAAAGACCTGGAGCCAGGCCAGGAGGATTGATATTCTTTGCTAGGAAGCAAATGTAAGAAAGAAGAAACCTTTCTCCCACCAACAGAATTTATGGCTGCCATTTGCTGTCTTGCCTAGCTCAGGGTGGAAGGTCCTGCTGACTTTACTCAACCTCATTTTCTTCCTGAGGGCCTAAGTGCCCCTCAGCTTCCATTTAGGGTTGGATGCTAGTTTTAAAAACTGCCCTCTGGAATAAATGATTCAGCTAAGACATAGGCATTTACAAAGTTAAGTCATTTTACAAAACATTACAAAACATTAAATCATTTACAAAAGTTAGCCAGATTCTCACAAGTCCAATCTCAATATCAAAGGCAATATTCTCTGTCCAAAGGGTGGTCTTTAAAATGTCTTCTTATCTAAGAAGCCAGACAAAAAATCATTTTATTTTTAAAAACAAAGATGAATGTACAAATTTTCAGCTTTTTGCGTAAAAGTATATGAATACATTTTTAAGGTTGTAATTAAGTATTTGGGGGTACATATACATACACATATGTATATATGTAACAATAATATAGGAAAAGAGGCTATTAATTTGAGGGGATAGGAGAGAAACTAGGAGGGACTGTAAAGAGGAAAGGGGAATGTGATACAGTTCTATTTTAATTAAAATATATTCTTTTTTGTTGTTGTTGAACTTTACAAGTCTGTGAGTTGTTTCTGGGGTGTTCAGGGCTTTCTGGGGTTAGTATCCCATTATCAGTGACTGCATATTATGTCTGTTCTTTTGTGGCTGGGTTATCTCACTCAGGATGATATTTTCTAGATGCATCCATTTTCTTAAGAATTTCTTTAAGTCATTGTTTCTGATAGCTGAGTAGTACTCCATTGTGTAAATGTACCACAATTTTTGTATCCATTCATCTACTGAAGGACATCTGGGTTCTTTCCAGCTTCTTGCTATTATAAATAGAGCTGCTATGAACATTGTGGTGCATGTATCTTTGTTGTATGTTGGAGCGTCTCTTGGGTAAATGCCCAGAAGTGGAATAACTGGGTCTTCAGGTAGTACTATGTCCAAATTTCTGGAGAATTGCCAGACTGATTTTCAGAGTGGTTGTATCAGTTTACAACCTCACCAGCAGTGGAGAAGTGTTCCTCTTTCTCCACATCCTTGCAAGCATCTGTTGTCATCTGAGTTTTGGAACTTGGCCAATCTGACTGGTGTGAGGTGGAATCTCAGGGTTGTTTTGATTTGCATTTCCCTGATGGCTAAGGATGTTGAGCACTTCCTTAGATGTTTCTTAGCCACTCGATATTCCTCGATTGAGAACTTTTTGTTTAAGTCTGTACCCCGTTTTTTAATAGCATTGTTTAATTCTCTGGTCTCTTGCTTTTTGAGTTCTTTGTATACCTTGGATATTAGGCCTCTATCTGATGTGAGGTTGGTAAAGATCTTTTCCCACTCTGTTGGCTGCCGTTTTGTTTTTTTGACAGTGTCTTTAGCCATACAGAAACTTTGCAATATCATTAAGTCCCATTTGTCAATCTTTGTCCTTAGAACTCAAGACATTGGTGTTCTAGTCAGGAAATTTTCTCCTGTTCCTATGTGTTCTAAGGTTTTCCCTACTTTCTCATCTAATAGTTTCAGTGTACCTGGTTTAATGTGGAGATCTTTGATCCACTTACACATGAGCTTTGTACAAGTAGATAAGAAAGGGTCTGTTTTCATTCTCTGCATGCTGAGTGCCAGTTGGACCAGCACCATTTGTTGAATAGGCTGTCCTTTTTCCATTGAATGTTTACTGCTCCTTTGTCAAAAATCAGGTGACCATATACATGAGGGCTCATTTCTGGATCTTCTATTCTATTCCATTGATCCACATGCCTATTTCTGTACCAGTACCATGTAGTTTTTAGCACAATTGCCTTGTAATATAGCTTGAGGTCAGGGATAGTGATTCCTGCAGATGTTTTCTTGTTGTTGAGGATGGATTTTGCCATTCTAGGTCTTTTGTTATTCCATATGAAATTGCACATTGCTCTTTCCAACTCAATGAAGAACTTGGTTGGAATTTTGATGGGGATTGTAATGAATCTGTAGATTGCTTTTGGTAAGATGGCAATTTTTAAAATATTCATCCTTCCAATCCATAAGCATGGGAGATCTTTCCATTTTCTGAGAACAAGAAATCATTCTTAATGTCAATGCTGTGTGTTGTGGATTTTCTTGTGTAGGGGACTGTCAAGGAAGGGAGGTGGAGAAGGTGATTGGGAGAGGGTGCACCTTCATGGAGACAAGTGGGAATGGGAGCAGAGGATGGGAAAGAGATAACATTTTAAAAGTAAATAGAGAGTATCTAATAAAAAAAAACAAAACATGAAGTGTGGATTTATTGATATTAAAATTTTCAAAAATACCTGAATCAAAGACACAAGGCAGATACAAGGTCTATGACAGACAGGAGTAGTCTAGGGAAATAAATACCTTCAGCACATGCTTCATGAGAAGTACATTATTATAATCAAAGGGAAACTGAGTTACTGAATGGAGATCATTGTGTCCAGACTTTAGAGGACAAGGGTAAGAGAGAACAAAAGAAGATACCTTTCATACATTGGTAATTTGAATATTGTCTTTCTTCCTACTATGTTACAGTCACAGAAATTCAATAAACAAAACATAAGGGCATTGTGCTGTGTATATTCTTTAAGGACAAGGCACTGGACACAGGAAAGACAGAGGTTGCCTGAAGCTGTTGTCCTATCTCATTAATTCAACCTTTTCCTCTATTGACTTCTTTGCTCAGCTATCACGATAAAAGAAAGTTGTGGTTGAAAGGGGGACTTTACATTCACATACTGAACTCAAGATGTTTAAAACCTCATCATCAGGGGCTGCAGAGATAGCTCAGAGGTTAACAGGACTGACTGTTCTTCCTCTAGGTCCTGAGTTCAATTCTCAGGAAACACATGGTGGTTCACAGCCATCTATAATGGGGTCTGATGCCTTACTCAGGTGTAGCTAAAGTCATGCTAGCTAATATTCTCATATACATAAAATAAATAAGTCATAGACTTTCTTGTTGAATTTGTTTTTTCATTTATTTATTTAATTTTGGGGATATTTGAAATGGAACCCAGGACACCTGTAAACTAAGTGAGTTTTTTTTTTTCTTTTAACTACCCAAAAAAAAAAAAACCCTCTCAAGCAATGTGAGGAGTGGCTGATGCCTACAGCATCCTTTCTCCCAGTAATTCCCTGAAGAGTTTCTGAGGGAATCCTCTTTGCTAAATCATCCACATAATAAAATATGGCTGGATCCCAAGGGGATTTCAATTATTTCAATCCCCCATAATATATTGCAAAGGAAGGTGAATATTCATCAATTTTAATAAGGCTTAGATATGTCTTTCTATTTTGGGTAAACCAAAAGCTTGAATTTCAATAGTGACTAGCATTCTCATGGGATTTGAAAATGACAAGCAAGAATGCAGGCATGGTAATAGTTGAATAATTGCAAATACCTTTTGAAAGAGGGGAGCTTTTACACAATTTTGGTGCCTACTATTGTTTTGATTAAAAAAAAACAGACTTATTTAAATATGCCCATTGCAGTTACGATTTTTAAGTTCAGGTTGGGTTTGACCTGTTATAAAAGTAGTAGCAGTGTGGTGTGCTGGAGGGTGACTTGCTCTAGTCTGGCTCCCCAGGTTACTGTTTGTTGGTCTGAAATAGGGACTCATAAAGCCAAGTTTACAAGCACATTGTGTATCTCCCTTAGACACAGGGTTTCCTCCTGTGAAATGCAGGGGCCTACTCATCTACTGCTTCTGTGTGTGGTATTTAGAATTTATACAAATGCGGACATAAGAAAGATCCTCTTCTTATAACTAATGGAAGGACTAAATGCATATAGCATGTTTCTACCAAATATCACAAAGTATATAGCTAGAAGCCTGCTGAAGGCCCAAATTCAAAGCATTTTTAAGCTGTATTATTTTTGTGTCACATATGAGAAAAACAAAGCAGAGACTTTGAGTAACATTCCCTCTGAATTCAGCAATTACTCTTTAGACCTATTAGCTTCATTGAAGCAACCATATGACTCACAGATAGTGACCTATAACCATAACTCTAGGGGATTTGAAGTTCCTCTTGTAGCTTCCATGGGCATCTGCACACACACACACACACACACACACACACACACACACACACACACACACACACACATTCTTTAAAAATTGATTCAAGAAAAATAGAGTTTATAGAAATTGACCCTGAACCTTGGTAATAATTGGTTTCAATTCTTCATGAAGGTTTGGTAGAATTTCCACTCTTCTACTTTAATGTAGCCACAGAATTTCTTCATGTCCTATTTTATAATAAAATACAGCATACAGCCTGCAGTTTAACATGCTGCTGTTTGTCCACAGGGGCATTTAATAGTGGGTTCAGTATCTTTCTAATGTTGAGAGCAAGCATATCCCTGTGTATGCTTGGTTTAGGTGTTATCACTCTGAATGTTCCCATGGTATTAGCACTGTTGCGTATTCCAGTTTACATATTCATGTTCTAGTCTTGAATCAGTCATTCACTCGATCATCCTGGATTTAACATGAAGCCTGGATTCTTTTTACTGACCATATACTTTGCACATTGGCGTTATGATTCCATTGCAAAGATGAAGGATAGCACTGCCCACCCAAGTAAATGTGTTGGTGTGTTTCAACAGTTTGGTGCTTGTATGCCGTGTCTTGAGGCAGACATGACTTAAGGAAAGGACAATGAATGAAAGATGATTTTCAGTACTTATTTCTCAGTAGTATGACATATATTTGTTATTACAAAGAAGCTCTTGGTTCTGTCAAGGCTCTTTCCCCAGTGTATGGGAATGCAGTGTTTTGAGATTGGAGTGGGTTGGTGGGAGGGGAAACACCTTTATAGAAGCAAGGGTAGTAGGGAGTAGGAATGGAAGGTGGCAGAAAGAAGATATTGTTTGAAATTCAAATATATAAAATATCCAATAAAAGATTATATGCTCAAGAAAAGAAAATTCCTTGGCAGCATAAATCATTGATAAACTGTATGTAGACATAAATTGTTACAAATTAACATATTTAAAGCTGTTTTGAATTTTATCAAGTGTCATATTACCTTAAATACACATATATAAATGTATATATCACTCATTAATAACAGTTCTTTAAAATTAACTTCAATTTTTGTCCAAGAAAACGAAGAGTTAAAATTTATTTTATTTTATAACCTATATAACATATTTTCTTAGCGTATTGAAAGGTTAATAACGACAAGCATTTATTGGTTATTTCATTTATGTGGTACCTCAGAAATGTTTGAGTCAATCTAATAATATGCAGCATTTGAAAGGTGCTTTATAGGTTAAATTCATAACCTTTCTTTCCTGCTTACTATTCATTTTATTAAGGTAGGTGTTTCCATTTGTTCCTTAGACAAGGATATTATATATATAATACTTATGATTTTAATTGAACAACTTTATTTTAAAAAAACAAAGATAAATGTACAGATTTTAAGCATCCTTGCATAAAAGTATACAAATACATTTTTGTCAGTACTTGATTTTTTTAAGAGTATGCAATAAAATCTTACTAGTTACAATGAGCAAAACTACATGTAAAACAAATGTAACCTGGAAATAGTCAAAGTTTTCTAGGTGTGTAAATATTAAACATAAATGTTTTTCATTTTCTTTTCTTCTTTCTTTCTTTCTTTCTTTCTTTCTTTCTTTCTTTCTTTCTTCTTTTGCCTTTGATTTTTCTTGAACTTCATATAGTCTGAGTTGATTCTGCAGTGTTCAGAGCTTTCTGGGGTTAGTATCCCATTATCAGTGACTGCATATTATGTCTGTTCTTTTGTCACTGGGTTATCTCAGTCAGATGATAATCTCTAGATGGATGCATTTTCTTAAGAATTTCATAAAGTCATTATTTCTGATAGCTGAGTAGTACTTCATTGTGTAAATGTACCACAATTTTTGTATCCATTCATCTGCTGAAGGACAGCTGGGTTATTTCCAGCTACTGACTATTATAAATAGGGCAGCTATAAAGATTTTGGTGCATGTGTCTTTGTTGTATGTTGAAGCTTCTCTGGGATATATGCCCAGAAGTGGAATAACTGAGTCTTCAGGTAGTACTATGTCCAATTTTCTGAGGAAACACTGGACGGATTTCCAGAGTTGTTGTATCAGTTTACAACCCCACCTACAGTGGAGAAGAGTTCCTCTTTCTCTGCATCCTCTCCAGCATCTGCTGTCATCTGAATTTTGATCTTAGCCATTCTGACTGGTGTGAGGTGGAATCTCAGGGTTGTTTTGATTTGCATTTCCCTGATGGCTAGGATGTTCAGCACTTTCTTAGATGCTTCTCAGCTATTCACTATTCCTCAATTGAGAAAGTTTTGTTTAGCTCTGCACCCCATTTTAATAGGGTTGTTTGATACTCTGGTGCCTAACTTCTGAGTTCTTTGTATACCTTGGATATTAGGACTCTATCAGATGTGGGGTTGGTAAAGAACTTTTCCCACTCTGTTGGCTGCCATTTTGTTTTCTTGACAGTGTCCTTAGCCGTACAGAATCTTTGCAATCTTATTAAGTCCCATTTGTTGATATTTGACCTTAGAGCACAAGCCACTGTTATTCTGTTCAGTTAAATGTTCCTGGTTTAATGTGGAGGTCTTTGATCCACTTGCACTTGAGCTTTGTACAAGGAGATAAGAAAAGGTTTATTTTTATTCTTCTGCATGCTGAGTGCCAGTTGGACCAACACCATTTGTTGAAGAGGTTGTCCTTTTTCCATTGAATGTTTGAAGCTCTTTGTCAAAAATCAAGTAACCATATATGTGAGGGCTCATTTCTGGATCTTCTGTTCTATTCTATTGTTTCTCATGCTTACCTCTGTTCCAGTACCATCCACTTTTTATCACAATTACCTTGTAATACAGGTTGAGGTCAGGGATAGTTATTCCCGCAGATGTTTTCTTGTGTTTCGGGATGGATTTTGCTATTCTAAGTCTTTTGTTATTCTATATGTAATTGCACATTGCTCTTTCCAACTCTATGAAGAAGTGAGATGTAATTTTGATGGGGATTTCATTGAATCTGTAGATTGCTTTTGGTAAGATGACCATTTTTACAATGTTGATCCTTCCAATCCATGAGCATGGGAGTTTTTTCCATTTTCTGAGATTTTCCTCGATTTCCTCCTTGAGAGATTTTAAGTTCTTGTCATACAGAACTTTCATTTGCTTAGTTTGAGTCACACCAAATTATTTCATATTTTTTGTGACTATTGTGAAAGGGTTTCTTTTCCTTAATTTCTTTCTCCACTTTGTACTTTGAGTAAAGGAAGGCTACTGATTTGTTTGAGTTAATTTTATATTCTGCCTCTTTGCTGAAATTGTTAATCAGCTGTAGACGTTCTCTGGTGGAATTTTTGGGGTCACTTATGTACACTATCATGTCATCAGTAAACGGATATTTTTACTTCTTCCTTTCCAAATTGTATCCTTATGATTCCCTTTTGCTGTCTAAAAGCTCCAGCCAGGACTTCTAGTACTATGTTGAATAGGTAGGGGGAGAGTGGGCAGCCTTGACTAGTCACTGATTTTAGTCGGATTGCTTCAAGTTTTCCACCTTTAAGTTTGATGCTGATTATTGGTTTGCTGTATAATGCTTTTATTATGTTTAGGTATAGGCCTTGGATTCCTGTTTCTTCCAAGACTTTTAACATGAAGGGGTTTTAATTTTGTCAAATACTTTCTCTGCTTCTACTTAGATGACCAAGTGTTTTTTTTTTTTTTCTTTGAGTTTGTTTTTTATAGTGGATTATGTTGATAGATTTCCATATATTAAATCATTCCTGCATCCCAGGGATGAAGCCTACTTGATCATGGTGAATGATTTTTTTGATGTGTTCTTGGATTAAGTTTGGAAGGATTATGTTGAGTATTTTTATCAATGCTCATAAGTGAGATTGGTCTGAAGTTCTGTTTCCTTATGGAGTCTTTGTGTGGTTTCAGAAATGAGGGTTATTGTGACCTCGAAAAATGAGTTAGTTAGTGTTCCATCTGATTCTATTTTGTGCAATAGTTTGGATACTATTGGTATTAAGTTGTCAATGATTGTCGGTTAGTATTTTCCACTGATCCTGTCTGGACCTGGGATTTTGTTTTTTTTGAGAGTCTTTTGATGACTGTGTCTATTTCTTTAGGTGTTATGGGATTATTTAGATTGATTACCTGGTCCTGGTTTAAATTTAGTATCTGGTATCTGGCTAGGTATTCATCCATTTCGTCCAGATTTCCAGCTTTGTTGAATATAGGCTTTTATAGTAGGATCTAATTATTACTATAATTTCCTCAGTTTCAGTTGTTATTTCTCTACTTTCATTCTTGATTTTGTTAATTTGGATACTCTCTCTTTGCCCTCTAGTTAGTCTAGCTAAGGATTTATCAATCTTGTTAATTTTCTCAAAAAAACAGCTCTTGGTGTTGTTGATTATTTGAATGGTTCTTTTTGTTTATATTTGGTCAATTTCTGCTCTGAGTTTGATTATTTCTTGCAGTCTACTGCTTTTGCATGTATCTGCTTACTTTTGTTCTAGAGCTTTCATCTGTGGTGTCAAGTTGATAGTTCATTCACTCTCCAGTTTCTTTTTGGAAGCACTCAGAGCTTTGAGTTTTCCTCTCAGTACTGCTTTCATCGCATCCCATAGGTTTGGGTATGTTGTGTTTTCATTTGCATTAAATTATAGAAAATTTTTAATTTCTTCTTTATTTCTTCTTTGACCATGCTATCATGTAATGGAGCATTGTTTAGTTTCCATGTGTATATGGGCTTTTTGTTGTCTTTGTTGTAATTAAAGACCAGGCTTAGAACATGGTGATGTGATAGTATTCATGAGAGTATTTAAATCTTCTTATATCTATTGCGGATTGTTTTTTGACCTATTATATGGTTAATTTTGGAGAAGGTGCCGTGAAGTCCTGTGAAGAAGTTTTATTCTTTTTTTTAGGATGATATGTTCTGTAGATGTCTATTAATTCCAATTGGTTCATAACCTCTGCTAGTTTCTCTGTGTCCTTATTCAGTTTCTGTTTCCAAAATCTGTACATTGATGAGAATGGAGTGTTGAGGTCTCCCAGTTTTATTGTGTGGGTTGCAATGGATTTTTTGAGCTCTAGTAGAGTTTCTTTTATGAATATTGGTGCTTTTGTATGTGAAGCATATATATTAATTATTGAGAGTTTCTCCTGTCAAATTTACCCTGTAATGTGTAAAATGTGTCCTTCCTTATCTTTTTTGATAACTTTTTGGTTGATAATCTACTTTATTCATTATTAGAATGGCCACTCCTGCTTGCTTCTTGTGGCCATTTGCATGGAACGTTTTTTTCCCAAACTTTTACTATGAAATAGTGTCTATCTTTGTCTCTTAGATGTGTTTTCTTTATCCAGCAAAATGCTGGATTGTCTTTATATATCCAGTCTGATAGCCTACATCTATTTATGAAGAATTGAGTCTATTTATGTTAACAGATATTAAGGAATAGTGGCTGTTGTTTCCTGCTATTTTTGCTTTTAGAGGTATAATTGTGTCTGTGTGTCTTTCTTCATTTGGTTTTCTTGCTTAGGTATTTTCTTGTTTTTACTAGGATGTAGTTTACCTCCTTGTATTGGGTTTTTCACCTGTAATACTTTGTAGTGCTGGGTTTGTTGTCAGATGTTTTGTAAGTTTATTTTTTTTTTCTTAGAACATCTTGGTCTCTCCATCTATTGTCATTGAGAGTTTTGCTGGGTATAGCATCTTGGGCTGACACTTGTGTTTTCTTAGGGTCTGCATGATGTCTGTCCAGGATCTTCTAGCTTTTATAGTCTCTGTTGAGAAGTTGGGTGTGATTCTGATTGGTCTGCCTTTACATGTTACATGACCTTTTTCCCTTACTGCTTTTAGTATTCTTTCTTCGCTTTGGGCATTTGGTGTTTTGACTATTATGTGTCGGGAGGAATTTCTTTTCTGGTCCAACCTATTTAGAATTCTGTATGCTACTTTTATACTTATTGTCACCTTTTCTTAAGGGTAGAGTATTTTTCTTCTACGATTTTGTTGAAGATATTTACTGTGCCTCTTAGTTGATATTCTTTGCCCTCTTCTATTCCTGTTATCCTTAGGTTTGGTCTTCTCATTGTGTCTTGGATCATTTTGGGTTAGGAACTTTTTGGCTTTTGTACCTTCTCTGACTGTTTTTTCTGTTTTCCATGTTGTTTTCTGTCCCTGAGATTCTCTCTTCATTCTCTCGTAGTCTGTTGCAGAAGGTTGCATCTGTGACTACTGATTTCTTTTTAGGTTTTCTACCTCTAGGGTTGTCTCTTTTAGTGTTTTCTTTATTGTTTCCATTTCCATTTTCAATTCCTTTTTCAATTCCTTCATCTCTTTGGTTCTTTTATCCTGTATTTCTTTGAGTGTTTTTCTTGTTTCCTCTTTAAAAGCTTCTATTTTCATGCTTTTCCTCTCGTTCTTTTTTAAGGATCTCTATCATCATCTTGAGGTATGATTTTCAGGTCTGAGTCTTCTTTTTCTGGAGTTTTTTGGCATTCTTCAGTTTGCTGAGATGGGAGAGCTGTGCTCTGGTGTTTCCAGGTTTTCTTGGTTTCTCTAGGGTAAGTTATTTCACTTTCCCTTGCCATCTTGTTGTATGGGATTATATGTGGTATTTTTGTCAGTGAATGTTTTCTATCTCTCACATGTACCTGGCCTGTGTCCCTGGATCTCTGCTGTTCCTTGTGGCAGATGGCCTGAGCACATTTTGTGCACACAGGGGCCTGCTGGTTGGAAATCAAGTCCCTAATGCAGAGTTCCTGCTCACATGAACCAATCATGGTTGACGGGTGCTTTCTGTGCACTTGGCCCAGACCTCTCTGTGCCCATGCTACTCGTACATCAGTCATACCAGGCCTGTGTCCCTGGATCTCAGCAGTTCCTGGTCAAATTTATATATTTTATTCACCTCAGTCTCAATTATTTCTTAATTATGAGCATTATGGAACAGAGCATTTCTGAAAATTCTACTTGAGGGTGTTTGAAGTTAAAAATTGGTGTACTGGATCTAACCTTCACTGCACATGCAGAGCACATGTGTGGCTTGGTTTTCATGTAGGTTCTGAATAACTAACTGGAGCTAGCCCAAAAGTTTTTGCCTGTATGTGGGATCCATTCCTCCAGCTGGGCTGCTTTGTCTGACCTCAGTGGGAGAAGAAGGACTTAGCCTCATGAAGATTTGATGTGTGAGGGTAGGGGGATACTCAGGGGCCCCTACCTTCTCAGAAGATATTGTGAAGGAATGATAAGGAGGAGGGCAGTGAATGGGATGTAAAAATGAATAATATAATAATAATGATAATGATAATAACAATGATAATGATGATGATGATGGTGCATTGAAGACAAGGCCATGGCAATGTTTAATTCAGAGTAAGGGATTTTTCAACACAGAATATTACCATTATTTCTTGTAAGAACAGTAAAGCAAAATCCATACTAACAAGATTTGAAAAAAGCAATGTCTCTTTTCTCTTGAAGTGAGTCATAAATCAAAGACAACTTTGTCTTAGCCAGCACAGCCTGGCTAGACAAATTCCATGATTCACTGCTCTAGGTAGACTAGTTATGACAATAGTAATCAGACACCTTATCATCCCACTGAATATTTTTTCAAAGTGTGATGCAATTCACATAGAGCATTCACATTTCTGAAAAGTGTGCTTTGACTCTTTCAGTGTACTTAAAATGCTGCCTGCCTGTTGCTACTGTCTAATTTTATAACATTTCTTAATACAATACCACTAACAGTCACTCACTACTCCCTGCTCCCCACACCTTCAAATAATCACTAGTGTACTTTTGACTCCACAAATTCAGTTATTTATGACATTTGAAATTAATGGAGTCATAGAACATGTAGCTTTGTGTATCTAGCTTCCTTCAATTAATCTACCATCTTTAAAATTCATTCATGCCTCATTCTTTATGGGAGCTTTCTAATACTTTATGGAAGAAACCCAGTTTTGATACCCATTTACTAGTTTGTGGTCATCTGGGGTGTTTCCTCCTTTTGAAAACGGTGGATAATATTTCTGTGAATATCCATGTGGTAATGTTTGTGTGCACACGTTCCACCAGTTAAAATAGTAGCATTATGGAGGAATATGATATTCTAGGAGTAATTTCTGAAGTAGTCTATTATTTCATATTAGAAGCAGCATGGTATAAATATTACACATTTTTCCTACATTTTAATCATTTTTTTTATTCAGAAGGCATAATGAAAATTCTGTGTTCCAGTTTCAACTTTAAATATGAAACAGTAGCTTCTTAGGTTTAGTTTTTTCGCAAATGTTTTCTATTAGGACTATTTAATGAATATCTTAGTAGTCATACAGAAAATAACAATTCACTATATACCTTTTGAAATTGATGCTATAGCTAATTACATCTTAAAATTATTTAACCTCATAGGTGTATTAAGAAATATTTTCCTAATAAGTATTGAAACAGCTTATGTAAATTAGAATAAAGAATACTTAAGTGCTGAATTAGTTAATGTGAGTAGATAATACTTTCAGATTTGAATTTAGATGTTCTTGGAAGATAATGCTTTTAAATAATGTTTTCCAATAGCACTCTGGAAAAACCTTCCAGAGGAAATTTTGGGTAAAGACATAGAGTTTGACTTTCGAATACCAGAGTTGGCCATTCCCCCAAATCTCCCAGGCCCAATAGCTTTAATTTATCTCATTAAATACAGGAGATTCAAGATGGCATCTTAAGAGTTATTCAAAATTTTCTGTAATAATCACATCTAGTTACTGCTTTGTGAAGGCAGAATCAAATTATATCCTCACCTTGGTCAAATAGCATTTAATTCCTTTGTGTCATTTCCCTACAGCTTTGAATTTCTATTATTTTCTATTCATGAAAATAGACTTTTGCCTCATACAGTTCCTGATTACAATATCTTCCTTCTGTATTTCCAGTTCTTCACCATCTGCCTCCCATCTGGATTTATTCCCTTTTCTCCATTAGAAAATAAACAGGCTTCTAAAGGATGATAAACAAAACAAAACAAAACAAAAGAATAAAACATTAGAACTGGACAAAGCATATAAAAAGAAGGTCAAGATCCCAAGAGAAGGCACAACAAAAAGGTTTCTACTCATTTTCACACTCAAGGATCTTACATTGTAAATCGAAGCCATAAAATGTACTCAAAGAACAGTACAGTCCTGTGTAGGTACTGTGCATGATTCCACGGTCTATGTAAAGTCACATGTTCTTAGATCTATTGATTCAGAGGGACCTGTTTTTTTGGTGTTTGCCCACTCCTCTGATATTAACTTTTTTTCTACCTCCTTTGACTTAAGGTCTCTTGGGGAGACATTTCATAAAGACATCCGATTTAATGTTGTGTGCTCTAGTTTAATCCATTTGCCTAGAAATCCCCTGTAGTCATTGTTTATAATAGCTGGGTAGTACTCCAATGTGTAAATGTGCCACAATTTCCTCATCCATTCATTTGCTGAAGGACATCTGAGTCCTTCCTAGATTCTGGCTTTTATAAATAAGTCTGCTATGAACATGGTGGAACATGTGTCCTTGTGATATGTTGGAGCATCTATTGGGTATATGCCCAGGAGTGGAACAGCTGGGTCTTTAGTTAGTACAATGTGCAATTTTCTAAGGAACTGCCAGAGTGGTTGTACCAGCTTGCAATCTCACCAAGAATGGAGGAGTGTTCCTCTTTTCCACATATTTGCCAGCAACTGCTGTCACCTGAGTTTTGATTTAAGCAATTCTGACTGGTGTGAGGTGCAATTTTAGGGTTGTTTGAATTTGCATTTCCCTCATGACTAGGGATGTCAAGCATTTCTTTAGGTGTTTCTTGGCCATTCAGTATTCCTCAGTTGAGAATTATTTGTTTAGCTCTGTACCCCATTTTAATAGGATCATTTGATTTTTCTAGTCTAACTTCTTGAGTTCTTTGTATGTATTGATTATTAGCCCTCTATCTGATGTAGAATTGTTAAAGATCCTTTCCCAATCTGTTGGCTGCGATTGTGTCTTCTTGGCAGTATCTTTAGTCTTACAGAAACTTTGCAGTTTCATGAGGTCCTATTTGTCAATTGTTGATCTTAGAGCACAAGCCATTGGTGCTCAGGAAATTTCTGCCTTTGCCTATGTGTTCTAAGCTTGTTTCCACTTTCTCTTCTAATAGTTGCATTGTACCTGGTTTAATGTGGAGATAAGAAATGATCAATTTTGATGGAGATTGCATTGCATCTATAGATTTCATTTTGGTAGGATGTACACATTTATTATAATAATTCTATCAGTCCATCAGCATGGCAATATTTCCATCCTCTGATATATTTTTCAATTTCATTATTTAAAATAGTACTTAGGTTAGTCATTGTTTGGAACTATCCAATAGAAAATGTAGCTTTATCTAAAAACTATTCATCTTTTTCCTTAGTCTTTCCAGTTTTTCAGCATTTACTGTGGAACAAAACCACTGAAATCATAAATAGCTTCTCAGCTCCATTTCTTATAGAGATTATAATCCACTAAATAATTTTACAGTACCAATTACCACATTTGTGTAGAATGTTTTCTCTTTTGTTGTCATTGTTCAGCTTTTGTTTGGCTAGTCATGCTGGCAAGACATCATGGGTATAATTCTAAACAATTCTCAAGCACACACAAGATACAAGAGGCAACTAAGGAATGCTGAAAAAGGGAGAGCCTTCCCCAGGGAAAAGCAAAACTTTCATACAAGTAACATGCAGTAACATTATACAGGCTGAGCTGGATGAGCTGGATGTGTTTACAAATACATCTCTTCCTCTTGGTCTCCCTCTCTTCCTCTTCCTCTCCCTCTCTCCCCCTCCTCTTCCCTCTCTCCATCTCCCTCTCCCTTGCCCTTCCTCCTCCCCACCATCTCTCTGTGTGTGATGTAACAATGAGGAAAAAAGAGAACACAAATTTTGAAAAGATCAAGATATCAAGCAGAGGTTTGTGGCAAGGATTTTAGAAAGGAAAGATAAGAAGAAAATGTAATTGTAATATGATTTCAAAAACAAAAAAATATTAGACATTATTTTAGACATTGTCAAAATAAATACCCAAGTTTTGTGGCACAAATTTAAGAAGTATATTCTCAATAATAAGTTTTATTATTTAATACAGTTGTGAAGTCATGCGGAGATGGAGCTGAAGGAGAGAAGTGACATTTGCAATTTACCTCCTGCATCTAACTATGCATGCACTTCTTAGGACATAATATTCCCAACCATAGGTGTTACATTTGCTATAAGTAGTAAATGAAAAGTGATAGGTCACAGTCACTCAATTACCACAGCTTATGACAGAGGTTAAGATCATGCTCACTCAGTGATAAAAACCTAAGCTAGTATCCATTGCTTATAGTGGTCTTTCTATGGGCTTGAACAAATTTATCATGAATTACACAGGCCAATAATATACTCTGAAATGGCATGTATTCTGTCTTTCACCCCTCTGTACCCTTCCCCGGGAACAATTAAAATGTACACTGTGTACTTACTTTTGCCTCTTTACTGAATGTTATGCAACTGGTATCAGCCTCTTCAGAATGGTTTCTGCCTCTTAATTACATGCTTCTTTAACTTCTTTCATGTCTTTTAAAACTCAATAGTTCATTTTATCTGTTGTTAAATCATACTTCATTGTCTTAACTATAATAGTTAATCCATTTGTATTACATTTTATAGATATAGTCAGACATTTAGATGGATAATTAGAAGAAATGAATATAAATGTAACAAAGGGGAGTGTTTCAGTGGAAGAGGGCCATGGTGTTAAGGGAGATGAGAGTTCCCATAGAGAATCCATCTTATGTAAGCTGGAAATTCTTGAATGTACTCCAAACTCTAAAAACTGATATATTTGATGTTGCCCTTTGTTATGTCATAGCACTATATTTTATTTTCCTTTCTTGAGATATCCTCTTCTTTGTGTATTAGCCCACATACTTAAAACATAAAATTTAACATCCACATATTTAAAAAAAGCATACCTTATTTGTCATTTGCATTGTAGGTTATGTCAGAATTTTTTTTTAGCCATCAATTTACCTGCAAATTATACATTTCATGATTGACTACCTTTCTTCCCACTCTATGAATCTGGGAATGAATGATGAGAGGCAGATTTGGGGGTGTTAATCATTTATTTTCCCAGACTTTCAGCTTTCTGGATGAAAGTCAGTTTAAAGACTCAATTTCTTTCTCTAATTGTTAACATTTGTGGTAACAGCACAAAGGTTGGTATGACATTCCAATAGTACTATCTGCATTAACAAACCCTCTGTCATCAAGATCTCCCTATGGGCTCCATCAGCTTCCTGTTCCTTCTGAACTCCATAGAAATAATTCAGAAAGTCATATTTCTCTTGAAAAACATTGTCCTGCCAACATGTTTAACATCCCCATTTGTTTTTGGTCTTTATCAGTATACTATTGATATTACAATCTACTTTATGGTTCAAAATATTATGTCTCCACATAGAGCCACATTTATGACCCAGATCTCATTATTTTTAGTAATCATAATTTTTTAGTTTTGTTTTCTAGCATTACAGGTTATTAATTAAGATGGATGGGTCTATCCCAGTGACATTCTAGACTGCTAATATATACCTAACTATCTAACACCTCCAAATATGTATATAATATTTGGGTTAAAAAAAAACTCCTACTAAAGTTATATAAGATATAACTCATGATATTAGGGCAAGAACTTTTTCTGTCAGTAACAATGGTCATGCATTCTTCATCATAAAGAGGTAACCTTGAGTAGTAGTTACTAACAAATGAGATAGGAACTAGTAAAGTGATAATTTTTTATGAACAAAGATATAGATAGCTCTTAGTAGAAGAATAACTCAAAGGAATCCCTCCCAGAACTACCCATGTTTTTCATTGAAAACATATAATCATGTAATATTTTAAGCATGGACCAAATAGAAAGCTAACTGAAGCTGGAAATATCTGATGTCGTTTGCATTGTTGTGAATACGATGTTTTGGTAATGCAGATATCTGGTACTCACTCTCATTTCTGTAAATACTCCCTCATTTAGTTTTCTGATAGTTCAATAAGCTAATTGGCTCACCAAGTGATATTTGTATAAATATGGCTTCTTTGTAAAGATATCTTAGGAATTAAAAATTGATCAAAATATATTGTATGCAAAATTAATAAAAACTATGTAAATAACTTCAATTTATTGTGAAACATTAGAAGCTTATTAGAAAATTATTTCAAAGCTTATTCCTATCTTACCTGGGTGACTACCTCTGTGTGAGATTCATGGTGTTAGTATTTCTCTATTTTATTACTACATTCCTTGTCCCTCTTCCCATTCTTCCATCCCTTCCTTTTTCTCTGGATGTTTACATACTCTAAGGACAGTGAGTCCACTTTCTTTTCAAGGCAGCATCTGGGATAAAGTTGAAAGGAACCCTGACTAATATGTTTACCGGCTGAGTTGTATACAGTCTGAAAAAGCATAATCATTTCTTTAGTATGAACTAGTATAATTTAGAATATAAAAGTGCCTCCATCCATCTTTTCTAGTGTTTACAACTGTTTTTAATTTCAAATTCCACTTTCTCTTTGCTCATATGTAGCAAAGCAATTAACTTTATTACATTAATCCTTTAATAAAATTGCCTTTTAGTTTAAGAAGGACTTGGTTGTCGATTCAGAGTTTCTCAAAAAGAAACTCTACATTTCTCTTCAAAGAAACTTACATTTCTTCATTAGTTTTTTACGACATAATATTTTTATTTATTATTTGGGAGTTTCACATCATATATCCTAATCAAAATCAATTTGCAGTAATCTTAGGTCTGTCCCAAAACCTTGTGATCACTGCTTCCCATCTGCCCACCCTGCCCAAAGGAAGTCCAATCTGTGTTGCCCACATACTCACTGAAACATGGTCAAACTCCTAGGGGCCATCCCTTTAAGGAAAACTTAATCCTTCCCCACTTTCATCTCCAATATCTTCCTTTCTATATCTCATATCAGGGAGATTTTTTTTAGTATCAGGTTGAAAAAAGGTTCTAGAGGAGATACAATGTCTTTTTAAAAAAAAAAAAAAAAACTATAAGTACAGAAGATTAGGGCTCATCATCATTAATTTAATTTTGCTGCAGATTTTAAATAGATATATGTTCTTCTTTTCTTTCCTCTTACAAATCCATTTTTTTAAAAAAGAGAAATACATATACAGATTTCTAAAGGCATTTTGGCCTAACACCATATGAGTATTTTTGGTCAGTACTTATCTTTTAGAGGTTTGATAGCATGCATTTAAATCCCACCAGTTACCATAAGCACAAAGTACATGTAGGACAGAACATAACATGGAAACCGTTTTTTTGGTGCATGTAGATTAAGCATGATGATCTTTGAATACCAAAATTGCCACAAGGCTATTTTCTTTGCTTTTGGATTACTAGGGATTTAAGGTCCAGTTGTACCACACTATGAGAGTGCTATATATTTTTATCCTAAGAAGGACTGAGGCTTTCATTTATTTTTTTTTTTTTTGGCAGTGGGAGGATCTTTGTTTTTCTTGAGCTTCATATGGCCTGTGAGTTGTATCTGGGGTTAGTATCCAATTATTAGTGACTGCATATTTTGTCTGTTCTTTTGTGACTGGGTTATCTTACTCAGGATGATATTCTCTAGATGCATCCACTTTCTAAGTAATTTAATAAAGTCATTATTTCTGATAGCTGAGTCATACACCATTGTGTAAATATACCACAATTTTTGTATCCATTCATCTACTGAAGGACATCTGGGTTCTTTCCAGCTTCTGGCTATTATAGATAGGGCTGCTATGAACATTGTGGTGCATGTGTCATTATTGTATGTTGGAACATCTCTGGGATATATGCCAGAAGTGGAATAAATGGGTCTTCAGATAGGACAAAGTCCAATTTTCAGGGGAACCACCAGACTGATTTCCAGAGTGGTTGTTTTAGTTTACAACCCCACCAACAATGGAGGAGTGTTCCTCTTTCTCTGCACCCTCACCAGCATCTACTGTCATCTGAGATATTGATCTTGGCCAATCTGACTGGTGTGAGGTAGACTCTCAGGGTTGTTTTGATTTGCATTTTCCTGATGACTAGGGATGACTCGAGCTTCCTTAGATGCTTCTAGGGCATTCGATATTCCTCAACTGAGAATTTTTTGTTTAACTCTGACCCTAAGTTCTAATACAATTATTTTATTATCTGGCACTAACTTCTTGAATTCTTTGCATACCTTGGATATTAGTCGTCTTTCAGATGTGGGGTTGGTAAAGATCTTTTGCCAATCTGTTGCCTACCATTTTCTTTTCTTGACAGTTTAAATAGCCTTACAAAAATTTTGCAATCTCATTAAGACCCATTTCTCAATCTTTGATGTTAGAGCACAAGCCATTGGTATACTGTTAAGTAAAATTTCCCCTGTGCCTTTGTGTTCTAATGTTTTTCCTACTTTCTCTTCTAATAGTTTCAATGGGTCTGCTTTAACATGGAGATGCTTGATCCACTTGAACTTGAGTTTTGTGCAGGAGATAAGAAAGGGTTTATTTTCATTCTTCATGCTGAGTGCCAGTTGAACCAACACTATTTATTGAAGAGGCTGTCCTTTTTCCATTGAATGTTTACAGCTCCTTTGTCAAAAATCCAGTGACCATATGTGCGAGGGTTCATTTCTGGATCTTCTATTCTGTCCCATTGATCAACATGCCTATTTCTGTACCAGTACCATGCGGTTTTAAACACAATTGCCATGTAATATAGCTTGAGGTCAGGGATGGTGATTCCCGCAGATGTTTTCTTGTTGTTGAGAATGGATTTCTATATTCTAGTTTTTTTGTTATTTCAGATGAATTTGCACATTGTGCTTTCCAACTCAATGAAGTCTTGGGTAGGAATTTTGATGGGGATTGCATTGAATTCATAGATTGCTTTTGGTAAGGTTGCCCTTTCTACAAACTTGATCCTTCCAATCCATGAGCATGGGAGATATTTTCATTTTCTGAGATTTTACTCAATTTCCTTCTTTAGAGATTTGTAGTTCTTATCATACTAGTCTTTCACTTGCTTAGTTAGAGTCACACTAAGGTATTTTATGTTGTTTGTGATTATTTTGAAGGGTATCTTTTTCCTAATTTCTTTCTCAGAATATTTCTCCTTTGAGTAGAGGAAGGCTACTGACTTGTTTGACTTAATTTTATATCCAGCCGCTTTGCTTAAGTTGTTTATCAGCTTTAAAATTCTCTGGTGAAATTTTTGGGGTCACTTACTTTTACTATCGTGTCATCTACAAATAGGGATACTTTTACTTCTTCCTTTCAAATTTGTATCCTTTTAATTTCCTTTTGTTCTTAATTGTTCTGGCCAGGACTTCCAGCACTATGTTGAATAAGTAAGGTGGAGTGGACAGCCCTGCCTGGTCACTGATTTTAGTGGTATTGCTTCAAGTTTCTCACTGTTTAGTTTAATATTTAGTTTGATGGTTTTGTTTTCCAGTATATTGCTTTTATGTTTAGGTATGGGCCTTGGATTCCTGTTCTTTCAAAGACTTTTAACATGAAGGTTTGTTGAATTTTGTCAAATGCTTTCTCAGCATCTAGTGAGATGACTATTTTTTTCTTTGTGTTTGTTTATATGGTGGATTACATTGATGGATTTCTGTATATTAAACCATACCTGCATCCCAGGGATAAAGTCTACTTGATCATGGTTAATGATCATTTTGATGTTTTCTTGGATTCTGTTTGAAAAGATTTTGTTGATTAGTTTTGCATCAGTGTTCATCAAGGAGATTATTCTGAAATTCTCTTTCTTAGCAGGGTCTTTGTGTGGATTAGGAACGAGGTTTATTGTGGCCTAGAAAAACGAGTTGGATAGTATTCCATCTGATTTTACTTTGTGGAATACTTTGGAGGGCATTGGTTTTAGGTCTTCAAGAAATGTTTGATAGAATTCTGTAGTGAACCCATCTGGTCCTGGGATTTTTTTTTTTTTTTTTTTTTTTTTGGTAGGGAGGCTTTTGATGACTGCTTCTATTTCTTTGTGTGTTATGAGATCATTTAGATGATTTACCTCATCCTGGTTTAATTTTTGTATCTGGTATCTTTCTTGGAATTCATCCATTTCCTCCAGTTTATCCAGCTTTGTTGAGTACAGCTTTTGTAGTAAGATCTAATGATTTCTTGAATTTCCTCAGTCTTAGTTGTTGTGTGTCTACTTTCATTTCTGATTTTGTAAATTTGGATACTCTCTCTTTGCCCTCTAGTTAGTCTGGCTAAGGGTTTATCAATCTTGTTAATTTTTTCAAAGAACCAGCTCTTGGTTTTGTTGATTCTTTGAATTGTTCTTTTTTTTCCTATTTGCTCAATTTCTGCTCTGAGTTTTATTATTTCCTGCCGCCTTTCCCACTTCGGTGTATCTGCTCCTTTTTTTTTTTCTAGAGCTTTCAACTGTGCTGTCAAGTTGCTAGTGTATGCTCTCTCTAGTATCCTTTTGAAGGCATTCAGAGCTATGAATGCTTTTAGTATGGCTTTCATTGCATCCCATTGGTTTGTGTATGTTGTGCTTCTCTTTTCATTAAATTCTAGAAAGTCCTTAATTTCTTTTTTATTTCTTCTTTGACCATGCTCTCATTTAGTAGAGCACTCTTCAGTTTCCATGTGTATATGGGCTTTTTCTTGTCTCTGTTGTTATTATTGACGAGCCTTAGTCCATGGTGATCTGATAGAATGTATGGGGGTATTTCAATCTTCTTATATTTTATGATTCTTTTGAGACCCATTACATGGTTAGTTTTGGAGAAGGTGCGGTGAGGTGCCAGGAAGAAGGTGTTTTCTTCTTTTTAGGGTGAACTGTTCTGCAAATGTCTGTCAATTCCGATTGGTTCATAACCTCTGCTAATTTCACTGCATCCTTGTTCAGTTTCTGCTTCCATGTTTTTCCATTGATGAGTGTGTGTTGTTGAAGTCTCCCACTATTATTGTGTGTGGTGCAATGCATTTTTTGAACTTTAGTATGTTTTCTTTTATGAATATGGGTGCTCTTTTATTTGGAGCATATATGTTAAGGGTTTAGAGTTCCTCCTAATAAATTTTCCCTCTAATGAGTAAAATGTTTCCTTCTTTATATTTTTTGACAAATTTTGGTTGAAAACCTACTTTATTCAATATTAGAATGGCTACTCCAGTTTGCTTTTTGGGACCATTTTCTTGGATATTTTTTTCCCAAACTTTTACTCTGAGATAGTGTCTGTGTTTGTCTCTGAAATGAGTTTCCTTTATGCAGCAAAAGGCCGGATTATGTTTATGTATCCAGTCTGATAGTCTATGTCTTTTTATTGGGAAATTGAGTCCATTCATGTTAACAGATATTAAGGAATAATGGTTGCTGTTTCCTGTTATTTTTGCATTTAGAGGTAGAATCGTGTCTGTGTGTCTTTCTTCATTTGGTTTTCTTGCTTAGTTATTTTCTTGTTATTTCTAGGATGTAGTTTCCCTCCTTGTATTCTTTTTTCCACCTTTTATTCTTTGTAGAGCATGATTCATGATCAGATATTATGTAAATTTAGTTTTGTCCTGGAATATCTTGGTTTCTCCATCTATGGTGATTGAGAGTTTTGCTGGGTATTGTAGCCTGGGTTGACATTTTTGTTCTCTTAGCGTCTGTATGATGTCTGTCCAGGGTCTTCTAGATTTCCTAGTCTCTGTTGAGAAGTCAGGTGTAATTCTGATTGGTCGAAGTTTATATGTTACATGACCTAATTCCCTTACTGGTTTTAGTATTCTTTCTTTGTTTTGAACACTTGGTATTTTGAGCATTATGTGTTGGGAAGTATTTCTTTTCTGGGTCACTCTATTTGGAGTTCTGTGGGCTTCTTTTATTCTCATGGTTATCTCATTCTTATGGGTAGGGAAGTTTTCTTCTACAATTTTGTTGAGGATATTTACTATGCCTCTTAGTTCATATTCTTTGCCCTCTTCCATTCCTATTATCCTTTGAGCCAGGGCTTTTTGGGCAGTTCCCAAGTCCCTATGCCTGAGTTCTGGCTCCATAAAACTGGAGGGCCCTGTTTTCAGTATGTTCCTCTTAGCCATCTGTGTGCTTTTGTTACTCACGGCACAGTCTCAACATGCCTGTGTCCCTGGATCTCTGCTGTTCCAGGTGCCAAAGGGCTGGAGCATTTGGTCTGTGCCCACAGGCTTTCTGGACAGATCACTAGTCCCTATGCCAGAGTTCCAGGTCCGCTGAACTGGGGGGCCCTGTTTTTTGCCTAGCTCTCTCTGCACTTTGGTTACTTACAGCACAGTATCAATAGGCATGTGTCCTTGGATCTCTGCTCTTCCACATGCCAAGGGGCTCGAGCTTTTGATCCATGCCCAAGGGCTCTCCAGGCAGATCCCTAGTCCCTATGCCAGACTTCCAGCTTTGTTGAACCAGAAAGCTGCATTTTCAGCATGCTCAGCCTATCCTTTTCTGTGCTTTGGTTACTCACAAAGCAGTATCACTAGGCCTGTCAACATATTTTCACGTTGAAGAAATTTTCTGTTTATGACACAATCTTAATCATTAGGTGATATTTGGTTTTGTTAATATGATTTCTTCTACTATTTGTGATACAATATAGACTTTATATAATGTAGATATGATGTATAACATTTATTCATTTTTAAAATATTGAATCAGCTATAAATTATTTCTATATCATTGTTGTGTATAATTCTTTTTATTCTACATCTGAAATAGGGGGCAAATCTTTGATTTCTGTAGAGATCAAGTTTTGTCCTGCTTGAAGTTACTTAATGTTATCTGGAATATTTAGTGAATTCTGCTCTGTAACTTGTCCTACATACCTTCACTTCCCAGAGCATCAGCTGACTCTACTTTAAGTTAAATGCAAATGCAAGATGACTTTGTATCTTGTTTATGGTTATGTTTAGCACAATTTGTCTGGCAACAATTGTGCAGCACAAAATAATACAAAGCTTGCTTATTTTACAAGTAAAAGATTTACCATCAATAAGCTTATCACTGTAGGTTGGTTTCCTCCAGGCATATGGGTGTATTGAATGATATCAGAAAATCAGGTTAGAAAAATATACCATCACAACTGTATACAGAACTCATACCTATATAACACAATGATGGCAACGGCCTCACATTTGCCTATCTTGTGACTACCCTATATAAGAATTGAGTTTCTGAAAAGCAGCATACTTATGACTATCCCTAGGACTTCAGCTTGCTTGGTTCCCATTACTTGGCATTCAAACTTAAAATAATGTCTGTAAATGTCAGCCCATCTATCCATTCTCTATTATTATTAACTTCTATTCTCTACTTATAAATGTTTTGTTGCTCGACTCTGGATGCCTTCTAAAGCACTGAACTAGGTTACTTCATATCTAAATACCAGAAATGACTCCAGAGCCACCAAAGAACTCTGTTCTTTTTGTTCTAATAGGACCTATATTACGGAATGAAGCATAATATGAAATATGTGCCTCCTTTCTGGTTGGTGATTCAGTCTCTGCGAGCCCCCAGGCATCCAGGTTAGTTGATTCTGTTGGTCCTCCTGTGGAATCCTGTCTTCTTCTGATTCCTCAGTTCTTCGTCCAAGTTTCCTATAAGACTCCCCGAGCTTCATCTAATGTTTGGGTGTGAGTATCTGCATCTCTTTTCATTGGCTTCTGGGTAGAGCCTCTCAGAGGATAATTAGGCTAGGTTACTGTAGGCAAGCATAACAACGTATCAATAATTACTGTCAGAGATTGGTTCTTGTTCATCAGATGGTTCTCAATTTGGGACAGTCATTGGTTGGCAATTCATTCACTCTCTGTTCTGTCTTTGTCCCCACACAACTTATAGATAGGAGACTTTTTTTTGGGGGGGGGGGTGGGATAATTTGTGGGTAGTTTGCTGTCCTTATTCCTCCACTGGAATTTCTTCCTGGCTACAGAGAAGGTTCCATATTTCTCACTTCTGGCAGTTTTAGCTAGAGCTTCCTTCATAGACCCTCTGATCCCCCCCCTTCCCAGGTCTCTGGCATGTCCTAGAGATTGATCCCCAGACACTGCAAATTGCCCTTCTCTCTCCCCTGCTTTTCCTACATATGAGCACCCCCTCTTGCCTGCTTCCATTCTTACTCTCTGTTCAACCAAATTCCCTCATTCTAATGACATAATACCTATTTTGTTTTTTCTTCTGAGAAGGAATCAACTACCCTAGCTCGGGCCCTCATTGTTAGTTGGGCTCTACGAGTCTGTTGATTATAACATGGATATGCTATACTTTATGACTAACATCTACTTATAAGTGTGTGCATACCATAAATGCCATTTTGGGTCTGGTTTCTCTCAACCTGAGTAACATTTTCTAGTCCCATCCAATTGCCTGTATAATTCATGATGTCCATGTTCTTAATGTCTGAATAGTATTTCATTGTGTAAATAAAACAAATTTTCTTTATCCATTCTTCAGTTGAGAAACATCTAGATTGTTTTCAGTTTCTGGCTATTATGAGTAAAGCTTCTATGAACATGGTTGACTAAGTATCATAGATGGATGGTAGAGCATCTATTGGATATATGCCCAGGAGTAACATAGCGGAGTCTTCAGGTAAAACTATTCACAATCTTCTGAGGAACCATCAAATTGATTTCCGGAGTTGTTGTATAAGTTTTCACTCCATCCAGCAGCAGAGAAATATTTTTTTACTCTTCAAAATTGTCAGCCTGGGCTGACCTTTGAGTTTTCGATATTAGGGATTTTGATGGCTATAAGATAGAATTTCAGAATCATTTTCATTTGCATTTTTCTGATGCAAAATTTTGAGCATTTTGAGAATATTGAGCATTTCTTTAGGAGCTTATAAACCATTAGAGATTGATGTCTTGAGAGTTTTCTGTTTACCTCTCTACCTCATTTTATAATTGGGTTATTTTAATTGTTGGCATCTAGATTCTTGAGTTCTTTATATATTTTGGATATTAGGCTTCTGTCAGATGTAGGGTTAGTGAAGATCTTTTCCCAATCTGTAAGCTGTAGTATTTTCTTAATCAAGATGTCTTTTGATTTACAGAAGCTTTAGTTTCAAGTGGTCCACTTATCAATTCTTGACTTAACTCCCAGAGTAAACCATTGGAATTTTGTTCAAGAAATTGAACCAAACTATGATGTGTTTAAGGCTATTTATCACTTTATGTTCTATTATCTTCATCTTGTTTTACACTGGGGTCTTTGATTGACTTGGACTTGAATTTTGTACAGGGTAATAAAGATGGCTCTATTTGCATTCTCCATACAGACATCTAGTTAGACCAGCACCATGTGTTGAAGATACTTTCTTTTTTCTGTTTTAAGGTTTGACTTCTTTGTCAAAACCAAGTGTCTTTAGGTGGATCAGTTTATTTTATGGGTCTTTGATTCAATTTCATTGATCCATCTGTCTGTTTTTATATCAATACAGTACTGGATACTTTTGTATTAACTTGACATAGCTAGAGTTATCACAGAGAAAAGATTCTCAGTTGAGAAAAGGCCTTCATGAGATACAGCTGTAAGGCATTTTCTCAACTAGTGATTAAGGGGAATGGGCAAAGCCTATTTTAGGCAATTCCATCCCTGAGATGGTAGACCTGGGTTCTATAAGAAAACAAGCTGAGCAATCCAGGGGAAGCAAGCCAGTAAGTAACATCCCTCCATGGCCTCTGCATCAGCTCCTGCTTTCTGACCTGCTTGAGTTCCAGTCCTGAATTCCTTTGGCAATAACCAGTAATATGGAAGTGTAAGCTAAATAAACTCCTTTATCCCTAACTCTCTTCTTGGTTGTGACATTTTGTGCAGGAATAGAAACCCTGACTAAGACAAATACCATGAAGATTTTATTACTATTGCTTTGTAGTACAGCTTGAAGTCAGGGATGGTGATACCACCAGAAGTTCTTTTATTCTTTAGGGCTATTTTGGCTATCCAGTTTTTTGTTTGTATATATGAAGTTGAGACTTGTTCTTTTAAGATCTACAAAGATTTGTGTTGAGATTGTGATAGAGATTACATTGAATCTACAGATTGTTTTTGGTAAGCTGGCCATTTTCACTATGTTAATCCTATCTATCCATGAGATGGTAATTTTTTTCAACTTCTGATATATTTCTCAATTTCTTTCTTCAGAGCAGTAGCTCTTTTCATACAGGCCTTTTATTTGCTTGGCTTGAGTTATCCTGAGGTATTTTGTATTATTGTTAGTTATTCTGAAGGGTAATTTCTCCCTAACTTCTTTGTCAGTCTATTTATTATTGCTTAGAGGATGGTTACTTTATTTTTTAACTTAAGTTTGTATCCAACACTTTGCTTAGGTGTTAATAAGCTGTAAAAGATCTTTGGCAGAATTTTGTGGGTGATTTATGTATACTAGCATATTATTTGCAGATAGTGATACTTTGACTTCTTCCTTTACAATTTGTACCTCCTTGATAGCCATTAGTTGTATTATTGCTGTAGCCAGATCTTCAAGTACTCTATTGGAGAGATAGGGGGAAAATGGGCAGCCTTGTCTTGTCTTCAATTTTAGTGGAAATGTTTTGAATTTCTCTCCATTTAATTTGATGTTGGTTATTGCCTTGCTGTATATTGTCCTTTTTGTATTAAGGTATGCTCCTTATATCTCTGCTCTCTCCAAGAGTTTCATCATAATGTGCTGTAGGATTTTGACAAAAACTTTTACACCATCTAGTGAAAGAATCTTGTGGTTTTAATTTACATTCTGTTTGTTTATATGGTGGATTAAGTGGATGGATTTTCATTTGTTGAATCATACCTGCATCCTTGGAATGATGCCTACTTGATCACGGTGGATGATGTCTTTGATGCTGTAATGGTGGTTTTGTATGTCAACTTGACAGAAGCTGCAGTTATTACAGAGAAAGGCGCCTCCCTTGAGGAAATGCCTCCATGAGATACAGCTGTAAGGCATTTTCTAAATTATGGATGAAGGTGTAGGGCCCAGCCCATTTTAGATGGTGCCATCCCTCAGCTGTTAGTCCTGATTTCTGTAAAAAAAGCAGGTTGAAAAAGCCAGGGGACAAGCTAGTAAATAACAACCCTCCAAACCTATGAGTCAGTTCTTGCCTCTAGGTTCCTCCCCTGTCTGAGTTCCAGTTCTGATTGCCTTTAGTAACAAATAGCAATGTGGATGTATAAGTTGAATAAATTTTTTTTTCCCCAATTTCCTTTGTCATGATATTTTGTGCAGTAATACAAACCCTAACTAAGACAGAAATTGGTACCAGGAACTGGGGTATTACTGTGATAGGTCTGATCGTGCTTTTGTTTGGAATATTGTGGATTTTGGAAATTTGGATTTGGAAACCAGTGGAGTGCTTTAAATGGGGTTTAATGGGCCATCCTAAGCAGAATATGGAAGACTTTGTTACTAAGAATAATTTGAACTGTGAAGATCTGGCTCATGAGGTTTCAGTGGAGAATTTCAGTATGTTGCTTAGACTGTTTTTGTGGTGTTTTGGTGAAGAATGTGGCTAATTTTGCCCTTTTCTGATGAGGATGTCTGAGCGTAAGATGAAGAAACTCAGATTAATTGCATTGACAAACAAAATCTCAGAAACACATGCACTAAATATATCTGGCACAGGACTTCTGTTTGTTAGGCTAAGTTTTAATGACTTATTCTGTTTTCTTGGTGATTATAGGACTATTCAGATAGTTTATATGATCTTGATTTAACTTTTATAGCTGGTATTTGTCTAGAAAGTCATTTATAATTCCTGTTAGTTTCATTATTTCTCTCTAGTTTTTGTCTTGATGACCACTGGTGAGAGTGGTATCAATGTCTCCCAAGATTAATGTGTAGTATTTGATGTGTGATTTAAGCTTTAGAAGTGTTTCTTTTGTGAATGTAGGTGCCCTGAAATTAGAGGCATAGGTGTTCAGAATTGAGATGTCCTCTTGGTGAACTTTTCCTTTGATAAATATGAAGTATACTTCCCTGTTGATTGCGTTTGCTCAACAGCCTATTTTGTTAGATATTACAATGGCTACTCTGGCTTGTTTCTTGTGTCCATTTGTTTGAACAGCCTTTTTCCCTGCCATTTATACTGAAACAATTTCTTTCTTCAATGCTGAGATGTGTTTCTTGTATACAGGAAAATGATGAGTTCTATTTATCCATCCTTTCTTTTAGACTATGTTCTTTTAGTAGGGAATTGAGTCCATTGTTGTTGGGAGATATTAATTACCAGTGATTGTTATATACTGTTATTTTGATGTTGTTGTTGGTTGAATGTGCATGTATGTGTGTGTATTTTATTGATTTTAATTATTTGCACTTATTTATTTCTTGTGTAGTTAGCCTCATTGTATTGGAGTTTTCCTTCTAGTATCCTCAAGTAGGGCAGTAGAAACCTACTGTTTAAATTTGGTTTTGTCATGAAATATTTTTGTTTCTCCATCTATAGTGATTGATAAATTTTATGGGTATAATAGTCTATGCTGATGTCATTGTGTTATTTTAGGATATGGAAGACTTCTGCCCAGGATTTTATGGTAGAAGAGTTTCAGTTGAGATGACAGGTATAATTTTGTTAGATCTGCTTTTCTATATTATTTGCCCTTTTATTCTTGCTAATTTTCAGATTATTTCTTTTTTCTGTATATTTAGTGTTTTGCTTAATATGTGACAGGAAGATTTTCTATTCTAGTCCAATCTGGGTGTAGTTCTGTGAGCTTATCAAACCTTTGTAAGCTTCTCTTTTCATAAGTAATGGAAATTTCCTTTTATAATTTTGTTTAAGATGTTTTCTGGACATTTTAGCTGGGAATTCTCTCTTTTATCTATTTCTATTATTCTTCGATTTGGTCTTTTCATGGTCACAGCATCCCTAGATGTTTTTTGTCATGTACATTTTAGAGTTCGCATTTTTTCTAACTGATATATTGATTTCTTTTATAGTACCGTTTAAAACTGAGATTCTCTCTTCCATCTCTTGTATTATGTTGGTGATACTTACATCTGTAATTTCTTTTCTCTTTTCTAGGTTTTCCACCTCCAGGACTGCCCAAGTTTGTGTTTTCCTTATTGTTTCTATTCCACTTTTCAGGTCTGGGAAAGATTTATGCATATCTTTCATCTACTTGTATTTTCCTGTATTTCCTTAAGGGATTAATTCATGTCTTATTTAAAGGCCCCTATTGTTTGTATAAAATTGGATTTAAGATTCTTTTTTCATGATTCAGTTTCATTAGTATATCCAGTTTTAGTAGGATAGCTGAAGTATGATGATGCCATATTTCCCATGGTCTTGTTGATTGTGCTCTAATGATGTCCTTTAGGTATCTGTTTTCTGCTAGTGTTGGCTACAAGGTCCTAATGGCAACAGGACTTCTCAGAAAGGTATAGGGAGCTGTGGGCCAGAGAGTGGAGGTCAGGGTCTCCAACTCTACAGGCTCTGTCCCAGTTGTATCCAAGTGGGATGGTTGGTGGATATGACTGTGTTAGTATTGGTGTAGCATTAATCTTGCGGCCTCTGAAGGTTTCCACAGGGAAGAAGGAGACTCTTTGGGTTTATCAAGGGTCCTCCAGACTAAAGAGCAAGCCCAGAGCTAGACAACAGAGTTCAGGAGACTGTGTACAATTCACAGCTGCAGGCTATATCCCTCCTGGACCAGCTTGGAACACAAGCATATCCAACTAGAATAAAATTGGTCAAGGCAGGATAGTTTTGGAGGCCCTGAATGTTTTCACAGCTAAACAGGATTCTCTTGGGGTCCCACAAGCTCCTCCTGACCAAAGAGCAAGTTCAGAGCTAGACAATAAGTATCAGGCGGCTACTGCAAATCTACAAATCCCCTTATTATTGTTTCAATATTGTTCTTTAAATTCCTTCTTGTGCTTTCATGATTTATGCATATTGAATCAATTGTTTTGTTTTTTATTTCTTTACATATGCATGGGCACTATGTGTTGTCAACAGATTGCCTTACTCCAGCAGATCAATCTACACACAGTAGTTTTTATCTATAGGGTAAACATCAAGGCACACCTACTTCTCAAATGTGAAGGGTTTTAAACTTACAAACATCTTGAAATCATCAAAATTATTTTTATATAATGTTTTCAAATAATAAGAAAGAAAATTATGAATTAAAGTAATTTTGATTGAAACAAAAAACCAAAAATGAAAATAATACTCATTCTAAGTGAATATAGAGAAGGTTTGTTACTTAACTTAAAATAGTTATAAACACATTAAAAAAATAGAGACCCCAAACTGGGAAAATATATGAATTTTGTATAAAAGTATATACTAAGCATAGAAAATTCATTATTTGTCCCATCAGTTATTAGATGATTTCAGCTTCTTTAAAAAAATTCTAAGAAGAGAATTCATTCTGTGTAAAGTGTTCTCAGAATTCAGAATTGCACAGGTGACCTCTTGAGTTCATGTTCTTGAACAAAGTGTCATCGTGGTCTGGAATACTAAGTACCTGTGTTAATGCTTTTCATCTCTGCCTTAATGTGATTTGAATGCATCCTGTTTATAGTTGAATAAGAAATGTGTCACTCACTATTGAATTTGTCAACTTGCAAATGCTGCCGGGTGCTATTTTCTGTCAGGTGAAAACAATTCTCAGCACAAAGTGGCAGGGTGTCCTTCTGTAACCATGGAGACACCATGAATTTGGGACTTTAACTCATATGATCCAGATCAGTAGAAAATAACTCTGTCAAAATCATAGAAAGCACAGTTCAGCCTTCTGGGAGAGAAGGAAAAGCTAACACATGCTCGAGGGTCTACAGATCACTCAGGTAATTTAAATTCATGCGCAGTGGCTCAGAGTCAATGGTTTAGGTCAACTCTACAACACACAAAAATATATCATCATTATAAACAGACATACACAAGCACACACACATTTTGTGTGCAAGTACACATACCTGCAACAGTAGGTAGCACTCTGGATAATGAGAAAGAAGGCTATCAGAAAATGTAAGCCTGCCTAGACTTCATTGTGAATGGACAAAATAAAAGCTCATCACTAGCATTTTCAAATCAGTTTGAGATTTTTCTTCTCATTCTGTGATTTGCCTGTTCTCTTCTATCTATTTAATTGCATTCAGTTAAAAACATTTTTAAACAAATTCCATACTTTATATGCTAGTCCATGATTTCAGCTCTAGAGATATTTTTCATTCTCCAAGTCCTAGTCTCTTAGTAATTACCATTATTTCTGCAGCAAATGTTCTTTACCAGATATCTACACTCAAACATGGCATTTTAGAACTTGCAGATTTGAATTTCATATAAATATAATATTTTGAAAGTTATGTAATAAATATTACACAGCATATAATTATGCTACAGTTATATAGGTAATAGTATAAAATATCAATATATTTTCTAGGAGAAACACTAAAATTATGCATTGGTAATCTAAATTAATATGTAACAGTTGTACTTCATTTTTAATTTACTATGCTTAACAACTCTACAGAGAGTCTAGATTTCTTTGAATAAATTCAAACTTCTCACATTTTTCTATAAAACTTGAAGGCCATCTTTGGGATTCTCTCAAACTGTTTCCTCCACAACTTCATTATTATAATTGCTTTCTTTACCTAAAAACCTTCTAAACCAAACTATTTAATGACCTATGCCATTTACCCAATCATTTGTGATCTTCCTTATTCTAGTCTATTTGTTTAATACAACTCAACTTAAATATTGCATCCCTTCCCTGTAGCATCCTTCTGGGAAATAAGCCTACAAACCCTGTACTGTTAAAGGAGACAAACATACAATCAGCTGCACATGGTATTTAAAGTGCATTTATATATTGACGTATGTATGTATGTATGTATGTATGTATGTATGTATGTATGTATGTATCTATTTTACCATGTAACATCTATATATCTATCATATGTTGTTTAGAACTATATCTGTATTTTGCTATCCTTTACTCCTCTTCAAGTAAAGTACTTGTTTTATTTTATCCACACAAATGAACAAAACAGTTTATTATTACTCTAGCATGGTATGCTTCTGGATTAACGGTACATAGGAACCAATATTATATATCTATAATCATTGGTTAGTTTATAAAAAAGAAATACAGGCCATGATCTGAATGGAGTCAACTTTGATTCCAATAGAACAGTCTGGATATATTTGCTGTCTTTACAACTTAATATCTCGCTGGTTCAAGAAATTCAGGCTTAAAAGTCATTAACAATTATAAGAAAATACTTTAAAGGATATAAGGAGAGCAAACATAGGAAATGTGTTTCATTTAAATCTCAAAAATAAAAATATAGTTTGCAACTTAGAGGAAGCCTTGTGTATTATGAAAAGAAATTATTTTTTAAAATGGGGAAGACATAAAAATCATATTATTTTAATGACAAGTGTCAATTTCTTAATTTGTAAGTGATAACTATTTCTTATTTTTCTGGTACACAAAATCCCACAAGTAAAATAGATTCTAGAGGAACAGAATCAGACACAGGAAATAAGAGAAAATAAACAATATACATTGCTAAGCATATTCTGAAATAGTCTCTTATTTCAAGCTCAAAAGCAAACCAAACAAACAAACCCCCATTTTTTTTAAAAATTATTTTGAGCTTTCTAGTCTAATAATAAGCTATAACAAAAATGGCATTATATAATTGTGGAAAGGAGATGCTGGTGCAATCAAATGTGTTTTGGGATTCATTGCTACTACACACCAGCCTTTTGACCTTGAAAAACTACTGAATTGTTTTATAAATCAATCTATTTTTTACAGTTTATAAAGTAGAACACAGATTCTTCAATGAAAATTCTTAATTACTGGTAAGTTAAAACTAATGTAAGGTGATGTGCTTGGTTTACACTTGATGTCTTCTCAGTGAAGAGAGGGTCTATCCTCATTTTTAAAGTTATTCTTTGTATTTAAAGATGCTATTATTGCACATAATCATTAGTTCATTCTACAAAAGGTCTTTTTGTATTTGATGTCACCACTGTCACAATTTTCCCCATTCTTGCTTCTAGTTTAACATGTCCCTGAACTTAAAGATGGCTTTTGCTCACTAACAAGACTTGCAGAAAAATTACAAACATTGTCTCACAACATTCACACTTTATTTAAAGCTTATTCTATGCATTGCTTTATATAAGCTGTTTGCCATTCAACTTCAATGTGAGAAATGGATCACTTTGTTTTTAGAACATGTAGAAGTTATCATGAAATCAGTGTATCTATGTGTATCTAAGAAAAATATTATATGCTGAGAGATATAAGTGGCAAGAAAAAGAAATATTTCCTTTAAATACAAGAAATAATTTTGTGTTATAACTCATAAAAATGGGCATTATTAACCTGCCTTGTTGAAATCATGTAAAATAATAACTAAATAAGCCACCTTTTCACTCTGTTTTTATTATAAAGAGACAAAGCAGTTTTTAAAAAACGACAATCTTGGCATTCATTTAATTGTTTATATAGCTTGTCTCCAGGGCTTTCTGTACTCTATAATTAGGAGACATTTGCGAGAATAATCCACTGGCACTTAAATACTTAAAGTAGAAATTATTATCCAAAAGTTCAAATATGTAGATTACCATAGGAGTTAAAATTTTTTGAACTAGCTACTAATATATATTAAGAACTTAGTATAGAAGAGTGAAGGCGATTGTGAGAGGCAGAAAAAATTGTCTTCTGTGCAAGGGACATTCATTAGTCCCCAGGCCCCTGCCTACCCATTTCATTAGCAGTTTAGCTGGGGCAACCAGGAACAGCAGAGATACAGGGACAATGTAGGCCTGGTGAGACTGCAGTCCAAGTAGCTAGGGCCCAGAGAGGTCTGGACCTAACACACAGAAAGTGCTTCCCCCTCCCCTGATTAATTCAAGAGAGCAGGAACTCTGCCATAAGGACATGGTTTTCACTCAGAGGGCCTGTGCATGTGGACCACTCACGCCATTTGAAACCAAAAACAGCAGGGATCCAGGGACACAGGCCTAGTGAGAATGCATTGTAAATAGCCAGGGCACAGAGAGATCTTGGCCAAGTGCATGAAAAGCATGCCCCCCATACCCTGATTGGTTCAGAAGAACTGGAACTCTGCTGTACTGACTCGGTTTCTACCCAGAGGGCAAGTGCATTTGGACCAAATGCTCAGGATATCTGCCACTGAGAAGAGTAGAGATCTAGGCACACAGGCAAGGTACACTGGAGAGAAACAATCACTGACAACAAGATCACATATAATCACAGACAACAACATGGCAAGAGGAAAGCAAAAGAACATGCCCAAAGGAAACCAAGACAACCTGGCAACAGCAGAACCCAGGTCTCCCATCACAAAAAACAATGGAAAGCAAAACACTCCCGAAAAAAAAGGACTCAGAATAGATATTATACTGCAAGATGATGATAGAGATCATTAAACAAGAATGGGAGGAAAAGCATAAATAAAGGGAAGCTTTTAAAGAGGAAACAAAAAGGAAAACTAAAAACACTCAAAGAAATCAAAGATCTAGAGAAAAACAGAAACAAATAGATGAAGGAATGGAAGAAGGAATTTAAAACGGAAATGGACACAATAAAGAAAACAATAAAAGAGACAACCCTAGAAGAAGAAAACCTAAAAAAGAAATCAGGAGTCACAGATGTAAGCATTTCCAACAGACTACAATAGATGGAACAGAGAATATCGGGAGCCGAAGACAACACTGAAAACATAGACAAAACATTCAGAGTAGATGCAAAAACCAAAAAGCTCCTAACCCAAAATATCCAGGTGATCCAGGACACAATGAGAAGACCAAACCTAAGGATAACAGGAATAGAAGAGGGCAAAGAATATCAACTAAGAGGCACAGTAAATATCTTCAACAAAATCATAGAAGAAAACTTCCCTATGCTTAAGAATGAGATGACCATGAGTATAAAAAAAGCCTACAGAACCTCAAATAGTAGGACCAGTAAATAAATTCTTCCCGACACATAATAGTCAAAACGCAAAGAGCCCAAAGCAAAGAAAGAATACTAAAAGCAGTAAGCGGAAAAGGTCATGTGACATATAAAGTCAGACCAATCAGAATCACACCCAATTTCTCAACAGAGACTATGAAAGCCAGAAGAGCCTAGACAGACATCATGCAGACCCTAAAAGAGCACAAGTGTCAGCCTGAGCTGCAATACCCAGCAAAACTCTCCATCACCATAGATGGAGAGACCAAGATATACCAGGAGAAATCTAAATTTATATGCAAACAAATCCAGCACTACAATGAACTATACGTGGAATACCCAATACAAGGAGGGAAACTACATCTTAGTAAAAGATGAAAACACCTAACCAAGAAGACCAAAAGAAGAAAGACACACAGGCACAATCCTAACTCTGAAAGCAAAAGTAGCAGGAATCAGCAACCACTATTTCTGAATATCTTTTAAGATAAAAGGACTCAATTTCCCAATAAAAAGACATAGGCTATCAGACTGGATACATAAACAGAATCCAGCATTTTGCTGCATAGGGTAAACTCATCTCAGAGACAAAGACAGACACTATTTCAGAGTAAAAGGTTCAGAAAAAAAATTACAAGCAAAAGGCCCCAAGAAGCAAGCTCTAATATCAAATAAAGTAGCTTTTCAACCAAAAGTTATCACAAAAGATAAAGACAGATACTTTTTACTCATCACAGGGAAAATTTGTCAGGAGGAACTCTCAATCCTTCACATATATGCTCCAAACACAAGAACAGACTTATTCATAAAAAATCCTACTAAAGCTCAAAAAATACATTGCATCCCACACAATAATAATGGGAAACCTCAACACCCCACTCTCATTAATGGACAGATCATGGAAGCAGAATCTGAACAAGGATGGGAAAAAAAGAGAAAGAACTAGCATAGGGTATGAACCAATTGGAATTAATAGACATCCACTGAACATTTCATCTTAAAGCAAAAGAGTACAACTTCTCAGCATCTCTTGGCACCTTGTGGAAAATTGACCATAATATCAGTCAAAGAACAAGTCTCAATAGATATAAGAAGAGTGAAAAACTCCCATGCATTCTATCAGATCACCAGGATCTAAGGCTGGTCTTTAATACAAACAAAGACAACAACAAGCCAATATACACAGGGAAACTAAACAATCCTCTATTAAACAATACCATGGTCAAAGAAGAAATAAAGAAAGAAATAGAAAATTTTCTAGAATTTAATGCAAATGAAAACACAACATATTCAAATCTATGGGACGCAATGAAAGTAGCACTGAGAGGAAAACTCATAGCTCTGAGTGCTTTCAAAAAGAAACTGGAGAAAGCATACACTAGCAACTTGAAGCAGAGTTGAAAGCTTTAGAATAAAAGGAAGCAGACACACCCAAGAGGAGTAGACAGCAAGAAATAATCAAACTCAGAGCAGAAATTGACCACAGAGAAAGAAAAAGAACCCTTCAAAGAATCAACAAAACCAAGAGCTGGTTCTTTGAGAAAATTAACAAGATTGATAAACCCTTATCCAGAATAACTGGAGGACAAAGCGTGAGTATAGAAATCAACAAAATCAAGAATGAAATTGGGACATAACAACTGAAACTGAGGAAATTCAAGAAATCATCAGATGGTACTTACTATAAAAGCCTATACTCAACAAAGCTGGAAAAATCTCGAAGAAATGAATAAATTCCTAGACAGATACCAGATACTAAAGTAAAGCCATGACCAGGTCAACCATATAAATAATCCCATAACACCTAAAGGAATAGAAGCAGTCATCAAAAGCCTCCCAACCAAAAAAATTTCAGGTTCAGATGGGTTCAGTGCAGAGTTTTATCAGACATTCGTTGACGACCTAACACCAATACTCTCCAAAATATTCCACAAAATAGAATCAGATAGAAAACTACCTAACTCACAAGAGAGGGAAGAGAGAATCTCAGAAGCCGAGACAACAAAGAAAACACAGAAAAAAATAAACAGTCAGAGAAGATGCAAGAACCATAAAGCTCCTAACCCAAAATATGCAGAAGATCTAGGACATAATGAGAAGACCAAACCTAAGAATAATAGGAACAGAAGAGGGTGAAGAATATCAACTCAGAGGTACAGTAAATATATTCAACAAAATCCTAGAAGAAAACTTTCCTACCGTTTAAAATGAGATGACCATGAGCATAAAAGAAGCCTACAGAACTCCAAATAGGTTGGACCAGAAAAGAAATTCCTCCTGACACATAATAGTCAAAACACCAAGTGCCCAAAGCAAAGAAAGAATACTAAAAGCAGTAAGGAAAAAGAAATACCTCCTGACATGTAATAGTCAAAACACCAAGTGTCCAAAGCAAAGAAAAATTACTAAAAGCAGTAAGGGGAAAAGGTCATGTAACATATAAAGTCAGACCAATCAGAATCATACCCAGTTTCTCAACAGAGATTATGAAAGCTAGAAGAGCCTGGACAGACATCATGCAGACCCTAAGAGAGCACAAGTACCAGCCCAAGCTGCTATACCCAGCAAAGCTATCAATCACCATAGATGGTGAGACAAAGATATTCCAAGACAAAACTAAATTCACACAATAGGTGAACAGACACCCAGCACTACAAAGAATTGTAGGTAGAAAAAACAATTGAAAGAGTGAAACCACCTCATAGTAAAAACAAGAAAACTTCTAAGCAAGAAAGCCAAAAGAAGAAAGACACACAGGCACAATTCAACGTACCAATGCAATAATAGCAAGAAACAGCAACCACTATTCCTTGATATCTATTAACATAAATAGACTCAACCCCCCAATAAAAAGATTTAGGCTATCAGACTGGATACATTAAAAAAATCAGCATTTTGCTGCATAAAGGAAACTCATGTCAGAGACAAAGACAGACACTATTTCAGAATAAAAGTTTGGGAAAAAACCTTCCAAGCAAATGGAGCCAAGAAGCAAGCCGGAGTGGCCATTCTAATATCGAGTAAAGTAGATTTTCAACCACAAGTTAGCAAAAAAAGATAAGAAGGACAGTTTTTATTCATTTCAGGGGAAATCTGTCAGGAGGAACTCTCAATCCTTAACATATATGCTCCAAATACAAATGCACCCATATTTATAAAAGAAACCCTACTAAAGCTCAAAAAATACATTTTACCCCACACAATAATAGTGGGAGATGTTAGTACACCACTCTTACCAATGGACAGATCATGAAAACAAACTGAATAAGGACACTGCAAAACTAGCAGAGACTTTGTACCAACTGGAAATAATAGATATCTATAAAAGCAGAATCTGAACAAGGACGGGAAAAAAATTGCATAGGGTATGAACCAATTGGAATTAAAAGACAACCATTGAACATTTCATCTTAAAACAAAAGATTACAACTTCTTCTCATCAACTCTAGGCACCTTCTTGAAAATTGACTTTATAATTGGACACCGAATCAGCCTCAATCAATACATGAAGATCGAAATACTGCTATGCATTCTATCAGATCACCATGGTCTAAAGCTGGTCTTTAATAAGAACAAAGACAACAAAAAGCCCATATACACATGGAAACTTAACAGTGCTCTATGAAATGATTGCAGGGTCAAAAAAGAAACAGAGAAAGATAACAAGGTTTTTTTTCTAGAATTCAATGAAAATGAAAACAGGACATACCCGAACTTATGGGATGCAATGAAAGCAGTACTGAGAGGAAAACTAATAGCTCTGAGTGCTTCCAAAAAGAAACTGAAGAGAAACTGAAGAGAGCATACACCAGCAACCTGACTGCACAGTTGAAAGTTCTAGAACAAAAGGAAGCAGATACACCAAAGAGGAGTAGACTGCAAGAAATAACCACACTCAGAGCAGAAATTGACCAAATAGAAACAAAAAGAACCATAGAAAGAATCAACAAAACCATGAGCTGATCCTTTGAAAAAATCAACAAGATTGATAAACCCTTAACCAGACTAACTACAGGGCTAAGAGTATCCAAATTAAGAAAATCAGAAAGGAAAGTGGAGAAATAATGACTGACACTAAGAAAATTCAAGAAACCATCAGATCCTACTACAAAAGCATATACTCAACAAAGGTGGTAAATCTGGAGGAAATGGATTAATTCCTAAACAGATACAAGATACCAAAGTTAACCCAGGACCAGGTAAACCCTCTAAATTATCCCATAACACCTAAAGAAATAGAAGCAGTCATCAAAAGCCTTCCTACCAAAAAAAAAAAAAAAAAAAAAAAACCCAGGTCCACATGGGTTCAGTGCAGATTTTTATCAGACATTTATTGATGACTTAATACCAATATGCTCCAAATTATTCCACAAATTAGACTCTGATTGAACACTACCTAACTTATTTTTTGAAGCTACAATAACCCTCTATCCTAAACAACACAAAGACCCTACAAGGATAGAGAACTTCAGACCAATTTCACTTATGAATTTTGATGCAAAAATACTCAACAAAATTTTTGCAAGAAGAATTCAAGAACACATCAAAATGATCATTCACCATGATCATGTAGACTTCATCCCTGGTATGTATGATGGTTTAATATAAGAACATTTATTAATGTAATCCATCATGTAAAAAAACTCAAAGATAAAAACCACATGGTTATCTCACTAGGCGCTGAGAAAGTATTTGACAAAATCCAACACCACTTCACATTAAAAGTCTTGGAAAGAAGAGGAATCGAAGGCCCATACCTAAACACAATAAAACCAATATACAGCAAACCAATAGTCAACATCATTAAAAAAAATGGATGCATCAAGGGAATATCATCCTGAGTGAGATAACCCAGTCACAAAAGAACAGACATAATATGCAGTCACTGATAATGAGATACTATCTCCAGAAAGCTCCCAAAACTTCAGAAACATCTCACAGACTGTGTGATGTTCAACAACAACAACAAAAAGAATATATTTTAATTAAAATAGAACTGTATCACATCCCCCTTTCCTCCCTTCAGCTCCTCCTAGTCTCTCTTCTATCCCCTCAAATTACTAGCCTCTTTTCCTATATTATTGTTATAATTATACATATGTACATGTATATGTACCCACAAATACCTAATTACAACCTTAAAAATGTATTCATATACTTTTATGGAAAAATGCTTAAAATTTGTACATTTATCTTTGTTTTCTAAAATAAAGTAAAAAAAAATTTCAAAGTTTCTGTAAGGCTAAGGACACTGTCAAGAAACAAAATGGCAGCCAACAGAGTGGGAAAAGTTCTTTGCCAACCTGACATCAGATAGAGGCCTATTATCTAAGGTACACAAAGAACTATTAAATATAGGGTATGGAGCTAAACAAAAAGTTCTCAATTGAGGAATATCTAATGGCTGAGAAGCATCTAAGAAAATGCTCCACATCATTATCCATCATGGAAATGCAAATCAAAACAATCCTGACATTCCACCTCACATCAGTGAGATTGGCCCAGATCAAAAATTCAGATGACAGCAAATTCTGGCAAGGATGTTAAGAAAGAAGAACACTTTTCCATTGTTGGTGGAATGGTAAACTGGTACAAGCACTCTGAAAATCAGTCTAGCGATTCCTCAGACAATTGGACATAGTACTACCTGAAGACCCAGTTATTCCACTTCTGGGCACATACCCCAGAGAAGCTCCAACATACAACAAAGACACATGCATCACAATGTTCATAGCAGCTCTATTTATAATAGCCAGAAGCTGGAAAGAACCCAGATGTCCTTCAGCAGATGAATGGATACAAAACTCTGGTATATTTACAAAATGGAGTAATACTTAGCTATCAGAAACAATGACTTCATGAAATTCTTATGAAAAAGGATGCATCTATAGAATACCATCCTAAGTCAGATAACCTGTCACACAAGAACAGATATAGTATGCAGTCACTAATAAGTGAATACTAACCCCAGAAAGCTCTGATCACCCCAGAAACAACTCACAGACTCTATGAAGTTTAAGATAAAAAGAAAAGAAAAGTATAAACTATTATGCTAAATCTTACACACCAAGAAAACTTTGATTAATTCCGGGTTACATCCTGTTTTACATGTACTTTATGCTCATTGTAACTAGTAAGATCTTAGTGTACACTATGATACTTTAAAAAAATCACAAACAAAAATGTATCCATATACTGATTTGCCAAAATGCCTAAAATTTGTACATTTATCTTTGTTTTTTAAAATAAAGTTGTTTAATAAAAAAAGACAACAAAACAACAGCCAACATATTGTGAAAAGATATTTACCACCCCACATCTGAAAGAGGTCTAATATCCAATATATACAAAGAACTTATGCATTTAGACACCAGAGAACCAAGCAACAATCCTATGAAAAAAATTGGGTACATAGGTATACAAAAAATTCTCAATAGAGGAATATCGAATGGCTGAGAAGCCTCTAAGAAGTACTTGAAATCCCTAATCATCAGGGAATTGCAAATCAAACAACCATGAGATTCCACCTCACACCAGTCAGAATAGCTAAGATCAAAAATTCAGGTAACAGCAGATGCTGGTGGGCATGCAGAGAAGGATGAACACTCCACCACTGTTGGTGGGGTTGTAAACTGGTACAACTACTCTGGAAATCTTTCTGGCAGTTCCCTAAAAAATTGGACATAGTCCTACCTGAAGATCCAGTTTTCCACTTCTTGGCATATACTTCAGAGATACTCCAACATACAATAAGGACACATGCACCAATATGTTCATAGCAGCCCTAGTTATAATAACCAGAAGGTGGAAGGAGTCCAGATGTTTTTCTGTAGATGAGTGGATACAAAAATTGTGGTATGTTTACACAATAAAATACTACTCTGGTCTTAGAAACAGTGACCTTATAAAATTCCTAGGAAAATGGATGCATCTAGAGAATATCATTCTGAGTGAGGTAATCCAGTCACAAATGAACACACATAATATACAATCCCTGATAATTGGATACTAGCCCCAGAAAGCTCTGAATATTTCAGAAACAGGTCACAGGCCATATGAAGTTCAAGAAAAAAAAAAGTAAAAAGGCCAAAATGTGAAAGCTTTTGTCCTTCCTAGGAAATAAAAAATAAGTGTTTAACACCCTTTTAGAGTGTGGTACAACTGGACCTTAAATAATTGACATTCCAATAATTAAGAACATTGCCTTGTGGCAATTTTTTGTATTAAAGTATCATTATGTTTAATCTGTACACACCAAAATAAAAAAACTTTGACTGTTTCCACATTATGTTCTGTTCTACATGTACTATATGCTTATGGTAACTAGTAATATTTCACTGAATACTATCAAACCTCTAAAATAATTAAATACTAAAAAATATATTCATATAGTTTTATGCCAAAATGCCTTTAAAAATCTGTACATGTATCCCTTTTTTAAAAAAAATAAGTCTTAAGAAAAAAACAAATTAAAACATATTTTTCTTAGAAACAAAGAAAAAATTCTGGACTGAAAAAAAAAGAAAAGGTGTACATAACAAATAAATCAGGATAAATTTAAAATATATATTAGATCTTAGTACAAAATCTGTAATTACCAAAACTGAAAAATCTGCAGTAAATGAACCATTTTCTGGAGAGATACCAGATATGAATGTAAAATGAGAATCAGATAAACCATCTCAACAGTACTATAAACTATACAGAATTGGAAGTAGTAATTTAAAGTCTTGCAACCAAGAAAAGCCGGAACAAGATGTTTTTACTGCAGGAATCTATGAGTCCTTCAAAGAAGATCTAATACCAATACTCTTCAAACTATTAGACAAAATAGAATCAGACTGAATGCCAACTAATTCATTCTTTGAGGCTACATTTAGACTTATAACTAAACCACAAAAAACATAGAAAGAAAAAGAGCCTCAGAACAATTAACTTCATGAATATTGTTGCAAATGAACTCAATAACATTCTTGCAAAACAAATCCAATAACACATCAAAAAGATCATTTACACTGATTGAGTAGGCTTCAGTTCACTGGTACATGGATGGTTCAATATAGGGAAATACATCAACTAATTCTACTCTAATAAACACACCCAAAATGTGAAAAAAAAAATAAACACATGATCATCTCATTAAATGCTGAGTAGTCATTTGACAAAATTCAATACCCCTTCATTAAAAAAAAAAAAGAATTGGAAAGTTCAGGATTTCAAGACCCACACCTAAACATAGTAAAAACAATATATAGCAAATAAGTACTTAACATCAAGGTAAATAGAGAGAAAAATTGAAGCAATCACACTAAATCAGGGATGTGAAAATGCTCTCCACTCTCTCATACCTATTCGATATAGTACTGGAAGTCCTGGACAGAGCAAATAAACAAGAAATGGAAGTCAAAATGATCCAAAACAGAAGAAAAGAAGTGAAAACATCACTATTTGAAGATGATATGATAGTACATTTACATGACCCTCAAAATTCTTCCAGAGAACACCTACAGCTGGTCAAAACAAACAAACAAACAAAAAAAAAAAAAAAAACCAAACAAGAATCTTCATCAAAGTGGCTGGATATAAAATTAGCTCAAACAAATCAGTAGGCTTCTTCTACTCAAAGGATAAACAGGCTGAGAAAGAAATTAGAGAAATGACACCCTTCACAATAGTCCCAAATAATATAAAGAACGTGTTGTGGCCCTAACCAAGCAAGTGATCGGTCTGTATGACAAGAACTTCATGTCTCTGAAGAAAAAAATTCAAAGATCATTTCAAAAAATAAAGACCTATTATGCTCATGTATTGGCAGGATTAAGACAGTAAAAATTCCATCTTGCCTAAAGCAGTCTACAGATTCAATGCAATCCCCATCAAAATTAAAACTCAATTTTTCATAGAGTCAGAAAGAGCAATTGTCAAATTCGTTTTAATAACCAAAAAAACAGTATAGCAAAAACTATTCTCAAAAATAAAAGAAATTCTGGGAAAATTATCATCCCTAACCTCAAGTTGTTTTACTGATCAGTCATAATAAAATGTTCATGGTATTGGTACAGTGCCAGGCAAGTAGATTTGTAGAATACAATTGAGGTCTCAGAAATGAACCCACTTCCCTTTGATCTTTGACAAAGGAGCTAAAAGCATTCAATAGAAAAAAAAAGACAGCATCTTCGACAAATGGTTCTGGTTCAATTGGCAGTAAGCATGCAGAAGCATGCAAATTGACCCATTTTTATTTCCTTGCACAAAGCTCAAGTTCATGTGAATCAAAGAACCCCACATAAAACCAGATGCACTAAAACTAATAGAAGAGAAAGTGGGCAAGAATCTCAAACAAATAGGCACAGTATTAAATTTCCTTAACAGAATACCAATGACTTATGCTCTAAGATCAAGAATCTACAAATGGACCTCATAAAATTGCAAAGTTTCTGTAAAGTAAAAGATACTGTTTTACTAGCTGATTTTGTGTAAATTTCACACAAGCAGGAGTTATCACTGAGAAAGGAATCTCAGTTGAGAAAATGCCTCCATGAGATCCAGCTGTAAGGCATTTATTCAAATAGTGATGGGGGGGCAGCCTATTTTAGGTGGCGCCATCCCTGGGCTGGTAGACCTGGGTTCTATAAGAAAGCAGGCTGGGTAAACCAGGGGAAGGAAGGCAGTAAGTGATATCCCTCAGTGATATCCCTCCATGGCCTCTGCATCAGCTCCTTCTTCCTGACCTGCTTGAGTTCCAATCCTGACTTCCTCTGGTGATGAACAGTGATATGGAAGTGTAAGCTAAATAAACCATTTCCTCCCCAACTTACGTTTTGGCCATGATGTTTGTGCAGAAATGAAAACCCTAACTAAGACAACTGTTAATAGGACAAAACAGCAACCAACAGATTAGAAAAAAAAGATAAGATTGGTAAAAGATCTTTCCCAATCCTACATATGATACAGAGCTAATATCCAATACATACAAAGAATTCATGAAGTAATAATCCTATTTAAAAATGGGGTACTGAACTAAACAAAGAATTCTCAGTTGAGGAATATGGAAAGGCTGAGATGGGCCTAAAAATGTTCAACATTCTTAGTCATCAGTGAAATGCAAATCAGAACAACCCATAAGATTGTATCTCACAACAGACAGAATAGCTAAGATCTAAATCTCAGGTGACAGCAGATGCTAGCATGGATGTGGAGTCAGAGGAACATTCCTTCATTGTTGGTGAGATTGCAAGTTATTAGAACTACTCTGGAAATCAGTATGGTGGTTCCTCAGGAAACTGGACATAATACTACTTAAGACCCAGCTATACTTACTTCTAGGCATATACCCAAAATATGCTCAAACATAACAAGGACACATGTCCCACTATGTTCATATCAGCATTATTTATAAAAGCCAGAAGCTGGAAAGGACCCAGATGTCCTTCCACATAATAATGGATATAGAAATTGTAATACATTTATACAATGAAATACTACTCAGATATTAAAAACAATCACTACATGAAATTCTCAAGCAAATAGATTAAAGTAGAAAATATCATCCTGAATGATGTAACACAGACACAAAAAACACATTGTATGAACTGTCTGATAAGTGGATAATAGCCCAAAAGCTAGTAATACTCAATGAAAAATTCACCACCAATTTGTTTCTCAAGAAGAAGGAAGTCGAAAATGTAGATGCTTTAGTCCTTAGAAGGGCGAACAAAGTACTCTTTGGATGAAATACAGGGATAAACAGTGGAGTATGAACTGAAGAAATGGTCATTCAGGGACCGCCCCATAAGAAGATACATCCCATATGCAGCTGCGGCGCGGTCCTTGACCAGCAAGGAAAGACTACCACCACCAGAGGATTCTTCTCAGATCATGCTTTATGGGAGCCTCTTGATTGAAGGGGAGAGCAGGAAGCGAGAGGCCCCGAACTACCCTAGCTGTCCACTTATATAGGGAGAAGTGCATACGGGGCTCGCCATGATGGGTTGTCACCAGTCTGCTGACACCAGAGGCCTCAGGATTGACAGGAGATAGGTTATGTACTGCGCATGTGCAGGGTGCATCACCTTAGCTGACAGGAACATTACTATATATGGAGTTGTTTACCTCAAGCCGTGAGGGAGCCAGCACCATCTTGTAATGTTGTCCGCATTCAGCTCCCCACATGCAGCCACCAAACTGAGTCCCTATTGCTGATCAAGAAGTACTTGCTTAAAGGAGCCTGATATGGATGTCTCCTAAGAGGCTCTGGTAAAACCTCATTTATACAGATGAGGCTACTTGCAGCTAACCATCTGACTGAGCACAGGGACCCCAATGGAGGAGTTAGGCGAAGGACTGAAGGAATGAAGGGTTTTGCAACACCATCGGAAGTACAATATCAACTTACTGGACCAATCATGTTCTCCCAGAGATTAAAATACCAACCAATGAGTACACATGCAGAGACCCATGGCTCCAGCTTCATATACAGCATCTAGTGATGTCTGGCATCAATGGGAGTAGAAGGCCTTTGTCTTGTGAAGGCTGTTTCTCCAGTGTAGGGGAATGCCAGATAAACTTTGATTGGGTGGGTGAGAGTGGGATTATCTTTATAGAAACAGGGGCAGTCAGGAGAGGACATAGAAGAGAGAGAAAAGAGGATAGCATTTGAAATGTAAAATACATAAAATACCCAATATAAATAATTTAAAAATATCTCAAAGATTATTACTTCTTAAGATATATACTACTATAATTAATATTTATAATAAAACATTAACCACACTTAGTTTGCTAAAAGTAGTAATATATAATCTCAGTTAACTACTACAGATGTATTTGAAGCCCTTAAGCAATATAAGAAATAGCAATGAGGTTAACCTAATCTTATTTGTAAGTACATTGTGTTGGTGAACAGTTCCAAATAAGAATTATGATACTTAAGAGTCATTCTTTCCCATCTCTATCAGATCACCCACCACCTACATATACTTCTATAGTGGTTTATAGTTTTTGGTGTCTACTCACTTTTTCTTTCATTTTTAAAAGTTGCTTTTGTAGTAGATTTAGGAGAAATACTAAAAAAAATTATATTGTTTTTTTTTGTAGAACATGTCTGAACAGATTAGAGAACCTCAGAAGAAATATTCTCAATGTTCTCAGTAGGGTCACTGAGATAAGATTATAGTAAATATTTCTGGGAGTCAAGCCAGTGCTGAAGACCTCTGGAAGTTTGTCCAGTTATCTAGCTTTGCCTGCACTATCCAATAAAATACATTTATATTTGATAGTGACAAGGTCAATGATAAGCAAAAATAAATAGATGGTATTCATTTTACAAATACATTTTATTTAAACTCATGTGACCCCAAAATTATTTCCACATAGAATCAATAGTAAATTTACTGATGAGAAATTTTATGTTTTTCTTTGAACATTGTCTGTAAGATTATTTGTGATGTTCAATGCATCCCAATTTAGAAACTAAGCTTTGAATGTTTGAGCTGTAGATTTTAGTACAATCTCATTTTGCATATATAAGTTCTTGAATTTGAATTGTAAAAGAAAACAGGAGTCAATTTTTCTCCAATTTGTAAAGTATGCTTTGTTTGTGCTCTATAGAAATGTATTGAATACTATTTAAATTTTAAAATTCAACTCAATTCATTAAGTTAAATGCTTAAATTTTGGGTTATGATGACCACAGAACAAGAGCATACTAGCTACTTGGCAAAAACTGATTCCAGAAGGCTATAGAGTTAGATGCCTGGCTATAACTTATATTTTACACATACTTCATCCAAGTAAATGTCTGTTTTGATAGTCAATCCATAAGCAGTTAAGTGTCCTCATATGTGCTGTGGTATTCATGTAGAAAACAAAGCTTTAGGGGCTCTGAGAATTTTCCAAAGCACCCATTTTTGAGAAAGTAAACAAGGACAGAATGTACTGGCTGACAGCCACAACGTCTTCATAAAAAAGTCCAAATATGTGTCATCATCAGCCTAAACCCCTCAAAGTTTTTGCAAATGTATAAACAATGTTCTGAAAATGTAAAAGTTTAATTGACAACTCAGGCTATGCTGACTACGCTGAGTTAGGACAAAACAAAAATGACTCTTTAGAAAAAAAGGCCCTCTACCCCTCCTGGTGATAAATTCTGAGAAAAACCACCAGGAGGCAACCTGAGCCTGCCCTACCACCCAGTTTCTCCCTGCATTGGGGGCTTTCCAAGCCAACCCTTTCCCAAGACCAAGCACAGGGCTAGATGACCAAATGACTAAGACATTAACAGCCCCTTGAGTGGGGCTAGCCAATGTCTGATCCTTTGTCCTAAGACCCACCAATAAGAGTAAGCTACCTACCCCCTTTTTTTTTTTTTTACAGCTGAAGTCTGCTGGCTGTAAAGAATAAAAGATGTGTGTTTTTTGAGTTCAGGGTTGACTCTCTCTGCAAGGATGAGCAACCCCATACTATGAAAGTAAACCTCTTATTTTTACAGTAGTCTATTATCATACTGTGTTCTGTGGGTCACATTCTTGAGCTAAGACTCCTCGGGATCTTACAACAGTATTATTCTCCCATTGTAATAAGACAGGGACTAACTTAACTTGAGAGAGAGTGAGTTTATTTCAGCTTACACTTTATCATCCAACACTTAGGGAAGTCGGGGCTAGAACCCTGAGAAAAGAAATTGAAAATGAAACCATAGAGGAATGTGGATTACTGGCTTGCTTTTTATGTTTTTGCTTTTCCAACCTGCTTTATTATGCATCTAGGACTACTTGATCAGGAGTTGCTGCTCATAGCGGGTAGATATTTTTTATATCAACAATTATTTTAAAAATGTGTCCATAGGCAAATCCACAGACCAATATCATGAAGGCAATTTATAAATTGAGCTTTTCTATTTCTAGGTTACTCTAGTTTGGGTCAAGTTCACAAAACAAACTGGTGGAAATGACCCCTTGTCAACTGGACATGCAAAAATTAAAATATAACCTTTCCTTTCTTGTAGGTTCTGAAGATCTTAAATATTAAAGTATAAAACAAAATTCAATTTTAAAAGTCCATTAGTCATTAAGTAATCTAATACTTTAGAAGTCCAAATTCTCCTTGAAAATTCAGTCTCATAATTTCAGGTACTTTTAAAATCCAAAATAAGTCATATTCCCAGAGACAAGAAACATGGAACAGGTACACATGAAAACAAAACCAGAAATAAAAACTAAAAATCACATTGTTAAATATTTGGAACTTAGTTATAATTATCTGGGCTCTAAAGGACTTAGTTAACTCCATATGTCTTATTCTTCCATCTAAAATAGACCCAAATGTCTGATAAATTCAGGCCCATTGTGCTCCAAACCTGGTGTTGTCTTTGTTGGTTGTCCCGTAGTCCTAGCATTACCAGCATGCTGTATTTACCCCTGTGACTGTAATTGCATATTCACCAATTGCCTTTCTCAGCCTCTTACAATACTAAGGTAAGCATCTTGCCTGCCCACTTTGGTATTACATTTTCATGCTACTAAAATTAGTTCCGTGTATAGAACACTGCGCAGTACTGCTGTCAATTGGAGATGGAGCCTTGGAACAATGTACTCCACAGCTGTGGTGTGATGATCACAAGAAAATGCCCTATAAGACTTATACACAGCTAATTTCTCAGTCTCAGCTAGTAAACATTTATTTCATCAGTAAACCCTGTTTTCCCTTCAGTGATGCTAGCATTTTTTGTTTGTTTGTTTGTTTTTAATCCCAGCTGAGTCCTGAACCCAAGTTGCCCAGAAAAACTAAATTTTTTTTTGTTCGTTATTTTATTTATTTACATTTCAAATGTTATTCCTCTTTGTAGGTTTATGTTAAGGTGATACATGATTGGACAGTGGAGAGGTAGGCAGAGAAAGAGGCTGGAGAAATAGAAAAGGGGGGAGGCAATAGGCAGAGATTGACAGAGGGAAAAGATGGAAGCCTATGTGTATGTTTCTCACAGCATATCTCTAGTTTAATGAGGTTGCTAAGATTATTTTTAAGGGTTTCTATGGATCTAATTATCTCATATAGATGGGCAGTTTACATCTTTGTCTGCTGGTTGTAACCTTACTGTGTAGAGGGTTTATGGATTGAGAATTTCACATATAAACCTGTTTGATTAGTTGATGGTTATGAGTCATGTTTTTACTGGGTTATGAAGAATGTGAGCTAAGTTCTTGGCTTGTAGACAAGCAGCAGGGGTGAACAGTTTCAGTGTGGTGGCCTGTGGCTCTGTTGGAAACTGGTTGCCAAAATCCCAGAATAAAAGAGAGACAGCTGAGAGAGGACAGTGAGAGTACCTCCAGGTAGTGGAAGAGCTTGGGTGCAAGGTTTCACACTGGAGTGGCTCCTGCAGAGAGAGATCAAGCAGGACTGGTAGCAACAAATTACTTCTTCATATTTAGAACAATACCTCTTCTCAGTTTGCCCTCCATAGGCCCCCTATTCTCTCCTCCCTCCCCCTGCTTCCATGAGGATGCTCCTTCACCTGCCCATCCATTCTTGCCTCAACACCGTAGCATTCCCTTCTCCTGGGTTTTTAAGCCTTCACAGGTCCAAATGGCTCCTCTCCCAGTGATGGCACATAAGGCACTCCTCTTTTACATATCGAGCTCAAGCAATGGGTAGCCCGTGTGTATTCTTTGGTTGGTGGTTTATATAACCTAGAAACATCTTAATTCAAGCTGTCACACAAGTGTTCCCAAAAAGAGTCATTGAGAGTTCCCCAGTATTCTCTCAAAACTCTACAAGCCAATCTCTCTTGCCTGCAACACTCTCAGCGAAATCGTCCCAAATTCTAAGCACAGCCATTGAGCTCTAAGCATCTGAAAACTTCTATAGGTTCAAAGATTCACGCAGTATCCTCCCAGGATCCATGGTCTGATCCATCACAGCAACGCTTCACTTCTGGTAACAATTTCTGTTTCGGTTACTTTTCATCTGCCAGCTAACACAGTGACCAAAACAAACTTGGGGAAGACCGATGTTCATTAAAGCCTAAAGTTTATCGTTCATTACTTAAGGACAAAGACTGGCTTGCTTTATTTCGTTTGCTAAGCTTCCTTTCTCAACCACTTGCTCAGGATAGGCAAGGCAACACTGACAGTGGGCTGTGCCCTCAATCGTCAATTATTTTATTTTTTTTTTCAATTGTCAATTATTAATCAAGAAACTTTCTCAAAGGTATGACCAAACACAAATCTGTAAGTTCTGTGTGACACACACAAAAACCAAAGCCAAACAAAACAAAACAATAAAACAAAAACAATAACACTCCCCTTCACAAAAAGAAAAGAGTAACCTACCACCTCACAGTGGTTTATCAACTCTTCTAAAGGTTTCTGAAACAAAATAAAGCCATTGTGTTTTTTCACTATTAATAAATTCAGTAATTTAATGAATTAGTTAACACATATAAAACTGGCTTTGTGTTACTTACTTTATCTAGCAATATGCTAATGTGTTTTCACAAGTTCATTGGTGGTTAAATTGAACTATACCTATACTAAATTAGTTGTATTAAATGTGTTTTAGGTCTAAGATGTTATCTTGGTGAACTTGCCAGATGAAATTCCACTGCAACTCCATAAAATCTAAATAAAGACCAGTACAGTTTTGTTATTTTTCAAGATACTGCTACAATAGGTAGTTTTTGTCCACATTTGAAAACAATTCACTAAAACCAGGATGTATATGTGAGTCTGTGAATCATGGACCAATATGGAATGGGTAACTTTATGATTTACCAGGACTGGGCCATAGGATGCCCAGAGAAGAACAGGGAATGTTTCTTTTTCTCCCTCCCTCCCTCCCTCCTTCCCTCCTTCCCTCCTTCCCTCCTTCCCTCCCTTCCTCCCTCCCTCCCTCCCTGCCTTCCTTCCTCCCTCCCTCCTTCCCTTACTCCCTCCTCTCTCTCTCTCTCTCTCTCTCTCTCTCTCTCTCTCTCTCTCTCTCTCCTTTCCCTCTCCCTTTCTCCCTTTCTCCCTTCCTCCATTCCTCTCCCCCTCCCTCACTCCCTTTTCCCACCTCTGTCTGTCTCTCTCCCCCTTGGTGTGTGTGTGTGTGTGTGTGTGTGTGTGTGTGTGTGTGTGTAGAATAGATTAGCCTGAATATACCAGAGTATCTACAGTGTGTTGAATGGCATCAACAATCTACTGAAAGCCTGCATAGAATTAACTCTCACCCTGTTTGGCTGACTAATGTGAGACGATGTTTTTTCTTCTGCTTTCTGGGTTTATGGGTTTCAACCTTTTGTGCATGGATTGGCATTCATAAAATGGGCTATTGATGTTAGAATATTAAATGTTTCCATGAACTCTTGTGTTTGAACACTTGCTTCTCAAGTATTGTTGGCTTTATTTTTGAAAGCTGTGGAAATGTCTGAAGCTAAGAGTCTCACAGAAGGAACTAGAATATTGAGCTTGGGCTTTTATATTTTATATTCTGACTCCATTTGTTCCCATCGACTTTTTTTTTCTTTAGTATACATGGCAAAAAAAAAAAAAAAATCACCAGCCAGCTTATAATTCTACCATTAGTCTTACTCCAACATAATGGATAAAATCTCTTCTTGAACTTTATCCAGAAATAAACCCTTTCTCTTTTAAGTTTCTATTGGTTGTGTATTTGATCAAATCAGTAAATTAATTAATGTTACAAGTTCTTTCTGACTGAAAAAAATATATATTGAATTTATATATTACATACATTCTTTAGTGTATTTATTTTCTATTTTAATATAATTATTTATAAAATATATTCATCAATTTTACAAAGATTTTTATTCTGATAATTTTTCAACAAAAATAATTAATATTTGTAGATTCATGCAGTATTTGTTGAATACTAGACCCAATATTGTCCAATGCAAATTTGGCTATACATCGTGAACATGTAAGTGATGTGGTAGGATATCTTGAGGTAATGCACTAAATATATAAATATAAGAAAAACTTAAATAGAAAATGCAAATTTTAGTTTCCTAGAAATCTGAGCTCAGGGCTTATATTGAACTCTGGCTATTTTTGTGGCTGATTAAGTCAATTCAGTGCATTATAATGAGACAGATAAAATTCTGTCTGTGCTGCCAGCATCTATTCAATAAATGTCCAGTCCAGACAGATGCAGTGCAAAGCCAAGACGTGCCAGGTCACCAGCTTTCACGGGGACTGATGGATGTTGCCATGTGAACCACACTCTGTCAGGATGTACTTGGTTAAAGATAGCGACCATTTCTGCAGAAAGAGAAATCATGCCCACTGATGCATTTTGGAGCCGACACCAAATAAAACTGAACAGATCATATACTGATAATTTTTTTTGTTAATGAGTGTCAATGTGTGTTTGATGAATTTTGGGTTATTTCAGATCACACCTGCAGCAGATGGCTAACACTTGTCAGCTGCTTTTATGATCTAGCTACAAGTATTTTAAATCCCATCTGTCAGCCCATGAGCACTGACCATGAATGTTAAAGTACACAAACACATTGCCCAAGGCAAAACATACTTGCAAGGGTCACTCTGTTAAGAGGGATACGACTCAGCTGACCTCTTGCTCTGGGTTACTTAAAGATGCCAAAGACATTTCAGAAAGAAGCTGAGTTTATCCACTTAATGGCATTTCTAGGGATACAAATAGACAGAGCTTTCCTTTAAGACAAATATTCTTCTGGAAAATGAATCAATAAAGAATACTTTGGTACAGATACTAAAGCGATACCTCATTTTAACCTTTTCATTTGCATGCTATTTTAGAGGACAACAAAATAAATATTCATGGGTAACCATGTGTACATTTTAATACCTATATTTATTACTTTAAAATTTGAATATGGTTGAAAATAAACATAGTACATTTTAAAAATTCTCCTCTATTGCCCCAAATGTGGTAGCAACCATATTTCTATTTTATAACAAAGACAAATAATCCTGACCAGATTTATTAACAGGTATTAATGTATTACTATTCATATTTAGTCTTAATTATAAATCTGTAGTACTTTGGTTCTTTAGAAATTATTGATTCTTGGTGTCAAAGACCAAGCTGGAAATTTATGTCAGTGTGTCTAAATAAAATCTTAATATTATGGTTAGGTCGGGCAGTAAAGTATAGATAATGGTCAGGTTACTTAAATCTTATTATTTTTTAAAACTATCACTAGTTGTATATTTGTTCCTTTCTTCATCTCAGCAATATCTCAAAGAGGGAATGAAGTAATGTTCCAATAACATGTAGCAACTCTCTTGATAAAGTAATGTGAGAAAGAAGTAGTATACAAATTGTGGGAATGAGATGAAGTTATTCCTAATATTAGTTAAGGACAAATTAGAACAGTGGGTAAAATGTTTATTGTTCTCATTGAATGTTGTCATCTACATCTACTTTGTCACTCTTTCAAAATCAGTAAGTACATCTCAGTTGATAATCCTCACCTGCTCTCTCAAATTTAGTGTACTGTTTTTCTTTGCTACATAGCCTTTATTTATTATCTAAACCCTTCCTATTCACTATGATAGTATTGCAGAACTCTAGAGAGATTTAGAGATAGAGCTTCTACTGTGTTCAGTACTCCGTAATAATGTACAGGATGCAATGTTGATAATATACTATTATCAAAAGACACGCATAACCTATAGGCATGTTTTTCATATGTAGTCTGATTTTAACATTATGTACTTTTTTTAAAAGAATTATTTATTTTATTTTATATGAATACACTGTAGCTGTCTTTGGACACATGAGAAGAGGACATCGGATCCCATTACAGATGGTTGTGAGCCACCATGTGGTTGCTGGGAATTGAACTCAGGACCTATGGAAGAGCAGTGGGTACTCTTAACCACTGAGCCATCTCTCCAGCCCCATTATGTACTTTTAAACAGACAGATAAATTCAGCTGTGCAGTACCAGTAAGGATGTAAATTGAAGTCATCATATCTTGTGGAAACAGGCCTATTTTGGTCACGTAAACTTTGAAAATGAGAATATTGTCATTTTCAGGAAATCATATTTATTGAATTTTATTTCCTAGATAGTATACCTGTAAATAACATTTCATATATGACATGTCAGAACAGAGTCAGAGTAACTTGCAGAGGCTTATTATATTCAAAGACAGACGGTAGTTATCATTGTTCAATCTTGCCTGACCTCAGGAACTGTTCCATACTTTTTAAAATTAAAGTTATTTCCACTTTCCATCTTCAAAAGATCTACACAAATAGGTGAATTTGATGACCTCATTTTACAAATGAGGAAACTGAAGCATAGTAGGTGACATAAATTAGTTTCTGTGGAACCACAAATCATACCAATAGTGACTTATAATGACATTTAATTAATTCACAATTCTCAAAATCAGCTAATTAGGTTGAGCTCATTTAGGAAGATTTCTTCAAATTGGTGTCTTTGAGAGGATTCCTGTTGTTGTGATGAAAATCTTCTGATAAAAGCAACTTCAGGGAGAAACAGTCTGTTTGGTTCACAATGGTAAGTTACCATCAGGCATCACAGCAGCAGCAAGAGCTCAAGCACACTGGTCACCCAGCATGCAGAGTCTGGAGAAGACAGCGTTGCATTCTATATGCAATCTAGTGTTCAGCCTGCTTTCCCCATACTTACAAAATCCAGTATCACTTGCCCTGAGAATATCTTCCTAATCCAAACAATGTAATCCAGATAATCTACAGCAAACATGCTGGCCAACCTAATATAGGCAGCTACTTACTAAGACTTTCTTAGGTATTCTAGGACTGTGGCAAGGTGATAATAGAACCCTAGCCACAATAAGCTTCATTTATCATTTTATTTAGTTTTTTATTTTTAAACTATATTAATTCTACAGAATAATGAGATTAATTCTACAGAATAACAGCAATTTTTGCAAAATTGTCTAGTTCACTTTACTACTCATGTACTGAATTATGTGTTTTAAAATATGTATTCATTAAGCTTATATGTCTGCTAGATATAAGGTATTGTTGAATGAGTAGCTGGACATTTTCATTCCAAATCTGTAGGTTATGAATTAACATTCTTAATTTTTGTATGAAAAATTTAAATTTTGAAATTGTAAATTCAATAAACTAAGGTTGATATCTAAATTCAGAAAATATGACTTTTAAATAAATGCATATTCATAATAAAACATTATCACTTTCCACAAAACATAATGGTTTTTCAACAACTATGTAATAAAAAGGGTCAATTTTTTTTAATTACAAAAGAAGTTCTACAAGTTAATACAAAATTAACATTTTTCATGTCATAGGGATGAGGGGAGGAGGGGCACCAGTTGAGACCACCTAGATGTTATTTATTTATTTATGTATTTATGTATTTATTTATTTACTTATTTACTTATCAGAACTTTTTTATTCCATTGCAATAAACAAATTGGGTAAAATATGACTATATATTTTACAGAAAACAAAGGTTTATTGTTGGTTCATAAATTTTAATCATTTTTTAAGTAAGTATATATTTACATTGATATTTCTTATTCTCTCAACTTCAAGTACATAAAATTTAAAAATAAGGGCATACATGATTATTTGAGCAAAGTAAAATTAACATATTCATATAATCTTTTGTTGGTATTTGGAGCAACCAACTTGAGGAAAAGCTAAGACTAGTTATTAAACATTTTCCTCATAGTGTTTTGTTTCTCCTAATACAAAATAGGATCAAAATGCAACAAATCGGGAACAATATCATTTATCAATCCCTGGTTTTGTTCCCTGGGATATTACAATATCGCTCAGAAAGTCTTTGCAAACACCCATTACTTTGTGGTTTCACCTAGGAGTTTCAAAGTTCTAAGGGGATTGTCCATAAAAGTATTTCATATATTTCCATATGAGTTTGAATTGTGTAATGAGTCCTGGGAATGGGTTTTCATTCTCATACATATGGACATCTAAATTTTAAGTGTTGTTTTTTAAAGGGAATTTGTTTTCTCCAGTGTGTGATGTGACTATATCTGTACTTATTTATTACTAGAGCCTCTGTTGTGGTCTATTCCTGGTAACGTTATATCAAGTCAGATCCAAAGGCAATAAATCAACTCATGGCCATTGGTGATGGTATCAGATTCTCTATTCACATACAATTCATGTCCATGGGCCAGGGAATGATGTCATCTCAGTAATCAAGTCTTCTCTTCTCAGTTAACAAAACCAAGCCAATTCTCCATACATATAGCCAAAGCAGCCTATTTTAGAAACCCCTACCCCTCAGACATGGCCTTAACCATCCTATTCTAAAATTTCAATGAGACTACATTTTCAACTGATTTTAAATTTTTGTGTCAGTAACTATCGTTTTGTTATTACTCTTGTGTAGTATAGTTTGAAATCAAATATTAAGATTGTTGGTGCTAGCTTAAGTGGCATTGATCATATAGAAGAATGCAAATTGAACTCTTCTTATCTCCTGGTAAAAAGCTCAAGCCCAAGTGGATCAAAGACTTCCACAAAATTCCAGGTACATTGAATATACTAGAAGATAAAGGGGCAATTGGCAGGCAGTGGAGAAAACCCCAGCTCTCAGGTGAGATAATTGAAGAGGCAGCAGGTCCTTAATAGTTTCTCAAGAATCCAGGTCCCTTCAAGCTGCTATAAGCATCACACAGCTCCTCTCCCTGTAAGGAGACATCAGTCACACCCCAAGTCCCTCCTCTGCATAAAAGGATGTAACATGAACCCCAGCAAAATTGACCATGTCCCATGTCCCTTCTTTGTGGGTGAAGACATGACTACACTTAGAACAGAAACAGGACTACCCCCATATATTTAGAAAAGGTTTACCAAAGCCCTCAGGTCAAGCCAAAAGGAAGCATCTGTTGTCAGCCTCTGAACCATTCCAAAACTGTATGTATGTATATATATGGGGGGATTGCTCAAAAGTAAAGGTCTGCATAAATAGTTCTGTCTGCTGAGAGCTTCTGTAATAAAAGTTGTTAACACTGCAGTCTGGGAAGAGATTTCCTCTACCAAACCTTATTGCACCTCGTGCTGGAGCCTCCCACTGGCTCAGTTCAGCCTGGCCAGGCACATTGTGGCAATGGCAAAAACTGAGACAGGCTGGACCCAGCAGTGGAAGTGGCAGAATAGGTCCCCCCTTCCCTGTTTGGGGCTTCCTCTCTTTGCCTGACCTAGCAGCAGAGGTTGTAGAAGTCACTTTCATTCCTGACCAGAGATCTCTGTGTGAGGCTTCCTGCATCCAGCCCAGCCCAAAGTCCCACGAAGCCTTGGCACGAGGGGGGGGGGTTTCAGAACAGAAAATTGCCCAGGTTCTAAGATCCACTATAGACAAATGAAATCTTATAACCTTGAAAAGCTGCTACAAGTCAAAGAACACTGTCATCAGGACAAAATGGCAATCTACAGACTGGGAATAGACTTTACCAATCCTACATCTGATAGAAGACTAATATTCTATATACAAAGGACTCAAGAAGGTAGACTTCAGATAAAAAATAATAATTTAAAAATGGGGTAAAGAGATAAAGAAAGAATTCTCAACTGAGAAACTCAAATGGTTGAGAAGCACCTAAAGAAATGTTCAACAGCCTTAGCTACCAGGGAGATCCAAATGAAAACGACCCTGAGATCCCATCTCACACAGTCAGAAAGGTTAAGATCAAAAACTCAGGTGAAAGCAGATGCTGGCAAAATTGTGGAGAAAGAGGAACACTCCTCTATTCTTGGTAGGATTTGAAGCTGGTACAACCACTGTGGAAATCAGTTTGGTGGTTCCTCAGAAAATTGGACATAGTCCTTTCTGAGCACTCAGCTATACCACCACTCCTGGGCATATACCCCAAAGATGCTCCAACATATCATAAGGACACATGCTCAATTATTTTTATAATAGCCTTAGTTATAATATTCAGAAGCTGGAAGGAACCCAGATGTCCTTCAACAGAGAAATGGATGCAGAAAATGTGGTATATTAACGCAATGAAGTACTACTCAGCCATTAAAACTAATGACTTTATGAAATTCTTAGGCTAATGGATGAAACTACAAAATATCATCCCGAAAGAAGTAACATAGTCACAGAAGAACACACATTTTATACATTCCCTGATAAGTGGATATTAGGAAAAAGCTCAGAATACCTGTGAGATAATCCATAGACCATATGAAACTCCAGAAGAAGGAAGACCAAAGTTTGCATGCTTCAGTCTTATTTGGAAGGAGGAACAAAATGGTCATAGGAGACAGAGAGTGGGAGAGACTTGGGAGGAAGAGTGGAGGGGAAGGGGGGTCAGTATCAGGAGTGGGAGGAGACAAGGTAGATGTACTGAGGGTCAGGAAAGACCTGAGGGTAGCAACCAGGAAGTCCCAGGTACCAGGAAAGAAAGAGGCTCTCAAGACCCAGCAGGAATGACATTATCTAAAATACCCAACAAAGGGGAGAGAGAACCTATTATTCTCAAAAAATTAAACCCAGAAATGCTACTGTCTAAAGAAAATACAGAGACATAGAATGGAGTATAAACTGAAGGAGAGGGCATCCAGAGACTGCCCCACCTAGGAAAACATCCCATATGTAGCCACCAATCCTAGTCACTACTGCTGTTGCCAAGAAGTACTTGCTGACAAGAGCCTGATTTGGATATCTCCTGAAAGGCTCTGCCAGAGCCTTAAAAATACAGATGTGGATGCTTGCAGCCAACTGAGCACAGGGATCCCAATAAGAAATTAGGGGAAGGACTGAAGGAGCTGAAGGGATTTCAGCCCCATAGGAAGAACAAGGACTTACAACAATATTAACCAACCAGACCCTGTCTCCACACTCCACCCCCAGAGCACACATGGAGGGATCCATGGCTCCACCTGCATATGAACCAGAGGATGTCATCAACGGAAAAGGAGGCCCTTGCTCCTTTGAAGGGTTGAAGCCCAGCATAGGAGAATGCTAGGGTGGAAAGATGGGAGTTAGTGGGTGGGTGGGTAGGCGAGCATCCTCATATATGAGATAGGGAGTCTTTAGAGGGGAAAATCAGGAAAGACATAACATTTGAAATGTAAATAAATAAAATAACAAATAAAAAATTAAAAAATATATACTTTGAGCTTAGAACATTTTCTTTAGATTTCTGTTTCAGGTCTTTTATTTCTATATTATAATTTGCTTTATATTTCTAGTTCTGAAGAATGTCATTGCAATTTTGAGGTGTATTGCATAGACAAATTCTGGTAATATAAGTATTCCAACCCTATACCCTCTGTTATTCTGTGGACATGAGAGCTCTTTTCACATTCTAGCAGTTTTTAAAATTTCTTTTGTGAATGTTTTATACTATTCATTTTGGTGTCTTTCACTTTTTGAGCTATAGATATGCTTTATAGATTAAAGAATAATTAAGGTAGTTGCCTCTAGGAGCTCAGTGTCTCTAGGTTGAGATGATAGTGGTGATTCATTCAGATTCTTCGTCATTCATTAGACAGTTCTGGGCTTGTTAACATGACAAAACTTTATGAACAAGAACAGCAGATATGTGCAGGACCCAAATTACTAAAGAACACAACTCAAACTATACCACGTTCCATTAGGAATGCAAGAAGATATCGCAGTTCATGGATATTAAGTTGTATACTTTGTGCTAGAGTGGAGGGGATATAGTCACACTGAAATAGAATGTGACAATGGTAAGAGTACATAACTGTGTTTATATCATATAAATGAATCAATGTATAAATAAATATAAGTGAATGGCATGGGAACAGGAGATTTTATATTTATTGAGAAATCTTTTTATTTTTTATTGGATATTTTATGTATTTACATTTCATTTTCATTTATTGCCTATGACATATATTATTTCCAGTTTTTAGTGAAATATAGTCTCTATTCTCTCTCTCTCTATCTCTCTTTCTCTCTCTCTCTCTCCTCTCTCTCTCTCTCTCTCTCTCTCTCTTTCTCTCTCTCTCTCTCTCTCTCTCTCTCTCTCTCTCTCTCTCTCTCACACACACACACACACACACAATTTCACAATCCCATACCCTACCCCCTTCCATTGCCTCCATGAAGGTGCTCCCTCTCCCAACCACCCTCTCCCACATCAACACCTTGGCATTCTCCTACACTGGGAAAATGAGCCTTTGCAGGATCAAAGTCCTCACCTCCCATTGATGCCAGACAACTCTATCCTCTGCTGCATACGTACCTGGAGCCATGCATCTCTCCATGTGAACTCATTGGTTGGTGTTTTAGTCACAGAGAGCTGTAGTAGGTTTGGTTAGTTGATAATTTTGTTCTTTCCATGGTGTTACAGAACCTTTCAGCTCCTTCAGTTCTTTCTCTAGCTCCTTCATTTCAGTCCTTCTTTTCAGTACAATGGTTAGCTGCAAGCATCCTCCTCTGTATCACTATGGCTCTGAGAGAGCCTCTGAGGAGGCATCCATATCATGCTCCTTCCAGTAAGTACTACTTGGCATCAGCAATAGTGCCTTTTTAAAAATGTGGTGTTGAAAGATAGGGATAGGATGAAGGCCAAATAAGATCTTCAGCAGATATTTATTTTTAATAAACCAAGTTATATTTTAAAATTTGTTGTATTTGTGCATCAAGTACAGAAACTTTCATGCTTTTCTTGTTTGTCTCTAAAATTAAAATTATAAAGGAATTATTTAATGAGATTTTTATACAAGTCCTACCTTTTTCTGTTTGAAAAAAGCAGATGCTAATTTACCCTGGAATAAACCTATCAGGACTAATACACATATCTGCTCTGAAAAGCATAACTAAAGCCCTGTGAGAAAATTTGAAACTTGCCATTAGACAATTGTTAGAAATTTGTAGATGTTATTCATAAGTTCAAAATGTTAAATATACAGTGGGACTCAGGTACTGCTGCATTGGAAAATGTTAAATGTGGAGATGTTCTGGAGGAATAACAATGTAAATGATTCTCTAGATTGAGTTTTTACTAGTCACATATGAAAATATAAAACCAAAGTCAACAGCAGAGAGGGTAGAAGACTCAGAGTAAATTAGAGATTTACAAATGAAGCATACATCTGGGTATAACGTTCAAAGAAGGCATCATTGGTCACAATTTCAGATATATCCTTGAGCACACATCAAATATATAAGCAAAAATAGACTTTACTGGGAACATCCTTTATAAACTAAACAGAAAGGAACAGAAGAGAAGTACTTTGTTAGAAACCAGTGCACAGAACATTGTATAAAAATGGTCATTACAACAGCAGCAGTTTTATTGCAACCTGTACCAAAAGACTTGGTGGGGTGGCTAATGCCTGCAATCTCAGTAATTATGATACTTAAGAGGGAAGATGCCTTAAAGTCCAGTGTTACATAGTGAATTCTAAGATAGCCTTAATTATATAATCAGATTCTGTCACAGAACTTTATGTACTGAAAAACATACATATAAATATACAATTTATTGATAACTATGGGCTTTTGGCTATTAAAATAATTAAAAGCTAAATATTTATAATTGGATTTATTTAATACTACACTGAATGCATTCTTAGTCCTGCTATATCTTCTAAACACATGTTGTACAGGTGTTATATACCATATTGTCATATGTTTTAATACCTGATTTTATTATTTATTTAACATTTATTGTCTAGAAAAGCCTGGGTTTTAGGCATGAATGTGGAGGACAACTTTGATTTTGTTACTTGAGATTGTGAGTACCTGATCAATTTTGTGGCACCATTTCCTGGGCAAAGAGTTGAGGAGTTTATAGAAGTAGAGAATTTGAGTTCATCACAAGTTTCTTTCATCCTAATTACTCCCCTCAAATGACATATTATCAGAACTTCACTCATCCAGATATTACTTATGGATAGGACCCTCTCATGTCCTCACCTGAATAATCTGAACCAGAATTCATACACCGCATGCCGGTGATGTCCTCTGTCACTGCCTTTTGAATACTTCTCTTTTTATTATTTTTTCTTTTATTGAAAGAGTATAATCTAATTATGGTGTTTATTTTTGTACTCCTCCAAGCTCTCTATATACTCCCTCCACTTAGACTCACATCATTTCTGTTTTTTTCTTAGAAAACAAATAATAAAATAAATCAAAATCAGGAATATTGAATACAACAAAATAATCAAACAAAAAAGAATCAAAACTAAAGCACAATAAATACATATGGACAGAGGGACACACAGTCACACAAACAGAAATGCCAGATAAATGATAAACCAGAAGACATGATATATGCAAAAATACACGCTGTAAAATGAAAGTAAACGTGAAAAATAGAATAAATTCTTTTTTTTCCTCTTACAACATTATTTTTTAAAAAGAGGGCACTTATACAGTTTTTTAAAGGCATTTTGGCATAACATTATATGAATATTTTTGTCAGTAGTTAATTCTTTTTAAGGATTGATGTAGAACAGAACGCAACATAAAAACAGATTACTTGATGAGTATAGATTAAGCATAATGATCTTAGAAAACCAAAATTTGCCACAAGGCTATATTTTTAGTTCTTGGATTATTAATGTTTTAAGGTCCGGGTGTACCACACTCTGAGTGGGTGCTATACATTTATTTATTTTTTCCTAAGAAGGACTGACACTTTTATTTTTTGGCCTTTGTTTTTCTTGTGCTTCAGATGGCCTGTGAGTTGTTTCTGGGGTTTTCAGAGCTTTCTGGTGTTAGTATCCAATTATCAGTGACTGCATATTATGTCTGTTTTTCTGTGACTGGGTTACCTCACTCAGGATGATATTCTCTAGATGCAACCATTCTTAAGAATTTTGTTAAGCCCTTGTTTCTGATAGCTGAGTAGTACTCCATTGTGTAAATGTACCACAATTTTTGTATCCATTCATCTACTGAAGGACATCTGGGTTCTTTCCAGCTTCTGGTTATTATAAATAGGGTTGCTATGAACATTGTGGTGCATGAGTCTTTGTTGTATGTTGGAGCTTCTCTGGGTTATATGCTCAGAAGTGGAATAACTGGGTGTTCAGGTAGGACTATGTCCAATTTTGTGAGGAACCTCCAGACTGATTTCCAGAGTGGTTGTACCAACTTACAACCCCACCAACAGTGAAAGAGTGTTCCTCTTTCTCTGCATCCTCACCAGCATCTGCTGTCATCTGAATTTTTGATCTTAGCAGTTCTGATTAGTTTGAGGTAGAATCTCAAGGTTGTTTTGATTTGCATTTCCCTGATGGCTAAGGATGTCGAGCACTTCCTCAGATGTTTCTCAGCCATTCAATATTCCTCAATTGAGAATGTTTTGTTTAGCTCTGTACCCCATTTTTTAAAAAGATTGTTTGATATTCTGGTGTCTAACTTATTGAGTTGTTTGTATACATTGGATATTAAATCTTTATTAGATGTGGGGTTGGTAAAGATATTGTTTTCAAATCTGTTGGCTGCCATTTTGTTTTCTTGACAGTGTCTTTAGCCTTACAGAAACTTTGCAATTTCATTCAGTCCCATTTGTTGATCTTTGACCTTAGAGCACAAGACATTTGTGTTCTGTTTAGGAAAATTTCTCTTGTACCTATGTGTTCTAATGTTTTATCTATTTTCTCTTCTAATAATTTCAGTGTACCTGGTTTAATGTGGAGATCTTTGATTCACTTGAAGTTAAGTTTTGTACAAGGAGAAAAGAAAGGGTCTATTTTTATTCTTCTGCATGCTGAGTGCCAGTTGGACCAACACCATTTGTTGAAGAGGCTTTTCTTTTTCCATTGAATGTTTACAGCTCTTTTGTCAAAAATCAGGTGACCATATAAGTGAGGGTTCATCTTTGGGTCTTCTATTCTATTCCTTTCATTAATTTTCTAACTGTTAAGTTTGATGTTTGCTATTGTTTGGCTGTATATTGCCTTTATTATGTATAGGTATGGGCATTGGATTCCTGTTCATTCCAAGAGTTTTAACATGAAAGAGTGTTGAATTTTTTCAAATGCTTTCTCAGCATCTAGTGAGATTACCATGGGATTTTTTCTTTGACTTTATTTATATGGTAGATTACATTGATGGATTTCCATATATTAAATCATCCCGGCATCCCAGGTATGAATCCTACTTGATCATGGTGAATTATCATTTTAATGAAGTTCTTGGATTTGGTTTGCAAAAATTGTGTTTAGTATTTTTGTATCAAAGTTCTTAAGTGAGATTGATCTGATATTCTCTTTCCATGTAGGGTCTTTGTGTGGTTTAGTAATGAGGGTTATTGTGGCCTTAAAAAAATGAGTTACATAGTGTTCTATCTGACTCTATTATGTGAAATAATTTGAAGAGTATTGGTATTAGGTCATCAATAAAAGTCTGATAGAATTCTGCACTGAACCCATCTATTCTAGGGTTATTTTTGGTTGGGAGAATTTTGATGACTGCTTCTATTTCTTTAGGTGTTATGTGATTATTTAGATGGTTTACCTTGTCTTTCTTTAATTTAACATCTAGTATCTGTCCAGGAATCTACCCATTTCCTCAAGATGTTCCAGCTTTGTTGAGTAAGGCTTTTATATCTAATAAATTTTTCAATTTCCTCAGTTTCAGTTATGTCTCCACTTTCCTTTCTGATTTTGTTAATTTAGATACCCTCTCTTTGCCCTCTTGTTTGGCTAAGGGTTTATCAATCTTGTTATTTTTCACAAAGAACTAGCTCTTGGTTTTGTTGATTCCTTAAATGGTTCTTTTTGTCATCTGCAGGAATCACCATCCCTGACCTCAAGCTATATTACAAGGCAATTGTGTTAAAAACTGCATGGTACTGGTACAGAGATAAACACATAGATCAATGGAATAGAATTTTAGATCCAGAAATGAGCCCTCACTTATATGGTCACTTGGGTTTTGACAAAGGAGCTTTAACATTCAATGGAAAAGGACAACCTTATAAACAAATGGTTTTGGTCCAACTGGTACTCAGCATGCAGAAGAATGAAAATAGACCCTTTCTTATCTCCTTGTATAAAGCTCAAGTCAAGTGGAAAAAGATCTGCACATTAAACCAGGTACACTAAAACTATTAGAAGAGAAATTTGAGAAAAATCTTAGAACTCATAGGCACAGGAGAAAATTTCCTGAACAAAACAATAATAGCTCGTGTTCTAAGGTCAAATATGGACAAATGTGACTTATTGAGATTGCAAAGTTTTTGTAAGGCTAAGGACACTCTCAGGAAAACCAAATGGCAGCCAACAGTTTGAGAAAAGATCTTTACCAACCCTACTTATGATAGAGGCCTAATATCCAAGGTATACAAAGAACTCAATAAGTTAGACAACAGAAAATCAAACAACCCTATTTAAAAATTGGGTACAGAGCTAAAATAATTCTCAATTGAGGAATATTGTATGGTGGAGAGGCATTTTAGAAATGCTGAACATCCTTTGTCATCACAAAATACAAATCAAAACAATGCCGAGATTCCACCTCACACCTGTCAGAATGGCTAAGATCAAAAATTCATATGACAGCAGATGCTGGGGAGGATGTGGATAAAGAGGAACACTTCTCTACTGTTGGTGGGGTTGTAAACTGGTACAACCACTCTGTAAATCAGTCTGCCCATTCTTCAGAAAATTGGAGATATTACTACCTGAAGACTCAGTTGTTCCACTTAATGGCATATACTCCAATCAGGCGCCAACATACAACAAAGACACATGTGCCACAATGTTCATAGCAGCCCTATTTATAATAACCAGAAGCTGGAAAGAACCCTGATGTCCTTCAGTAGATGAATGAATACAAATATTGTGGCATATTTATACAATGGAGTACGACTCAGCTATCAGAAATAATAACCTTATGAAATTCTTAAGAAAATGGATATATCTAGAGAATATCATCTGGAGTGATTTAACCCAGTCACAAAAGAACAGACATAATATGCACTCACTGATAATTTTATACTTACCCCAGAAAGCTCTGAACATCCCAGAAGCAACTTACATATTATATGAAGTTCAAGAAAAGGAAAGACTAAAATGAAAAAGAAAGAATAAAACATTATGCTTAATTTTTACACTCCAAGAAATCTTTGACTATTTCCAGGTTACATCTTGTAATTTATGCTCATTTTTACTAATAAGATTTTAATGCACACTATCAAACCTTAAAAAAATCAAGTACTAACAAAAATGTATTCATATACTTTTATGCAAAAATGCTTTTAAAATCTGTGCATGTATCTTTGTTTTCTAAAATAATGTTGTTCAATTAAAAATGATAATTATTGGAGATAATTGACTTCAATTGAAAATATTGGAAGAAACATTAGTTTCTCCATGCTCTGAAATGAACTGAGATTGAATAATTTGTGTTTGATCCTAAATAAGGACAATCAGAGACGTTAATAGATACCTACAATAAGATTCAGGAACTCTTTGAAGGGATGAGAACGCATGGAAAATGAAACTGGCTTAAATAGAAGACCAAGAATCATGAGTGAACATATGATAATTAGGAGAATAATATAGAAAATTCACATGCAGAACAACAGACCCAGAACTAAATGTACATACAGAAGGGTGAGGGTCCTAGGCCATGCTGAAGGCCAAGCATGCACTTACCTCACTGGGATCTAAGAAAAGAGCTAAAAAGAAAATGAATGAAAAACAAAATGTAAAATGTTTAAATGAGTAAATTTCTTGGGTTTCCCAAAAGTTCAAAGACTTTCACTCCATATATTTAAATACTTTATGAATTCTCAATGTTTAATCATCAAGGCAAACTAATTTATAAATATTAAAAACAAATAGCTGTTTCCAGAAAAGCAACTAGGTAATTGTTCCATAAAAATATATGAATGGTTTTGTATGTAATATATGAATTGTATAATATATAAGGTATACATTACATATTCAAGATAACAAATGAAAATATTTAGAATCCCACATGTGTGAAAGAAAATTGTTACTGCCCTTCACGTTTTAAAATATGCTACCCCCCTGTACTAACTGATTCTAAAGGTAACTTTGAGAATAGAATGGAATTGTACTCATATACATCAAAAGATACATTTAACCGTGTTAATTACAACTTGATTCTAATTAATCAAAACTTTAAAAAACTTTAATGCACTTCTATGGGGGCCAATGAATAAGCACAGTTTTGCATATTAATAAAACCATTGTTAAAATTATGGGTTGCTCCACATGTCAACTATAGTCTGTGGAACATGGATAAGTTTGTAAATGTAACATGGATGTAGTAATCAAACCAATTAATTTAAACTAAAATCCTGAAAAAGGTATAAGTCAAAGCTAATTGCCATGTTACAACTAAAATTATTACTTTCTTCTTCCAGTACCAAAAATATTAATATTACTCTGCCCCTCATATAACTTCGATGTGAGTCACAATTTTTTGATTTTTGTCTTTACAAACACAGTAGTCCTGAGCTTCACCATCAGGAGACAAAATCATCTGTCAACTGCTGTTCACTGAAAAATAAAGGACTCATATACTTTTTATTGACTTAATCATCTTGGTTGTCTGCAACTTTCATTGGTGGATTATTCCAGCTATTTTTCCAAGGATAGTGAGGTCATAAGCATTAGAGATCATGAACAGTTATTATTGTTGCCTTGCTAGACCAATGTAATTGCTTAGTGTATTCTGTGTTTCTTATACCTATAGAAATATACAGGTACCCACACAAATAATACTCTATCCCACCCACATAATACTCTATTTTTTACCCCATATATTTTTGATTGATACTACTATATCATTCTTTATTAAAGAATGTCTTATGGATATTTTTCTGTATATGAAACTTTTCTAAAACATAAAAATAATTTTTATCCTCTATTCAAACATAATTTATCAACTGTTTCACTATTACCAAATGTTACCAGAAAACTAAGGATATATCACCTAGGGTGCCATAGATTCTGCCAGGGAAGACGTAGTCTCTATTTAGTGATATGTCTCACTGAATTTAAAATAGAAGGAGAAGAATGCTAAATCATAACTGTATTTAAGTTTGAGATGGAAAAATAACGGCATGAAATCTGAACATTTCTGCAGCTGAAGATGAAGAGATATAGAGAGACAGAGTCAAGCACCTATCATTTGGATTAATCAGGCATGTTCAGCAAGACAGGTCACCGTGTCCCAGACAAGAGGCAGCATGACAAAAGGGAAGTTTGCCTTTAGGGAAAAAAAATGAGAAAGTCCAAAGTGCTAGACAAAACATGCTTAGAAAAGAGACCAGAAAAAAGAAGGAAAGTTTTCTCTTCCTGAGTCATAAGGAAAGATGTGTGACCATAGAACCACGCATTAGGTGCTCAAAAATACCCGTGATGGAGGAGGTTTGGGGTGAGAAAAGAATATAATATTGTATTAAAATAATAATTATACATCCTATCTCTTTAGCATGGTTTAAAGTTAATCTGCTTTCCAGGAGGTGGCCAATTAGCCAAATAACTGAACTGCCCATTAAGAATATTAAGCTTCCATCTAGAGGTAGGTTTCTGACTGTTAACTGGTAAAATATAATTTTTTTTAATGAACCTTCCATATTGTAGCAATAGAATATGGCACTTAGAAAGTATTTGGGGAATGAAAGGAATAATAAAAATGGCTGTCTCTATGAATTGTAAGTTAGTCAAGGTCACAGTGTAGCAACTTAAAAAAAAATTGAAAACTGTCTTTTAAAGTTCTGATACCCTTTGTAATACAACATCCAAGAGCCTGTGAAGGGAGGCATTTTTCTGAAACAGATTGACTTGAAAGTGAGAGGTTAGAGGTCACAGACTCTCTTCTTAGTGACTACCATCAAAAAGAGAATTCATATATTTAAGCCATTTGAGCCTAGCATTCTAATTCCTAAGCCATCTCATAGGCATCAAAAAGATGATTAATAAGTGGGAATTCATAAAGCTAAAAAGCTTCTGTAAGGCAAAGGATACCATCATTCAGACAAAGCACTAGCCTACACATGGGTATATTTTGACAAACTATACAACTTATAGGGGGCTAATATCCAAAATGTATTAAAAAAACCTCAAAATACTAATTATCAAGAAAACAACAAAATGTAAATTTGGACTACATATCAGAACAAACATTTTATAACAGAAAGCATTCAAATGGCTGGAAAGCACTGAAATATATGGTCGACATCTTTAGGCAGAAACAGGGAAATGAAAACACATAATACTTTAGAGATTTTTCTTTTAATTGTACATCCATCAGAATGGCCAAGATCAACTAAACACATGATAACTCGTGCTGGTGAAGATATAGAACAAGGGTAACACTCGTGCATTGCAGGTAGGAGCACAAAATTGTACAGCTACTAAGAAAATTAATCTGGTAGTTCTTCAGAAAGATGATAATTCGTCTAATTTAATATCAAGAGATACCCCTTTGGCTATATGTCCGAAGGACACTTTATTCTACAAGTGAGACACTTGTATAACCATGTCCATCGCTATTCTACTCATAATATCCAGAAATTGGAAACAAGTGGGATGTCTATCAATGGCAAATGGGTAAAGAAAACATGGTCAATTTTAAATGAAATATTACTCACTCATTTAAAATAAAGTGAAAACATGAAATTTATAGATAAATAGAACCACAAAAATTTGCCTTGAGTGAGTTAACTCAGACCCAAATAAACTTATGTGTTATGTATTTTCTTGTATGTGGATGTTAACTGTGAACTCATTTATAAACAAGCTACAATCTATGTAATCACAAAGGTTAGGTGGAGACTATGGGACAACGGGGATGTATCTCCCTAGGAAAAGGAAATAGAATAGTTATATGTCAATGGATGGGGGTTGACTGGACTAGGGGCACTGAACATGGAGAGGAAGGGAAGAAGCAGGTAAGGAAGGAAATGTGTGTTTAGCTACATGTGCACATTACACGAACATGCATTGACATCCACTAGTATTGTTTCTCACTATTATTTTTTAATACTTTTGAATCCTTCCCTGAAGGCAGAGCTTATAGAGTCAGGCGGTTTGTCTAGAAAGCTTACCCTCTGTTCTCTCTCTCCTTGGGTTACCATTCCCACCTAGCTCTGGGGATTCAAACCTAGTCCTCATGCTTGTGCTGTGATCGCTTGACCAAGTGAGTAGCTCCCAGCTCATAAAATACAATGGAACTATTAAGTGATTATTTTGTAATCAGGATAGTCTAAGAGGCAAGAGGAGATCATGAAATAAACCTAAGCAAATTTTGACAGGTCAAGTGATTGTGTAAATGTTCAGAACTGTTTGGGAGTCTTTGAAATAAAGTATTTCTATATTGTCCTGTTTCATAAAAGTGGGTAATGTTTTTCTATTCAGATGGATACATTATTTTTTTCAGTTTTTAAATCCAAATCCTGCATCTCTTTTTAAGAAGTTTCTGTTTTCCCCTTTATCCATTCTACGGGTTAACCATCCATTTAATACCTACTTATTTAAAGTCCAATGATCATGTTGTATATAAGGGTGGACTGTATCTGCTCACAAAGCACTCTCTGCCTCCTGTTTGCACAGACAGCACTGCCCTTCCCCCTTCAGCCTTTTGCAGTATCATTGATGCTCTGGATGTTATGGTTATGATGACAGTAGCTTTCTTTTTCCACACAGAGAATGGAATGTAATTAAATTTATTGGACTGTGTTATCTGAATGGGCTCACTTTTCTCCACTCTCCATTTTAGTCAGATGTACTTTCCTTTGTAAAGTCTAATGTTAGTAATTTTATATTATTTAACAACTCAAACTAAAAACATCTATCAGCATATGCATTGTGTGTATTTCAATTAGATAACACACGTGGAATTGCTATTAATGATTGAGAATAAATAAAAATATCTTTTTATTTGTTAAAAAGAATAAGAAATTATATATAATAATACAATAAGAAAAAATATAAAACAAATAATTGATACAACCAAGAAATAAATCGTATAGCCAGGAATATGCTCACATATAGATACATACTCTTTTTTGTATGTGAAGAGAATAAATTTTGAGACTCATTTTTAATTTTTGGATTTTTTTTTCTATTAGGACAGGGTATTGTAGTTGGAACTTCAAGAAGTCTCAGCCATACTCTAATACTGAAGCATTTGAACAAGTTCTCAGCATTGTATAATAGAAAATGTTTCATATAAATATCTGATTTTTAAAATTTTCATTCATTATTTTATTTATTTACATTTCTAATGTTATCCCCCTTTCTATCTTCCCTGAACCCACATTTCTTTCACCTATACCTGCCTCTATGAGGGTGCTCTCCCAACCTCCCACTCCCTGCCTCAGTGCCCTAACATTCCCCTACCCTAAATCATCAAGCCTCCTGGACCAAGGGGCTCCCCTCCCATTGATGCCAAATAAGGCCATTCTCTGCTACATATCCTGCTGGAGTCATGAGTCCCCCATGAATACTCTTTCATTGATGGTTTAGACCTGAGAGCTTTGGGTGTCTGGTTGGTTGATATTTTTCTTCTTTCTATGGGATTGCAAACTCCTTCAGCAGCACCCCAAAGTCCATATGTAGTGTACTCTCATTTCCAAATTTATTCATTGTGGAATACTTATTTCCTAATCCTGCGGCATTCAGACAAATGTGTTCAGTTTCCTCCTAGCTTGTACAGAGTTTTTCATTCCACAAGGATCATGAACTTTCCAGTTAGAGAAGAAAATGTGATAGATTTTTCCTCATCACATCCACAGGGAAGAAAGATGAACTCACAAAAGAAGAACACAGTGCCAAAGAGAAATTAAAAATGTGCAAACTTAAATCATTAATAACTCAAGCGCTAAGAAGATAGCCTTGTGACAATTTTTGGCGTTTAAAGATCATTATGTTTAATCTTTACACACCAAAAAATCTTTGACTATTTCTATGTTACATTTTGTTTTACATGTACTTTATGCTCATTGTACCCAGTAAGTTTTCAGTACATACTACCAAACCTTTAAAAAAAATCAAGTACTGACCAAAATATATCCATATTGTTTTATGCCAAAATGCTTTTCAAAATTTATACATGTATTTCTGTTTTTTTAAAATAAAGTTGTAAGAAAAAGATGTGCAAACTTCATTAGTAGTCAATAAAGTGGATATTATGTTTGAGGGAACAGAGATTGGCAAGGACTTGATGGAGTAGGTGGACACACAGGAACCGTTGGAAAACATGATGGAAGAAAATATTAAAAAGGCTTAATAATGAACATATCTTCTGTTTCAAATACTTCATCTTTAATATTTACTTTTGAGAAATAATCAGAAGCATTCTGTGATTAAATATTTAGGATTATTTTTCTTTTGTAAAAAAGAAATGTTTCTATAAAAACTCAACTTTTTATCAGAATTGAGCATATATTTCTTTTTTTTTAACAGCATCTGTATGGATGTGACAGCAGGAAACCAAACAACAAGGCACGCCTTCTGCCTTTGGCTTTCTGAATTACTTCAGTCAAAAGCTTTTAAATCTGAAGTCATCAGAACTGAGAGTTGTCCTAACCTGAGAGCTGTCTGAATGGATGAGTTTTTCTGTCTAATCACTAAGTCTGACAACTCTGGCTGGATGCCGCCCACATTTTGTGGGGACTGTAATGATTCTACTTCGATCAGTTGTTGCCCATCACTAACACTGATGTTTACATTCAAAGCATGTCACACATAGCAGAGGTCATTATCTCAATTTTGTATTGAGTGACATTGTTGCCTGTTACATTTACAATGGCTGATGAAATGCATTGTCTGGGCTCAGGTTAAGAAGAACCATTGGTATTAAAATCATCTCTAGGCTGTCAGTTGAGAGAGGGCAAGATAGAACAGAGCGGGGAGAGAAGAGGGAAGAGAATGATATAGTAAAAGTAATAAATGTGTGTGCTTATAGGATGCACACTGAACTCATTATTACTTTCTTGGCATGGTCTTAGAATTCTGAAGTATTTTTAGTAGGAACCTGAAATTGATTCATAATGGTCATAGAAAAATGCCCATCATTAATTTGAGCCATCAATTTTATTTTCTTTTTCCATATTGGAAAAGTTCATACTTTATAACATTCATCTAAGATTCAAGTTTGATCTTTAAGTACCATAAGATTAGCACCAAAATGCCTTTGTTCCACCACAAAAAAAGTAAGTTACCATAAATCAGAAAACAATGTATTATTACATGGTATAGCCCTTACTAATAAGGGTCAGGTATTTTTAATTACATTTCACTGCCTCCTCTCTCTGTGTGTCTATATTTGTTTTTTATTTTTCTCTGTCTACCCATGTGTTTGTGTGTGTGTGTGTGTGTGTGTGTGTGTGTGTGTGTGTGTGTGCACATGTGTGTTTACATTCACACACATGCTAAGAGTTTTATGGGAATTTGGGAGGAGGAGCTTATTCTGTTGTTCTACAGTGTAGAGACCAGAGATTAATTGAAAGTCATCAAATGTGGTGGCAAGGCTTAACCTTCTGAGTCATCTTGTTTGCTCCTAATTTGACTTTACATTTGTTATTTTTAAAATTTATACTTTTACCAATCCTAAGTTAAATTAGTTTAAATAATGGTAATAATAAGTGTTATAATAGCATGTTTAATATAATTACAAAATACTACTAATATATATACCTATATAATAAGGTATCATTTCAGTATGCTATATTAAAGGTCTGAAACAAACTCACAATTTTATAAAGCCATATCATATAGTTTATATGTCTAATATATTTAATATATTGAATTATATATAGTATATATTATATATAATATATACTATATACATCATATATTAGATGTATGTATATATACATATATATATATTTATATATATATACATATATATATATTTATATATATACATATATATATATATATATATATATATATATATACTAAACATTAAAATATTTTATATGGGTGCTGAAAGAAAATTAAAAGTTATATATACAAATCCTCCAATAAGTGTTTTTATTCATCACCTTCAAGGTATACATTCATTCATTTAGCTCATATTTTTATATTCCTTACAACTATGTTAGTTGCTATAACATTAAAAATATGCCAGATCTTAAATTATTCTAGCTAAAAGTGTGATGACAGATGATAGATTAATGGAAATTGAACATATATTTAAGTGTTGGGGCACAATATTAAGACTATGGAGAAATATGCATTAAAAGTTTGTTTTAAACAATGACCTGTACCAGAAATTCTTATGTTCCTTTCAGGAGTTGCTAGAGATGTAGCATCTTATGGTGCTGGAGACAGGATGAAAATTTAGGAGAACATTCATTTCTTCCAGAAGATCCAAATAGCTCCCATACTGGGTGGATAATAATTGCTGATAAATACAGCTTCAGGTGATCTAACATTCTCTCTGGCCTCCACAAGCACCTGCACACGGGTGGCATAAACTCACACAGAAGGACATGCAAGTGCACAAAAATTAACACTGTGCTTACTGGCATTCTAATCTCATCCTGCCAAAGATGTTACTTAGTTCAATACAGAAAAAAAATCAAAAAAAGAGATTTAATAACTTTTAAAAATAATTTTTCATTTAATTTTAAATCAATTCTGAGTTGGTTGGTCATTTCTTCCAGTGAATTCATTTTCCTTAAGTATTATATGTCATGTAATTTAAATTTTTCTATATTTCTATATACTATTATTTGTATATTACTAGTACAAAAATGTATTCCTATGAATGGCTTGCAGCTCCCTTATTCCCTGTAATAAGTCTGATGTCATTATTTTTTAGGGAAATGAAAATTTTCAGAATTCCATAAGCTATATCTCTGTCTTCCCTTTTTCCCCTCTCTATTTTTAGACATACAAAGTATAATGCTGTTTATAAGAAGGTCTGTAACATAAAATGCAATATGGAATTGTTGGAACAGTGCTAGAATTGGAGCTTGAGAGCATTTATTTCTATTGAAGTACAGGGTCACTTTCACAATTCAATTTGTGGATGGCAAAGCATTTGGACAGGCTTGAGCACCATAGAGACTTTGTGTTTGAACTTTAAAAGATTAAAATATGGATTTAAAAGGTTTCGTCTGAAGAGAAGAAGATATATAAATACTTGTACATAAGAAAATGTGAAGATGCAGTTATTTATATATTAGAGTCAAGAACCTACAAACATATAAGAATGTCAGTGTGAATTGGAAGGAAGAGTTTTTATTATTGGTTTAAAAATGAAGACTCAAAATTATCTTTGTATAAAGAAAAAAGATGTTTGTTTTCTTGTTATAATATACTATAATGTTTCAGATTTCTCATATAGTAGCCCTGTACAGATAAAATTAAATATAGGTTACAATTACATGGGCAGTAAATAAATAAATTTACTGAATGCTTTCCTAATTTAAATTATCTGTGTTTAATCAAAACATTTTCAATTCAAAAATTTCTTAATGATCTTATTATTCATGTCACACATAACATTAACCCAAAAACATTCATTTAGAGAGACATATCACTGACATGCTAGGTTCACAAAACAGCTATCTAATCTAAGAAACAGAAGGACACCTATTCCAATTGATTCCAAAGTTGGTAAAATAATGTAGAAGAAAGGTATATAGCAAGAAAATTGTTACTACTCATTCCAAATGCTAGACTCCAGAGACTCAAAAAATCCTACAAAAAATGGGGTACAGAGCTAAACAAAGAATTCTCAATTGAGGAATATCAAATGGCGGAGAAACACCTAAGGAAATGTTCAACATCCCTAGGCATCAGGGAAATGCAAATCAAAACAACTTTGAGATTCTACCTCACATCAGTCAGAATGGCTAAGATCAAAAACTCAGATGACAGACCATGCTGAAGGGGATGTGGAGAAAGAGGAACACTCCTCCACTGTTGGTGGGGTTGTAAGGTGGTACAACCACTCTGGAAATCAGTCTGGCAATTCCTCAGAAAATTGGACATAGCCCTATCTGAAGACCCTGTTAATCTGCTTCTGGGCAAACACTCCAAAGATACTCCAACATATAAAAGGGACACATGCTCCACCATGTTTATAGCAGCCCTATTTAGAATAGCCAAAGGCTGGAAAGAACCCAGATGTCCTTCAACAAAAGAATGGATACAGAAATTGTGGTATATTTACACAATGGTGTACTGCTCAGCTATTAGAAACAATGCCTTTATTAAATTCCTAAGAAAATGGATATATCTAGAGAATATAATCCTGAGTGAGGTAACCCAGTCACAAAAGAACAGACACAATATGCAGTCACTGATAATTGGAAACCAGCCTCAGAAAGCTCTGAATACCCAAGAAAACAACTCACAGACTATTGAAGCTCAAAAAAAAAAAAAAAAAAAAAAAAAAAAAGCCAAAACTTGGAAGCCTCAGTCCTTCTTAGGAAAACAAATAAGTGCATAGTACCATGTTTGAGTGGGATATACCTAGACCTCAAACCTTAAACTATTAATAACTCAAGAGCTAAGAAGATAGCATTGTGGCAATTTTTGTTAGTTAAAAATTAATATGTGTTGTGGGGAGCCATCACATTCGCCATCACAAGATGGTGCTCAGCTAGAAGGGAGGATGGCCAGTTTTGAGATAAACAACCTAAGTACGCATGCACATATGCTTGTTTTGCTGACTCATGCTGACTTGTTCTCTAGTCCCAAGTATGCTAATTAGGGCACACAGTATGCACCAATCAGTTAGCAGCATATTCCTCCTAAGCATATATGAGGAGGGTTGATTTCTGGGCTAGGGGTCTTTCACAACAGCAATAAAACCCACAATAAATGCCTGTAGAAGGACCCTGTTGTGGCACATCTTTCTTGGTGGTAAGATAGGCGATCACTACAATGTTTGATCTTTACATACAGAAAACTTTGACTACTTCCATGTTATGTTTTGTTTTACATATATGTTATGACCTTTGTAAATAGTAAGAATTCAATACATCTTATCAAACCTTTAGAAAAATCAAGTACTGTGAAAAATATATACATATATATTTACACTAAAATGCTTTTAATAATCTGAATATGTATCTCTCTTTTTTAAAATAAAGTTGTAAAAAAACTCAAAAAACGAAACACAGCACACAGTACAATATAAATATTAGCATAGTTGGGACAGAGCTTGAACTAGGTCCACTGGAAAAATAGACACATGGCGTACTTCTCACCTATTTTATCATTTCAGATCTATAAAGAGTTCAGTATTAACCAGAGGAATGCACACAAACATTTTTCCACACATCCCCTTTGTGATATGTTTGTGCCCTAGTCTAAAATACAAAACAACACACACATCTTACTTTCCCTCTTTTTTATTGGATATCTCCCCTCTCCCTCCACTTACTTCCATGAAGGTGCTTCCTTTCCCAACCACCCTCTCAACCTCAATGCTTTGGCATTCCCCTACACTGGAATAAATATCTTCACTGGACCAAAGAACACTTCTCACATTGATGCCAGAAAATGCTATCCTCTGATACATATGCAACTGGAGCCATGGGTCTTACTATGTGTGCTCATTTGTTGTTTTAGTCCATGGGCGTTATGGAAAGTTTGGTTGGTTGATAATGTTGTCCACTTATCAGTGAGTGGATATCATTTGTGTTCTTTTGAAACTGAGTTACCTCACTCAGGATGATATTTTTCAGTTTTATCCATTTGCCTACAAATTTTGTGAAGTCATTGTTTCTAATAGCTGAGCAGTATTCTATTGTGTGTATGTACCACATTTTCTGTATCCATTCCTCTGTTGAAGGGCATCTGGGTTCTTTTCAATTTCTGGCTAATATATAAAAAAGACTGCTATGAACATTGTGGAGCATGTTTCTTTATTATATGTTGTAGAATCTTTGGAGTATATGTCCAGCAGTAGCGTAGCTGTGTCCTCTGGTAGTATTCTTTCCAATTTTCTGAGGAACCATCAGACTGATTTCCAGAGTGTTTGTACCAGCTTGCAATCTCACCAACAATGGAGGAGTGTTCCTCTTTCTAAACAACCTTGGCAGCATCTGCTGTCACCTGAGATTTTATCTTAGTCATGCTAACTGGTATGAGGTGGAATCTTAGGGTTGTTTTGATTTGCATTTCCCTGATTTCTAGGGATGTTGAACATTTCTTTTGATGCTTCTCAGCTGATAGCCAGTTGATCCAACACCATTTGTTGAGGAGACTGTCCTTTTTCCATTGAATATTTTTGTTCCTTTGTCAAAGATCAAGTGACCATGGGTGGGTGGAATCATTTCTGGGTCTTCAATTCTGTTCCATTGATCTACATGCCTGGGTCTTTACCAATACCATACAGTTTTTATCAAAATTGATCTGTAATACAGTTTGAAGTTAAGGATGATTCCCCTGGAAGTTCTTTTATTATTGAGAATAGTTTTAGCTATCCAAGGATTTTTGTTATTCCAAATAAATTTGCAAATTTCTCTTTCTAACTCTATGAAGAATTGAGTTGGAATTTTGATAGGAATTGAATTGAAACTGTAGATTGCCATTTTTACTATGTTGATCTTTCCAATCCATGAGCATGATGTTACTTTTAGACAATATATTTACATAAAAATTCATAAAGAATTTTAGCATAGTGTGTGCACACATAGGTACAACTCTTTCTGTCCTTTCCCACCATGAACTGCCTGTTTGTGTTTTGAAGAAAGGAAGGAAGATCTTCTATACTTTATATAATATTCCCCAAATTTCAAAAGTCACATTCAGTAAATTTATAAGTACAGCTTATATTGTGATTTTTTTTTCAGTAGAGGAGAAAGGATTCTGGAATGATCAATACTTAATCATTTATCCTCTTTAGTTAGTCAGTGACATATGTTCTTGTAAGTCTTGAACTGAAAATGAATTGAGATATCTTTCAGCTACTTTGGTTTACTATTGTTTATGTGCAATTCATACATACCTATAAATGATCATGAAAATGATCATATATTCTCACATTTAAACACTATATCTTGAATTCTAACCTGAGAGGATGATTTATTTTTGTTTATGGCATACACTTTACACATATGGATGTTTATATTTGCTCATTCACTCATCCTACATAGAAGGCAAGAGAAGAACACTCTTTCCAAATGATAAGACTGCCAATAAAGGAGACTATGAGGACAGTATGGAATAATTTAGATTTTGTTTTTCAGAATATATTTCAACCTAATATTACACCACAAAAAATTACTTAATATTTATTTCTTCAGCATTCAATAAATATAAAATCATGCAATGCAAAGGCAATAATGAAATCATACATGAATGCTAGATTGTCACAAGAGAGCAGTTATTCTCTAGGGACGGGTCATCACATGTGATTTCATGCTCTACACTCTTTAAAGCAAGGAATCCTGAGACTCTTTGGGTGTCCACTTTGCTCATTTGTGAGGGAATTTTAGAAAACACTAAGTAGAAGAGAACTGAGAGTTGGAAGAAAGACTCAGATTATGGGTTTCATTTGATTTTTTAAAATTTATCTTGCCATAAGACCTAGAAATGAAAGATACTCTTGTATTCAAATACAATAAATACTGAGGAGTATCTGTTGTCATGAAGGTGTGTATTGACTTAGGAATACGACACATTTTCTTATCACTAACCTTACTGTGTATCAGAAACATAATTTCTTGAATAGACTGAGACACAACTAAGATAACACCAGATGCAAATAAATCATTTTAAATAACAGAAGAAAACAATACATTTTTGAGTGCAAAAAATTTAAAAATTGCACCACAAATTTTAGACATAGAAGTTGGGAAAATTCAGCTCAAGTACATTTTCCCAAGGGACAAACTCCCTTAGTATCCAAAGGTACAATAAAAAGTGCATAAGGGTAAAACCAATCGATCTAGCCATGAAACCAATGAAACAAAGCAATTCACAGTCAAGATTTCCCTAATGGGGCATTAGTGGCACTTAGATCTTGGTGTTAACCAATAGCAGTCTAATTGAATTTAAGGTCTATTCAGTTGTAGAAAATTCATACCTTGTGTTGTATGCCTGGTGAGATCATAGAACATAGAGCATAACCTACTATGGCCAATTTTTTTTTGCATTCATATGATTTCTACCTCGTTTCTAAAGCAAGATACATTAAAGGACAGTTCTAGGTCATATTTAGGGCTCAGGAGAGCATTATTCATGTACACTACACTTACTAAGTTGGCTGGGTATGAATCATGTCTTTCTTTGATCTTACAAAGGAAATTTGTACAGGCAGAACCCCTAGTGTAAAATCCATATTGGGCTTCATGTATTGTAGCTTTGTGCCATGAGGCATGACTACCTCCCCCTGTTCTCATCACTGTCAAGTGCTTGAAGGGCCAGTGTTCATGCTTGCCACACGTGCAGTGCTACAGGGCTTTGAGAATTGGCAATCCTGGTGACTTTAAAGTGCTGCATTCTAGAGCCAGTAGATTTTACAGCCAGAAGATAAGTATTCAGCAGGCATGTGCTATGATGCTAATAACAAAGAATCTTATTTAAAGAGTAAAATAACATAATTTACTATTTGATTTTTTTTCTTACTGATGGAATGTGAACATCTATCTAAAAGGATCTGGAAACCAACTTTTGGCAAATAATACGCATGCTAGCTGAACTTAGCAAGCATTCACCTGACTTAGTGTGTGCTATGGGTATATTTCATTTGTTTTGATTTTTGCAACAATATAATGTATCTCAAATTAGCCTTGTACTGCTATGTCACTGAAGTGCCTTGAGCTTGAGATTTTCCTGAATCTCATACCCAAGAGCTGTGATTGCTATGGCAGGCTTCATTGTCCATGCTTAGATTATGCTGCCATGCTGGGAATAGTACTTGGAACCGCACTTGCAGTTCGGATGCACTCTATTAACTGACTTATATCCTAACCCAAATTTTATCCACATCTGATGTTTTTGTTTGTTTGTTTGTTTTGGTACTCAAGAGTAAACCAAGAGTCTTCAACATTCTGGACAAGCTTTGTTCCGTTTAACTGACTCCTCAGTCTGTTGCATCATTCAAGGTTTAAGAAATAAGGAGACTAAGTCCAGAAATGTTTCAAGTATGGAAATGCACAAAAATGAATGAGATGATGCATATGAGAATTAGTCCACCTGTCACCCTTCAGGAGCTAGTGGAATTCTCCTCCTCAACTTTTTTTTTCCTTCCTCCTATTTTTTTTCTCTTTCATTGTTTGCTTTGTTGAATGTCCAGAGAATTCTTTGTTCACATAGGCATTTCTTTATTCCTGACAATGATACAATTCACATTTCATGAATTTTAGAGCTTCAAACACAGCTCTTGCTATACACTAGCCCTGTTTACTGAACACAGGAAACTCCCAGGTGTTACAGCTCCAGCAGATCTTTGCGTTCACGTCAGAATGAGCTAAAGATAAAAATAGATTTTTTTTTTTTTTTTGCCTGAGTATCTTCCCTGGTGCTTTGGAGCTCAGGAAAAACTTTAACTACAATGCAGCTCATAGTCAGAAAGAAAGAAAAAAAGGCAGCAAAAGTAACTCTATATTTTTCAGTGGGAGGAAATGTCTTCAAATTCCTGATGAGTTCTGACACATATCAATCCTCATGAACAGCTATGGTCATAGTAATGGCTGCAGAAATACATGATGATGAAAGGTTATGTCTTTCAATCTTATATATATATGACTATGATTTCAATGTTGTTAGTCCATGTCTTTAAAATCATATAAATATAATGTGTGTTGAGAAAAACCAATATTAATAAGTGAAATATTTTCTAATGATTCAATATCTTATAATCTTTTATATTTTTGAACAACTTTATTTTAAAAATCAAAAATAAGTGAACAAATTTTAAGCATTTTGGCATAAAAGTATACAAACACAATTTGTCAGTGCTTGGCTTTTTTTTTTTCAAAGGTTTGATAGTGTGCATTAAGGTCTTACTAGTTACAATGAACAAAAAGTACATGTAAAATAGGATGTAACCCCGAATTAGTCAAAGTTTACTTGGTGTGTAAGGATTGAACATATAGATTTTTTTTTCTTGAACTTCACACAGTCTGTGAGTTGTTTTAGGGGTGTTCAGAGCTTTCTGGGGTTAGTATTCCATTATCAGTGACTGCATATTATGTTTGTTCTTTTGTGACTGGGTAATCTCGCTCAGGATGATATTCTCTAGATGCAACCATTTTCTTAAAAATTTTGTTAAGCCATTGTTTCTGATAGCTGAGTAGTACTCCATTGTGTAAATGTACCAAAAAATTTGTACTCATTCATCTAGTGAAGGACATCTGGGCTCTTTCCAGCTTCTGGCTCTTATAAATAGAGCTTCTATGAACATTGTGGTGCATGCAACTTTGTTGTATATTGCAGTGTCTCTAGGGTGTATGCCCAGAAGTGGAATAGATGGATCTTCAGGTAGTACTATGTCCAATTTTCTGAGAAATTGCCAGACTTATTTCCAGAGTGGTTGTATTAGTACACAACACCACTAAGAGTAGAGATGTGTTCCTCTTTCTCTGTATCCTCACCAGCATCTGCTATCATCTAAGTTTTGGATCTTGGCCAAACTGACTGGTGTTAGGTAGAATCTCAGGGTTGTTTGGATTTGCATTTCCCTGATGACTAAGGATGTTTAGCACTTCCTTAGATGTTTCTCAGCAATTCGATACTCGACAATTGAGAACTTTTTGTTTAGTTCTGTGCCCCATTTTTTAATAGGGTTGTTTGATTATCTGGTGTCTACCTTTCTGAGTTCTTTGTATACCTTGTATATTAGGCCTCTATCTGATGTGGAGTTGGTAAAAATCTTTTCCCACTCTGTTGGCTGCCATTTTGTTTTCTTGACAGCGTCCTTAGCCTTACAGAAACTTTGAAATCTCATTAAGTCCCATTTGTCAATGTTTGACCTTAGAGCACAAGCTATTGGTGTTCTGTTCAGGAAATTTTCTCCTCTGCCTATGTGTTCTAAGGTTTTCCCTACTTTCTCATTTAATAGTTTCAGTGTACCAGGTTTAATGTGGAGATCTTTGGTGCACTTATACTTGAGCTTTGTCAAAGGAGATAAGAAAGGGTCTATTTTCATTCTTCTGCATGCTGAGTGCCAGTTGGACCAACACAATTTGTTGAATAGGCTGTCCTTTTTCCATTGAATATTTACAGCTCCTTTGTCAAAAATCAGGTGACCATATATGTGAGGGCTAATTTCTGGATCTTCTCTTCTATTCCATTGATCCACGTGTCTATTTCTGTACCAGTACCATGCAGTTTTTAACACAATTGCCTTGTATTATAGCTTGAGGTTAAAGATAGTGATTCCCGCAGATGTTTTCTTGTGTTTCGGGATGGATTTTGCTATTCTAAGTCTTTTGTTATTCTAGATGTGATTGCACATTGCTCTTTCCAACTCTATGAAGAAGTGAGATGTAATTTTGATGGGGATTTCATTGAATCTGTAGATTGCTTTTGGTAAGATGACCATTTTTACAATGTTGATCCTTCCAATCCATGAGCATGGGAGTTTTTTCCATTTTCTGAGATTTTCCTCGATTTCCTCCCTGAGAGATTTTAAGTTCTTGTCATACAGAACTTTCACTTGCTTAGTTAGAGTCACACCAAGGTATTTCATAATTTTTGTGTCTATTGTGAAGGGTATTTTTTCCCTAATTTCTTTTTCCACACGTTTGTTCTTTGAGTATAGGAAGGCTACTGATTTGTTTGAGTTAATTTTATATTCAGCCACTTTGCTGAACTTGTTTATTAGCTGTAGGAATTCTCTGGTGGAAGTTGTGGGGTTTCTTAAGTACACTAGCATTTCATCTTCTAATAGTGATGTTTTTACTTCTTCCTTTCCAATTTGTATCCCTTTGATTTTTTTTTTCTGTCTAATTGCTCTGGCCAGGACTTCCAGTACTATGTTTAATAGGTTGGGGGAGAGTGGGCATCCTTGTCGAATCCCTGATTTTAGTGGGATTGCTTCAATTTCCCACCGTTAAGTTTGATTTTGTCTGTTGGTTTGCTGTATATTTGTTTTATTATGTTCTTTTAAATTGTTTTTAATTTTATATTGTCTGTATTTACAGGTTAGATGTGATTTCCTTTTTTTTAGTTCTATCCCCCCTCCCTTTGCCTCCATGAAAATACACCCTCTCCCAATTACCCTCTCCCACCTCAGCCCCTTGGCATTTCCATCCACTGGGAAAACAAGCCTTTGCTGCATCAAAAACCTCTTCTCCATTTGATGCCAGACAGTGCTCTCCTCTGCTACATATACCTGGAGCCACTGGTCTCTTTGTGAAAAATATTTGGTTGTTGATTTAGTCCCTGGGAGCTCTGGTAGGTTTGGTTCATTGATATTTTTGTTATTCCCATAAGATTGAAAACTTTTTCATCTCCTTCAGTCCTTTCTTTAGCTCCTTCATTGTGGTCCCTGTGTTCAGTCTGATTATTATCTCCAAGCATCCTCCTCTGTATCACTCTGGCTTTGGGAAACCCTCTGAGGTGGCATCTTCATCAGGCTCCAGCCACTAAGTATTTTTTTGTATCAAAAATAGTGTGTGGGTATAATGACATTTTAGATACCATTTCATTCTTGGTTTTCATTATAATCAACATAATGTTTTTCTTATTTCAAAATAAAACTTTAAACAAAAAAATGTAATTCTTAGAATAGAATAAGATTTTTTCATAAGGCCAGTATAGACTTAACTTACTGAATCAATTCTTGAAGCAACAGCTGTCAGTCACTGAACTTGTAGTCCCATATTGAATTGCTGAAGTGTGTAGATTTAAGCAACTGGCTGGGGATACAAAGAAAGAAAGTAAAACATTTCACTGGTGAAATTTAGATTTCTATTTGACATGAAGTGTGCTGGGCTGTAAATACTCATTTGCTTGTCCCTGTCTCTTCTTGTGTTTTAACAGGAAGATGAAGATGAAAACCCCTCGATGCTTCATGCAATGTTTATTGTCTCAGAGCCTCTGACTCTGGTGAGGTTTAATCCCCAACACTATGTCACCCAAGGGAACTAAAAATGTAGTTCTTAGAGAACATGGTGGTTTGAATGAAAATTATCTCACAAAGGCTAATACCTTTGAACACTTGGTTCCTGATTGCTGGTTTAAGAAGGTTGTGGAATATTTACTCAGTGGAGCATGGGTGAAGAAAAGGAGTCACTGGGCTTATAATTGCAGCATCTATAGGTTCACCTCAATTTCTTTTTACGTCTGATTTGTGTTTGAGGATGTAGGTGTGATCTCTCAGTTTTATGCTCTGGCCTCCTGTTGCTATGGCTATCTGTGCTTTAATGGACCTTCACTCTGAATCTATACATCAAATTACACAGTCGCCCATCATTTTCTTTTGGTCATTGTGTTTTATTGTAGCAACAAAAAGTAAGTAACATAGAGAGCTTCTGCTACCACAATGATTTTTGGGAAGGCTTTCAGAGAAAAAAAAATTCTCTGTGCCTAGATTTCAAGATACATGATTAAACCTGTTTATTTGCATGTACTAACCCAAATAAATAAGCACATTGTGGTGGAATGTTGTTTTAAATTAATATATGTTGAACTACTATATGTATTAAAAGAAAATGTGTCCTATTAAACTTCAAATATGTAATAATTACAATGATTATTTCCAATCAGTTTGTTAAATACAGTTGAATTTAGCAATGTGTTCTTCAGAAAGCTGGGGATAAAGAAAACTCAATGAGGTGGATATATTTTTCTTGTGCTAGATTTTAGAAATTGTATCTTTTTTGCTCCCATCCCATTTTCCCATTGTCTTCATTAGTTCCCATGTCCTTCTTTCTAGGACTGCCAGCACTTACACCATACCTCAGGAGAAGACCTCAGAATGATTGTATACGGAATGCAAAATGGATTTCCTAGCTAAGGGTCAGACAGAAAAATAAGTTAGCCTGAACAATTTGCTTTAAAAGCTGGTTGTAATATTTGAAACACAACTAGTCTGTCAAAATATCTAGAGAATCTTTTGATATAGTAGTTCTGTTTCAAATAAAATGTCCAATTAAAAAAAATAATCCACACTAGAATAGAAAAAAAATCATGTGAACATTAATGGCTTCTTAATGTTCTTAGTCTATAGCTTTTAACTCTCATGACTTTGAAAATGACATACAGAAAGAGCATCATAGTTGTAATTTGCTGTAGTCATAAAGACACTGACACAAATTATTGGTGAACATTAATTTTACATAGTCATCTTTTCTTGAGATAAGCATGTGTCTCCTCTAACAGTCTGTCTTTAAAACTGAATATTATATACAAATATACAAAAAATTTATAGTATATACTCTTCATTTACAAACACTGGGAAATGCTGAATTTCAGAAAGGATATAATTCCACCAGCCAAGACACTGTTTTTATGAAGGTTTCTAGAATTCCAAAATTATAACTTGTCAATTCTACTGAGAGTCAAAGGAACTGAGTAGCTTGAACCAATGAGTACATTTCCATGGGAGAGATGCCATGTTTTATGTGGAAGTTACTGATTAAGTTATACTAAATTTCCAAAAAAGTCAGGAGAAGCTAAATTCAAGTCTAGGTCCCTTCTAATGGTGGTTAGTCCTGGATCATGCCATTTAAGCATTCAGTGACAAGTATAATTTTGGATGATTCATATATCTGATTTCATTTAAACTTCCTTGCAACTTTACAAGGATATTATCATTCTCTGAGTGCATGCAAAAGGACACCAAGCATTCAAGAGAAAAAATTATGTTGATTTATGCCTCTACTTGGTAAGAGAGGTGAAATTGACCCCTATCAGTCTAATGTTGAAGCACTTTCCAATGTAGTCTATTGTCATCTCAAGTGACTCATTAAGATCTTAGTCAAAACAGTTCCAATTATTTTAATGCCTTTTAAAGTAGATTTTTAAAAACTTGTTAAGCTGATGGAAAATCTAAAATAGTAGTGAATAACATTCTCATATATTCTAATCTTAGTGGCCTTTATTGAACCTAACATTAATTCTGCATGCTTATTAAAATAATGTCAGTTCATCATTGCCAACTAAATATATTAAAATATGCATATGATTTCATGGTAGTATTTTACTGTCCTAGGTTTCTATCTAGAAACTCAAATTATATCAAGTATTATGATTTCCTTAAGCCTCTGCAAGTAAAGATATTTTCTCAACCTAAACTTGATGCCATACTTCTGAAAATTTTGACCAGTAATGTTATGAATTTTATATGATTATGTTGGAATCTTTTCAATTTTGACTTTCTGGTGTTTAGATAGAAAATGTGGTTCTACCAGAAGGAGTGCACAGGGATAAAATAACATCATTATAATGCCAAATGAACGATTAATAGTAGTAGTTTGGTAAAATGAATATTGATGACAGTGCTGATGTGAGGAAGTGTTTGTCCTATGTCTGAACTCTGAAGAAAGTCAGTAATCCTCATCAAGCAGAGAAGATGTTTTGCTCTATCTCCTTAAGTAAAATGTCTCACTCTTTGAGGAAGACATACACATATACATTTTGAAACTGTTTAATCTGGCAGACTCCACTGTGGCCTGATCATTTGGCTCTCATGTCCTTTCTCACAGACCTTGCACCTTCAGTTGTTGGTCTTACCCCATCTGGAATCATATGGCTGAATATGGGATTTTAAACATTTTGAACATACAACAACAAAAATGACTTAAATCTGAAAGTGTACTGAACATAAGTATTTATTACAGGATGAACTAGTGTTGTGCATCAGTTGATTATGACCTTGATTTGGTACACAATATGGGTCTTGTAGCATCTTACATAAAGAGGTCTTTTGATTACTCTGAGGAAGGAAGAGATCACTGTTGTCTGGAGATGGTTAGAGAAACTTAAAGACAGAAGGAAGAAAATGTAGTTATTTACCCTAGAGCAGTGGTTCTCAACCTATGAGTCACAACTGGTTTTGTAGGTAGAACAACTCTTTTATAGGAATAGCCTATGAAAGTGAAAAAAAAGATACTTACATTATGATAATTTATTACATTATATAGTAATTCATCATATTTTCTTTTTTATTTAGTCAAAATTGCAGTTATAAAATAGTAGCAAAAATAATTTTATAGTTAGGGATTATCACAGCTAGAGGAACTATAATAAATGGTTATAGCATTAGGAAGGTAGAGAAACAGTGTCCTAGAGTCTAGTTGATATCTTTCTATAGCCAAGAATCTCACCTTCTTTATTCATCTGCCTATCACACAAGAAGGTCAGACCCCTGGAAGTGAAATTATAAACCATGATGATCTATATTGGTTCTGAGACCCAAACCCAGGATCTCTACAATAATTAATAGTCAGTGCTCATAATACTGAAGCCAAAATTTACTTTTTTTTTTCAGAGTAAGTATGACAGTGGGATTTTCTTTCTTTTCTGCTGTGATTTCCCCTTCTAAGTCCATGTAGTGAATCATTGAATGTTCATGTCTAAATGCCACAGTTGTTTATTTGGGTTCAATGTCTAATATCCTAATCCCATATAAACTCCCAAGTTTATTCAGAAAGTTCTCATTGAAGACGAGAGGTAAGTTTTATTTTTATTTTTCAATTAAATCAATTTACTTTACTTTACTAACAAAGAAAAAGCACAATGCTTGTTCAAAGAAGTCACATAAATACTTGTCCATCCAAAATTCTGTATACTTATGTAAATTTCTCTATAGTTAGCATGGTCACTTCTAAGAAGTAATGAAGTTTTCTCAGGGTTTACAAATCCATTACCAAGAACAATTTTATTTACTTATTTTGTTGTTGGTCCCTTTGCTCTTATGATAAAACACTAACTCAAAACAACTTGGGTAGGAAATGGTTTATTTGGGTACAGCTTCCCATCATAAACCATTGAGAGAAGTCAGAAACTAAACCGGATGTCTGGAGGCAAGAACTAAAACAGGGATGGTGGGTAGTGTTGCTTACTAGATTGCTCTCCATTGGTTGCCCAGCTTCCTTTCATGTATCTCAGAATCATGGCCTCATGTCAATATGGCTCATTGTGTTCAAAGACCTCAAACATTAGTGATTAATAAATAAATTCACCAAATGGCTTCATGACTGTGCAGACTGGCTGCTCTTCCAGAGAACAAGGATTAGATTCATATCATCCACATGGAACCTTATAATAGGCAGCTTAGGTTTAAGAGATCTGATAGCCTTTCTGAGGTCATTAGGCACTGCACTCTTTGGAGCACAGATGTACAGAAAATATCTGGTGGAGATTTTTTTTTTA